>NW_025335606.1:15446906-15857716 GCF_004798865.1 Varanus komodoensis
CGTGATCAGAGGCGCATGGCTGCACGAATGACAAGTGGATTCTCGGCAATCTCCCCCGTGGCTCTGCTTTGCTGCTCCTGTCTTTCCTGCAGCAGTGTGCCTCTGATCATGGATGCTTTCTCTGCACGAATGGAACTGCAATCATGGCCATCTCCCCACCGGGGGGCGGGGGGGAGATGGCTGTGATCTTTGTTGCCACCCAAAGTGGTGTTCGTGACCCAAGTAAAACATTTTCAGTAATTTTTGTTCGTGAGCCAAGATGTCCATGAGCCGAGGTACCACTGTACATAGTATTCAGATAAGACGGTGGGATTTTCACAGAAGCAATTCTTAGTTTACTCAATTTCTAACAAAGATCCCGAAGGGAAATGTGCTACAAGTTGTTGATGGGTGAAATATTTTTGTTCTGGGGATGCCTCAAAGATTCCATTCTAATCCACCCACTCCTATTACAGTGTCCAGGTTGATGTCTTCTTAAGTCTGCAACTGATAATCTTGATGGTTCGTCTGAATCTTAGCTATTGCAAAGGACTGGATGTGAACTCAACTTGAAGCCAAATTCAGATAAAATTGAAAATTGTCAGGATTTTGTTTTCATGTCACAATGCCTTTCTGTTCACAATTATGGCAGTGTTCTTGAGTATTTTGGTGGCATGGCCAGTACTACTTTTATTGCATATGTCTGGTGAGAAATCAATTGCCTTGTTCAACTAAGACCTGGCAGTTATTTATCCTTTTAGCCATTCAGTTATTATGATGAGAAGCCATCTTTGCTGAACACTTGTGAGTTGTCATTTTAGTTCAGTATGTAGTTGGCTTGTAGTGTGTACTCTCCGTTAGTTCTTCATATTTTCCATTAGCTCTTTTAATAATCTTCAGGAAACCATCAACTGCTGGTTACAGCTTTCTACATTCCTAAGAGCTTGTATTATTATTGCAATATGATCTAAAATAATGTTGAGAGATAGACCCCACATGGAGAATTCCCAAGTTGTTCAGATTTCAATCTCATCCTTGAAATTCACAAACAGCTTGTCTTTTATACTTGTCTGCAGCTTCATCAACTGGCATGAACGAGGTCTTTTTCATTTAATACAGTGGTACCTCGGCTCACGAACGCCTCGGTTCACAACCAGATCGGGTTGCAACCAAAAATTTCATTTAAAAATTGTCGTAGGTTGTGAACTCTGCATTGGGTGGTGACCGCCATCGCAGCCATCTCTCCACCCCCCCGAGTGGGGAGATTGTTGTGATTGTGCAGGGGTGGGGGGGAGATGGTCAAGATTGTGCCCTTCTTTCCTGCACAAGCACACCCGTCATTGCGCCTGTCTTTCCTGCACGAGTGCAACTGTGAACTCGGCCATCTCCCCACCAGCACAATTTTGCCTGTTTCCCCCCTCCCAGCGCTCCTGTGTTCACACCCATTCCCCCCCACCATGCACCAGGATGACAGGTGCGTGCAGGGATGACTGGTGCGATTGTGGTTGTGCTGGGGGCGGGGGCAGGGAGATGGCTGCGCTCTTGCTCGGGGTGCGGGGGGGATGGCCGCGATCTTTGTTGTCACTTTGCTTTACATTTTTCTGATTAAAAAAAATAGTTACAGAACAGATTAACTTTATTTACATTGAACCTTATGGGGAAATTTAACTTGGCTTACAACCAATTTGGTTCATGACCAGAGTCCTGGAATGGATTAAGTTTGTGAGCCAAGGTACCACTGTATCCTTCAATATTTCTTTAGACTCCTTCACCTGCTCTTCAGTATTCCATGGCCAGGCACATGGTGATCAACTTTATAGGTATGGCCATGAGAATGTTTGTTGCCATCTGATTATTTGGTTTGAAATTTAACAAACCATAAGAATTCGTAGTTAAGCTGTAGAAAGGCAGTTCTGGACAACTGGGATAGAAGCCAGGTTCTCTCTGGGAAGCTGCTGAGGATAGCACTGGAGCAATGCAGACCAAAATATTAACCAGATATATAGGCTTTATGATGTCCTGTGGGCAAATTTATTCTGTTAAAAGAGTTCTAAGCTAGGTGTATTTATTGTTCATTTCAGGGCCTCCAAACAGGGAACAAAAGGTGTTCCTTTGCATTCCAGGTTCTTCCTAACAGTGGGAGAAATGAGAGGTCATCTGCAGTGAAGATAAAGGGTGGGTTCACACATCATTATGAGCAATACTGCATGGTTTCCACCATCTATTTTTCCCTCCCCTCCCCGCAGCATGGTGATTTTCCTCCTCTCGCCCATTCTCTTACATTATTTCAGATGAGATCCCACAAAGCAGTACAGAGAGGAATAAGACTCCTTGCTTTGACAGCTGTGATCAAGAGCTGAGTTAAGCTCCCTGCGGCTGCCAAGTCGTCTCCGATGCACAAACACAAATGGGGCTCGTGCCCTGAAGCACAGCAGACAGGACGAGGAGGTGGGCAGACACCGTCCGTTCCTTCTCCTGAGGTGACTGCTCAAGCAGAGGGCGTTGCCCATCCATGCTTATGCAAAGGCAGGATAATCTGTTGAGCAGCACTACAGGAAGGAACTGTGCTACTTATAGGAACAGCAGTGACAAGGAAGGGGAGCTGCACACGTCCCCCCCCCCCCCGCCGCCGCTTCTCTGGCTTACCCAGGAGGCATTCCCAAGCCTGTGTCTGCAAAGCAGGTGCCAATTCGAGATTGTGTTTCTGTCATGCCACAGTGAGAAAGGGGGGCAGCAGGGGAAATTTGCTGTGGTGTTCAGCCCCCAACTGGGTACTGCTGTCCAGCTGCGTCTCACCCCACTTCTGCCTGTTTGAACATGAGAGGCTTCTCTCACGCATGTGAAAAGGCACAGAGGAGGAATATATTGAGTGGTGCTGGTCCTTGCTGCTAGCTCAAGGAGAGGCACAAGGTGCTTTGCACTGACACATGTAAAGGGTGGCACAGGAATCAGCTGCAGCACACAGCTCCTCAACTGGCAACACCATTTAGCAGGTCCTTGCCGCTCCCATTCTTGTGGGAGTGGCAGCAGGACAGTCATCGGAGCATTGCTGCCCTTCCAGTTCAGACCTGCTGATTTCTCCCTCTTGCCCCAAAGAAACTTGTTAGTGGAAGGAGCTGGGAAGAGCGGGGATGCTGCTAGCAGTTGTGCCAAAAGGCAGCTGTCAGTGGCGCTCTCTGGTGTGCTGCTTAGCAACAGTGGTAATAGGCTACTTTGCCAAGCAGCTGTATGGTTCTTCCCTCCATACTCAGCCCCACCCCCAAGTTGTACTTCCCAGTTTGGACAACACAACAAGCAATGGTACCAAGAAACCATCAAACCGACTGTTGTTTATGTTCCTCATTTCTCAAAACCAAATGTATCAAGATGCAATGACAGGTTTTGGATGACACGACAGATGGGAAAAGGTAAAAAAAAACGCTGTAACTTGCGTCATGTCAATCCTCCCAGACATTCTGATAATATGCTACATGGGGTGAGGGATCAGTGAGTCGCTAAGAAGAATTTCATAAACTTGGAAGCTTCAAATGATGTTTCATTTGGTTCAGATGTACTGATCTGTGGTGGGAAGGGAACATCAAATTAGCTGATGGTGCAAAGGGCTGATTGGCATTCCTAAATTCCACTCATACTGAAAATATAAACTGCAAAAATAGGAATTGAGAGTCTGTGGGAAGTAAAATAGAATGAAAGGGGAGAAGCCAACATGGCAGCAGCACAAAAACAAAAAAGAACAGGAGCACAGGTTCTAGAATAGCCACATGGACCTTGCATAACCATGCTATCACAGATGAATACTGGGTTTTATTTTGCTTCTCTTCGTTGTTGAATAGCTTGGATTCAAGGCTTTCTATTCTGTAGAATCTACAGGAATGCAGGATAGTGATGCAAATTACTCTGGCAGCTACTTAGGTCACCGCAATGATGGGATAAGTTGGAGCTAGCAGGAAGTTCTGGTTTACTAAGAGAAGAGCATTGATACACCTTCTTCAGTACTGTCGGTACTTGCTACCAGTGGCTTTACAAAGTTTCAAGCAGGATTCTTTCCTAGTCCCACCCAGAAATACAAGGGATCTAACTTGGGACTGTTAGGAATTAGTGTAAGGAAAGGATTAGGTTGGAATGACATGAACTTTTTAGCAGTGTAGAAGCAGAGAACAGATAAGGGAAGATTTGTTTTTGCTTGTTCGCTTGTATCTTCCACTCTTAATAAAAACTTAGTGGCAGGGGTTGTTTATAAAAACAATGTAGAGTGAGTTACTTGGCCCCTCTTCAGTAACTGTGCATAATCAGTAAGGTTTAAGAAGCTATAAAACTTGATGCAGTGCTATGAATGCTTGTTGCCCTGTAGCCTGGTGAAAGTAGGGTGCATCTACAATTTTTTTTGCCATGTGGAGAGGTAAGGGACGGAAGCCTGCCATAGAAAAACTATTAACATTTGGCAAGTCAACAAGATTGCATGTGTGTGCTAATTCTGTATAAATTCAAAGTCATTGCTTTCTGTGAAATATAAAATGGAATATACATCCCCATGCACTTTCTGGTGCAACTAGTTTCATATCAGTTCTGTTTTTAAAGTCTAATTACCAAGCTGAACTATGTTTCTTTGTAGCCAACTGAAGACACTATTGGTTTGTTTGTATTCCTATTCTATTGAAGATTCAACAAAGCATTCCTAGCTGGCTTTTATCTTAATAATATTGCTAAATAACATCTGGAATTTGTCAAAGGCAAATATGCAATATAAATCAACATGTTTGTAGTCATTGCGTGAGGTGAGGCAAGCTTTATAAAACCACATGTATTTCCATGGGGATAATATGCTGTAAGAAACTACTCTTTTCAATTATGAAAGGAGAGTATCATCTTCCATGCTATATATTACCCATTCAGTGTAGATAATTTATGCCCTCTTTCTTTTCATCTAGGTTTTCCTGTTCTTAGGAGCAAATTCTAAATAAGCAGGAGTTCTGAAGATTGCTAAGAGTGTAACCTATGAATCAGGAATTACAAGTTCAAAGTAAAACACTCTACTTAGTGGCTAGTAGAAAGAGAGCAAAGGTAGTATAGAATATATGAAATGAAACTATGTCCAAGGGAAGCTATATTGTTCTAGCTGTGTTGCCAATTTCTGTGATGGCCCCTGCAGTAGGAACATTTCTACTTTCCATCCTTTCTAGCAATTTTTTTTATTTTTGCTATTTTTCTACTAATTTTTGTTAGGCATAATTAGGAACAGAACTGCCAAGACTCTATTCCCCTTATGCACATTCAAGGTGTGACCACAGTTAGAAATGTATACAGTTCTGATTGCCTTACCTGAAAAATGGCATTACTGAATTGGAAAAGGTATAGAGAAGGACCACAAAAATGATCAAGGGGCTGGAGCAGCTCCTGTGTGAAAAGTGACTATAGCCATTGGGACTGTTTAACCTAGAAAAATGGTGAATAAAGGGAGACACGCTAGAGGTGTTTAAATTGCTGCATGGTGTGGAAAAGGGGACATTTTTCTCACCTTCTCATATAAGTAGAACCCGGGGGCCCCCATAAAGCTGATAGGTAGGTTTACAACAGACAAGAGGAAGTATTTCTTCGTACAACAGATATTTAAAATTATAGAATTCACTGAAATAGGAAGTGGAGATAGCTACCAATTTGGACTGGCTTTTGAAAGGGATTGAATGGATTAATGGAGGAGGCTATGGCTATGTGCTGTCTCCTTTACCAGAGGAGGCATTCCTGCATACAGGAGTCGCTGAAGAGCTTGGGCAGGTGTAAATGATGCACCCAGCTTGCTTGCAGGATCCTGTATACAGCTGGTTTGCCACCGTATGAATGGATGCACCATTTGATCTGACCCAAATGCGCCACAGACTGGATGCACCATTGGTCTGACCCATCATGGCTTGTCTTATGTTTATGTTCATTGTAATAAATAGAAACAAAAATAACAAAGTAAAATGAACTTATTATAGTTTTCTAGTTTTTAATATACGTATTATAAGTATAAATGATAAATATAATGCACACCTCCAATATATTTTTATGTGAGATAACTGTTCTTTACACACAGTAAAACAAACACACAGACCCTAGACCAAATATCCATATATTTTTCTGTTTGTAAATTACATGTAGAAATCATCCATTCAAAAATTGAATAAGTCCTCAAGCCACTGTATATTGAAGATGGCCGTTTTTCTTCCTAATGTTGTAATATCAGCTTTTTTGACTGTTAAAAAGCTGTGGAGCATTTACTTATGTGGGTCATTCAGAAAGTTCCAAAACTGCCAGTAGATATTTAAGAATTTACATGGCTGTGAACATTGAAGTAGTTAGCATTGCAAAGTTTAACTGTATTATTACCTTCTCCCAAAACAAGGTGGCCACTGGTCATTGCCAAAACATTTTAGTAAGAGAAGCATTTGCTATTTACTCCTCCAACAGTTGGCTGATTTAGACAAACAGATTCCCAAGTACCAATCTGTTGCTTGGTCAAAATAGGACAAATCACAAATCAATTTGCCATTTCATTCTTGCTTATGATCCTAGATATATTTGTTTTCAAAAATAATTTATAAACCTGGATCATGGGCTAATATAGCTGTAAAAGCAGGATTTGACCTAATGTTTCAATTGCACATATTGCCATGTTTGCCATTGCCATTCAGCAATTACTGACAGATCATATTTTGTTGTTAGCTGTTCAGTCGCGTCTATTAGCGATCATATGAGCCAAATCTCACCACACTTTCCAATCCTGTGCCACCTCTTTCAGCTGAACTATGCTCTGGCCCGCATCCTCTTTGATGGAGTCTAACCACCTTGCTCTTTGGCAACCTGCTTTTCTCTTGCCACCTAGCATTCCAACTATTGTACCTTTTCTAATAAGCTTGATCTCTCGATGTGACCAAAATACGTGAGCCTCAGCTTTGTTATCTTGCTGGCCAGGGATGCGTCTGATTTAATATGCTCCAGAATCTGCTTGTTCATGACTCCTGCTGTCCATGGAATGCGCAGGAGCCTCTGCCAACACCACAGTTCGAATGAGTCAATTTTCCTCTTGTCTAGCTTTTTCACTGTCCAACTTTCACAACTGAAGGTTACAATAGGAAAAATGATCACTCAGACCAAATCGCACTTGGTTGGTAAGCCGATGTTCTTGTTTTTCTACACTTGCTGGATGCTTGTCATTGACACATGAGCTAGTGAAATTCGTTGCTTTATTTCTGGACTGCATTTATCTCTGCAAGTAATCAGTGATCCCAGGAGAGTGAATTCCTCTACACATTCAATTTCCACATTATCAACTGTTTTGATGACTTCATTCTGTGCAGTTGCAAAGATCTTTTGTCTCTTTGATGCTCAGAAGGAGGCCAAACTTCCGCACTCTCTTCCTTGATTCTTTGGATCAATTGCTTTAGACCTTCTTGGGTTTCTGAGAGGAGGGCTGTGTCATCAGCATATCAAAGGTTGTTATGCTTCTTCCTCTGATCTTTATCTTCCTCATGATTGCTTCAGCATACAAGTTGAACAGAAAAAGGGAGAAATACACCCTTATCAGACTCCTTTCTCAACCTTGAACCAATCCTTGTCCCATATGGTGTTCCTACAGCCACTGGCTGGTTTGTATATTGTCACTGCAGCAACCTGACCAGATGTGTTGATACCCCGTCTTTTAGTGCTTTCCACAACTTGTCAATGCCTGGTGTTTTGTTGTTTGGCAGCTTATTGCCCATGCTACTTCTTCCTCAAGAATGGCTAGTTCTAGTTCTATCTGTTTCATTTTCCACTTTATCCTTATGCAGTTCAATCCCACTGCTTTTGGTGTACAGCTCTTCAGTGTATTCTTACTATCTGTTCTTGATGTTTTGTTGATCAGCCAATTCTCTCCCTTCTTTTTTATGATTGCTTTGCGTGCACTAAAAGCTGTTTGAATTTGTATAACCCTTCTTGCAGTCCTGTGCACATTTCTGATCCCAGAAACTTTCACTGTCTTTCCTGGCTGCCCTTTGGAAATCCACATTTAGTTCCCTTGCTTCTTCCTGATCACCTGCTGCTTTGGCTATTTTTTTTCGATCAGCTATTTTGATTGTTTCATCTGAAAGCCGCCTGGATCTTGTCTGTGGCTTCTTATATGGTATATGGTTAACAGCTACTTCAATAATGTTTGATTGAATGTCCTGCCAAGTTTGTCAGATGACTTTTCATCCATTGCTAACACTTCAAACCTGCTATCTCAGCTGTATACATGGGGAGATTTTGGTGGTGTTGGATGTTATCTTTTTGGATGTTATCTTTTTGGTGTTACGTAATTTCAGTTTGATTTTGGCCACCAATAATTCATGATCCGAGCCATGATTGGCACCTGGATATGCCTTCACGGCACAGACAGAACTAATCCAACAATGGTTGCAAAGCTCATATTTAGCACACATAAAACTTTGCACTACAAAACACTGCTTTTTAAAAAAAATACTTGCCAGGTATGAGTAACGAAATATGACATAGAGCAAAAACAATGAGATATTATATTCATTTTGAGTATAGTTACCCTGCCACATAAACTCAACTTTAAAGACATTAACTATGTTGCCAGTTGTCCTGTATGGTAGGAATAGTCCCACTTTGCATCAGAAGACAGAATACTATTTTCCTTTGCTGAGGCTTTATAAAAGCACCTCAAGACTGCTTAGTATTTCATCCCTCCTTCCCTTTCTACCAACTTCCATTCTGTTCAGCACTGTTTGTATTTTACCCAGCAGAACTGCAGCAAAGTGAACTGTGGGAACTAGCATTTCATATCATGAAGGGAGCTAGTGGGCCTAAAATCCACTGAGTGCATTCTTAGACAATTGCTGGGTTATACCCAGAGGATTCCAAACCTATAGCCCTCGGGCTATTTAAAGCCATTCTAGCGAGTGGCAGGCTAGGTGGCAGGTGGCTTTTACACATTCACCTGCCTCAGTTTAAAACATTTTTAGCCATATTGGTCTGTCAAGCTTGCTTATCAGGAGTAGGCAAGGAACTTGTTCCTCCTCCCCTTATCCCAGAGTCTCACCCTCCTTTCTCCTTGTCACTGCAGTGACAGTGCCTTGGAAGAGATGCTGCTTAATAGCTTTCCATGGTGGTTGACGGGGGTAAGAGCTACAACTGGGTTTCCTTTATAGTCATAGCTCTCTCCGCAGCTGTAAAGGAGCTGTGCACCACCCTCTTGCTCACCGGGTCCCACAGTTGCACTGTTGGAAGACTTTCGTGGATTAGGTAGGGAGTATCAGCTACAGACTCCTAAGCAATTAGACTTGACACAAACCACATTGCAGAAACATCAAACATTAAAAATCTTTTATTAAATGCCTCTAAATTCATATATAAAATAAAATTCAGGATCTTATTGTTCAAGTCCCTTGAACAATAAGACTGCCCACTGAAATCCTGCTTTAACCACACAATTGGTTTCTGGGGAAATAAATTAACAAGACCCCCCTAGACTTTCATTTGCTAGATATCTGTTTAATAAACTTTGTATTTCAAAGAAGCCTAAGCATACTGCATAATTTCACAAGTTGGCATTAATGTATTCATCTCAGCTTACTGATTTGAGAACAAGTTGAAAATGTCTTTGGACATTTTGCTTTTCAAAATGATATTGAGCCTAATGTCTTTTTAAAGGGGTTGAGCAGCCAAGAAAATATAGCTTCATTTTCCTTCCACATTTGCTACCATGGCCTCCACTGCATTCCAGTCCAACTTGCTCAGGATGCTGCTAGTGCTGTCAGACACGCTGTTGAAGGTATTAAAGCTGGCAGTGGAGCAACTATCGTCTTGAGGGAAAGAATCCTATGAAGAACAGACATATAAATGAAAGAGGAGCTACCATTCAGCTTAAGCGCGCCATGTGCCTAAAACAAAATTGAGTGTAGTAGTATCTACAGGAGTAAATAATCCAAAAAGGTCCAATACACTTTATCACCTGTTCTGGCCCAACTTCAGGCTGCAGGTTTGAGTGACCCCAAGAACCTGCTGAGTCAAGATTTACTTAAAAGGAAGCTTTATTGAAGAGTCATGCAAATTATTCCAATGGCTAGCTTTGTAAGGGTTTAGCAAGCAAGGCACTTACAATGCTGTTACTTGCTGCTGTGTGAGGATTTAGGGGAGAAAGGATGCGTCAGGTCATAGCGTCACTTTATTCCTATAGAAAATGAGGCATGGAAGGGTCTATGTAGAGGGTGCAGTTTGCTGGCTTGACAAGCTGATGTGGTGGCTTTGAGGAATGCTCCTTTCCATGAAAGGAGCTTGAGGTCAACTGTGGCCAGAGGTTCAAAGGGTCATCCAGCGAGGGGTTGAAGTATGACGGATAAGCTCAAGCTGGTTGGTGGAGCAATATTCTGTAGGGCTGTTAGGAACTAATGGGATAAAAGGTGTGTGACCACTGCAAAACCCTGCATCAGGGCACAAATTGATGAAATTGTGGCCATTATGACTCCAAAGGCTGATGGCTAACCCCCTTTGGAGTAGGATGAGTAGGAAGTAGAGCATTGCTCAATGGAGCAGTCACCTCAGCTGAAGGCTTCTCCCTGTGCAACAGGGGAGACTGTGTTCCATTTGGTTGCGTATTTCCTCCTAGTGGTGCTCAGGTGGCAAACCAGTGGTCAGTCTGTTTGCTGGATGATTTGCCATGCTGTAAGGCATGAGTCCTCAAACTACGGCCCGCGGGCTGGATCCGGCCCACCGTGCCCACTTATCCGGCCTGCCATAGCTTGCCATGGGTGCACGCATGGTGAGGTGCAGCTTGCCCACGAAGAGATCGTTTTGGACTCACTCAGAGAAAAGGATCTCCTTGCAAGCAAGCCACGCCTTGCTGGGAGAGCCTTTTTTCCGAATGAGTCCAAAACGATCTCCTTGCAAGCAAGCCGGCCTCGAGGTGCCAGTTTGCTTGCAAGATCGTTTTGGACTCGCTTGGAGAAAATGATTTCTGTGCATGCATGCCCCTGCCTTGCTGCACACGGCACGCGCCCCCCGCCCGCACCACCTTGGCAGCCCGCACCCATTGCTGGCACCTTTCATTTGACTCCCTATTCAAAAAATTTGAGGACCCCTGCTGTAAGGTGTAGTGTTGATATTGGGGACCGCTCCCCAGTCATGGGAGATCAAGGCTGGATCTGACAGGAGCTGAAAGATTATTTTGTTCAATAGTTTGAGCAGGAGAACAAACCACATGTGTGGGACACCGACATATAATAAAGATGTGGGTCATTCTACCTTGATGGATTTGTGCCAGCACTCTGGTGATCAGTGGGAATGGGGGCGTAGAGAGAGAAAACAGTATCCTGACCCATTGATGTAAGAATGTGAATCCCGGTGAGCCTCTGCCTACTCCCGCTTGAGAACAGAAGTCCCTGCATCCTGTGTTGATGCTGGTAGCAAAGAGGTTGACCATTGTGTCCCCCAGCTGTCACAGATTGTGGTGAGTGTTTGGGTGTTCATCTCCCATTTGTGTATGCTAGTGAGTTGTTGGCTGAGTGTTGTTGTCCACCAGTGTGTTGTCAGTCTCAAAGACATGAATTGCTTTAACTGTAACGTTTTCGCTGATGACCAATTCCAAATGCAAACAGCTAGGCATGACAGTGGAACAAAGAAGGTGGCTCCTGGCTTGTTGATGTAGAACATCATGGTAGTGCCGTCTGTGGCATTTGAATATGGTGATGAGTGAGGAGGGTTTTAAAAGTAATGGGAATCTTCTGGGCTTTGCGTGGCTCAAGGTTGCCGATGTGTTTGCACTTCTCTTGGGCAGGCCAGGTGCTGTGGGTCCATGTGGTGCAGTGGTGGGCTCCTCTTCCATGGGTACTGTGAACACCATTTCCAGTGACACAAAGCCGAAAGCCTCCGAAAGGCTGCTAATCCAGGCTTGACCTGCCTGACATGGCATGTGAAGGTGGGTCTGACAAGAGCCAAGCTGTGGGTGATGGGCAAGCATGAACCAGAATTGGGGTGTGTAGATTTGGAATCTGGCAAATGATACAACTGTGATCATTGTTGCTCTGAGTAAGCACTACACCTGGTATACAGTGATGACTGGACAGGTATGAAGCTTGGTGGTGAAACTGATCAGAGTGGATGCCCTGGAGGCTGGAAGGTCAAAGTTTTTCTGCTTTCAAATTGATGCATATCACAGTGAAGAGTTATAGAATCATAGAACCGTAGAGTTGGAAGGGGCCATGAAGGCTATCAGGTCCAACCCTCTGCTGTTGCGGGACATGTTACACCATCCCACTCAGATGGCTGTCCAGGTTCTTTTTGAATGTCTCTAGTGCGGGAGAGCCCACGATCTCTCCAGACAGCTGGTTTCACTTCATGTTGCCCTGACAGTGGAAACTTCTCCTGATATCTAGCCTGATTCTGGGTTGTGCAACTTAAATTGATTATTCTGTGTCCTACATTCTGGTATCAGCAAGAAGTATCTTGTATTCCCCCGCCTCCCCCAGTCTTCTCTTCTCAAGGCCCATTTCTCTCATTCTCTCCTCAAAGGATGGTGTTTCCAAATCCTGGATCATTGGATCCTTCTCTGGACCCTTTCTAATTTTTCTGCAAAGTAGGCATCTTTCATATGAAAGTAGGCATCTTTCAAGTCTATAGATGCAAACCAGTCCCTATTCTTAAGATGAGACATAATGTTCTGTAAGGAAACCATTCAAAACTTCTTGGGTGTGATGAAGTTGACATCTCCTAAGTCTAGAATTTGGTTAAGGTCAAAGTCCCCCATCTCCCTTTGGTACCATGAAGTAACCACTGTAGAAGTGCCATTGCTGCTCTGGTGATGAAAAGGGCTGCACAGCTTTTAGAAAGAGAGCGCCTCCTGCAGCTGCAAAGCCCGTATGTGTGATGTGGACACCACAAAGAACTCTGCCTACACCCCCTGGAGTAGCAGCCAGGGACCCAGTGTTGCAACAGCTCTTATAACACGGGGGGCGGGGGTGGGGGGCATTTCCTTGCCCTTCAAGACAGACTGTGCTTAGTGACAGTGAAGCACAGTACATTTAGCTATTTAGGGCTCTACTTTCTGCTGCCCACCCATGCATGCCTCTTAGCAGGGCAGAGAACCTGCAAGTCTCTGCATGGCTCCACCTACACTGTGGCTCTAACTCTGGGGAAAGGTGGGCACCCCCCCCCCCCCCCTTGTAGCACAGTAAGGCATTCTGGGGCAAAATGAATAAGCAACTTAATGATCCAGCACAACTCCTGGCTTCTGATACCCGCCTCCCCCACCCCACGTAAGGCAGGCAGGAAATAATGTCATGCTTACAGCAGCCTCAAGGGGGACTCTTTTCAAGCATGAGGAGGGCCATCATTTCAGCAGTGGATGAGAGGTATAAATGGGGGGAAGGCTTAGATTCTTTCAGCCCTAGATAGAGGTTTTCTTCCAGAACCTGGCATGCAGCATCTGATGATGCCAGTGAGCACATATGAAGTCAGTGACCACCCAACAGTCTTTCCCAATCTCAGGGACATTTCTGTCTACCTTCCATCGATTGAAGGCACTGGTGCCTCAGGTGTGAGAGGTATTCCATCTGGGGCATAGGACAGATGCCACAAAAGCTTCATAAGCAACCATCTGCAGCTGTTGAGGCTAGATGCAGTTCCTGACACCAGAGCCTCTTATCTGACAGTTGCTGCAAGCGATGCCAACAGGAGTCACAATGGCAGTTGCTCAGAGTGGATCCAGGTGGTAACCTAAGCAAGCTGAGATGGGCCTAGTGAGGCACGCTTTCTCCAAACTGTGAAAGCTAGAAAATCTTCTTGACAACGGGCTCCAGGCAGGTGCAGAATCCATATGTGTGAAGCCCAGAGTAAGCCCAGGTGTCCACTGGAAAAATGACAATTACAAAGCAGTCTGCATTTGTCGCCCTTTCCCCTGATTTGTATAGCTGCATTTGTACCCTTTACTCCCTTCACATAGCCCCGGAGCCCAACAGCCTTCCATGTTCTCTTCATCTTCACAGCAGTATCTTGTCTGAGATATCTGGTGGCTTAACGGCTAAGCAGAAATTTGAACTCAGATCTTGGCTCTGATGGCCTCCATGTCACCACACTAGGGGAAAGAAACAGTTTCCATTTCTTCTTAAATGACACTATGTAAAACCCACAATCAGATTTTTGGTACACTTATAACTCACATTTAAAGATTTGCATAGAAAAAAGAGTTAGGAGAAAACCCCAAAACTGCAGAATGGTTCACTGCTAACTGCAAACCGCCTGGACAGCTTTGGCTATTTGGTGGTGTAGAAATTAAAGAAATTAAATAATAAATACATTCACACTTTTACCTTTTTGGAATGGGACTTAGAACTGCCATACAGTATCTGCTGAATCTCATCAGGGACGCTCCACACACTCACAGCATCATCGCTCTCCTCGGTGCCCTGAGTCACTGAGTCTGCGTTTAGGAACCTTCTCTGACTCATGGACTCTCTTGTCTGCTCAGGAGCTGGAAGGTTGCACAGCAATAGAAGGCCTGCTCAGTTTTGCAGAATAGAAAACACCCCAAATCTTGGATTAATGGGGTGGCGAATGGGGCGCATAAAAATGTTTTAATAAATAAAATAAATTAATTAAGCGCACACAGACGAGTGCTCTGTTCCCACTGGTGTTACTACAGTGCCTCTTCTGTGCTACATTCAGTACTACTAGAATAATTATTACTTTTCATGTTGCCAGAAATCTTAATTACCAAATAAAAATATGACTTGTGCAAAATCAGTTTCCCTCAAAGTTCTTCTATAGGTCAAAATGGAAAACAAACTCTTTATGGGCACAGAAAATATTTTGGAATGTAAATCTGTAATTACTCCAAGTTTCGGACACAGGGTGGATTTGATCTAAATCACTAGTCAGTAACACTAGATTTAAATAATGGGGGTTTTTAAATGTAATTTGCATATATGCCTGCCTTACCCATAGATAGAGGAACTTCATTAAAATATTTCCAAACTGGGTCTCTTTTGCAACCTGCTGTCATTATATGTTTTCTTCTCCAACAAAAAAAACAGTATAAGCCGCAAGCTATGCACAAAAAGATCCAATGTTTCACTTTCATTTTTACTGTTTGCCCCTCCCTCCTCACACTTAGCTTCTTGTGCGGATCTATTCCACTCCCAACAATCTTTTTCTATTCATTGAATTGTCTGAAACTTAGCACTTAAGAGGTAAGGGATTGATTTTGTGTACATAGATTTGTAAAGCAACAATGGGATTAAGGTCTTTTTCTCAACTCTGTATGTTTATTTTATAACATTTTGCTGTGAAGAAGAAGCATGTGATCTAGGCAGACACAAATTCAGTTTTGAGAACTGTAAAACAAAGCATCTGTGATATTTTAGACTGAAAAAAGTTGTCTAATAATCTCACTGAAACATAAGGAAGAACAAAACATTGTGAGTGGATTAACATTAACATTTAACAAAAAATTGAAACGTTGCATAAATATTCGCCACGTGCTACAAATTTAAAAACTAATCCTTATTTCATGATGAATAACCTTTGGACTATAATGTATCTTAAACAGAAAGCTGTCTTTAGATAGATTTTTCCTCAAAATGCATTTTATTTTTAAAAAAATCAAATTTAAATAAAAATCTGATTTAAAGTAAAAAAAAAAATCTGATTTAAATTTTTAAAATCTGATCATTTTTATTTTTTAAAAGCCATTAATTTTTATCCACCATTTGGATGATAATTACACTTGCACTGAGCTAATCAAATATACCCAACTTGGGATTTAAAGTTCCCACAAACAGTGGACAAACTCCAGTGATGATCCCAAGCCTTTTGGAGAAAAAAGGCCTGTGAGCTTGTCTGACCAAGTTCTGGAAAATGCCCAAACCCAACCAGCCAAAAGCATAGATAAAAACTTTTATGTTCCTTATCTGACTGGCCTATCCTAAATCTTTGTGATTCTTTAGCTTATAATGAGACAAAAAGGTTTCCTCCCAGATGCCTCAATATTCAATGCAAATAATAGCATCCAGCAGAACACCAAGGCATCTGAAAGAAAAATTTAGATGAGCACTTGTGAACAGCACTAGCATTTGTCCAATCACAAACCTTGACTCCTTAAGTCAAGGCTGCTACTTGACCATGGCTTGTGGCTTTGATCTCCTTTCCATCGTGTCTCTCTTTGGCAGGATGTTGATATCATTCTTCTGTAAGGAGCTTGGCATATTCGGCCTTTAAACAGAAAGCATAACTAAGTTACTACACAATGGCTGAGAAATTAAAATGCAGAGTGATGTAAGCCCAATGGAGTTCCGTATGATCTGAGATAGCATTTATCTCCAGCGTGATAGCACAGAACCATCCTGCAGAAGTTACAGTCGGAGCGCCAAAACCATACCCAGTAGGCTGTGAGGTTACATTCCATCCAAATAATTTCACTCATATAAAGTATGTTTGCTCTGCTTTTCAGCTAAAAGTCCCCAGAGTGCTTACAGATAAATAAAAAAGCTCCTAGAGTGCCTGGGTCCTCAGGCTTACAATCTGAACATTCTCCTTGTAATGCCTGCATTACTGCTATATAATGACTGCTACTGCAAAACAAGCCATTAGTTCCCAAGAGGTTATCTCCCTTTATTGACCAGGAAAAACAGGGATAATATGACAGGATAATATGATAATATGAGTCCAGTTGGTCCTGGACTCCTCCTCCCCTTAGTAACAGAAGCCAGGAAAATAACTCTCCAGTAAAAATGCAAAACCACAGGGACCACAAAGGAGAAAACTTCCCAGGGATAACAGATACATAAAGTAAAAAGAAATTCAGTCCCAAGCTGAAGCCTTGATTCAAAAGGCACAAAGACTGCAATAGACTACAATAGACTCCAGCACCAAAAATGGTTTGGATGTGCCCAGGATGTCTCCACACATCATCCCAGAAGAAACCTTCTTGGTAAGCATCCATGTTCCATTCACCAGGCTGGTGTGAGGAAGGTATCCCTATGATAGGATGTGTTAAAGTGTTAATTAGGGTGGGACAAGTTGTAAATACTGCGTCTGTTAAGAACTACCTACCTGTTGGAGAACCATCCTACCAAAGGAGGCAGTTAGAGAGGCCTATTTATATCACAGTGTCCAGTAGAGATCCTAAAATGTGGCTTTACATATTTCTACCAGCAAGGCATAGATGGAAAGGGCTGCTGAGGCTGCAGTCAATCTGGTGGAGGCTATTATGGCCTTTAAAAGTTTGGGAAAGCATAGAACTTCAAAGGCATAAAGAAATACATGCATTCAGCAGCTTGATTAGCATGGATCTGGAAACTTTGTTTTACTCATGGCTGTGAGATGAAAACAGAAACAGATTGGCAAAAGGACTGCTGTGTGTTTTAAATATGCTCTGACTACTCTGCTTACATCTAGCACATACCAGCCCTTCTTCAAGTGGCGAGGGCTAAATGAAGGCAAGATAGGCTCTTGTAATCTGCAAAACAAGGCCCTGACTTTGAGAATGAAGGCAGGATCCGTTTTGAGGGTAAGCTTTTTCTGAAAAACAATCAAAAAGATTGGAAGCCAAGTGACAAAGAACAGCAAAGACCTGATGCGGAATTCGTGACCTGAGGCAGATTTTTTATGAAATTTTTGTTTGCGACCCAATTTGGTTGTGAACTGAGGCGTTTGTGAGCTGAGGTACCACTGTACATAGAATTGCTGAAGAGAAACATGCTGCAGAAAACTGCACAAGAAAATTTCTGTCCTGGGCAAAAAGCAGAGAGAAACTGGGATGGAAAAGTCTGGGACCAGGAGTCCACACAAAAGTATATCACATCACCTCCACACTTTCCTTGCACAATTTTGGGAATTCACCCATTGTACAGATGCCTTCCTTATGCCAACCTAGATAATAAGATCTTTCCATTCTTACTTTTTCTCTGAGTTATGTCACAAGAACTTCTCCAACCCAAGCCAACTTCAGCAGCAGTCTTCTTTCTTGCAGCTTGGTAAGACCCATGGTAATGTCTAAGAAAGATATACTTCAATTATTATTTCAAAACTAAATTACAAAAGCACACTAGAACAGCTCATCACTTTGTTACACTGTAAGTGCCCATACTCAGCATAACCTTGTAAATTTCACCATGACTGGGTTTCCCTGACAAAGCTGCCCAGACTGTGTGACCCAACTACAGTGGCCTCTTGTGTCATGTGAACCTGGACTACGACGTACTTTCCTGAGGGTGGCTTGTGCTTGGGCAACAAGCCACCCTGGTAAGCTATGGCTTGTTCTAGGGGTTCCTGGGCTCACAACAGGCTGCTGAATCATCCAAATGCAATCCCATGGTAGGTTGTGGGATGGAATAAGGCCCTGTTCAGCAAAAGCAGCCAAGATCCCTTGCTGATTTTGCCCAGCCTACCTGAGCAGCAACCTCTGACAGCCCCAGTGCATTTTGGAGCGATTGCCAGTGGCCAGTTGCCTCCACCCTTTTTGCTGGGGGAATATTACAAATGTGTCCAATTTTGATTATAGTTTATTTAAAAAATGTTCCTGGTTCACTACAGCTGCCTTAAATGGGGCATCTTGTTTGGTCCACGCCCTGGTAAACATCAGCCGTCAAAGTGCAGCAGGACATTGACCCAACGACGCGGCACCCACGTGGCCAGGAGACTGGCAAGGCAAGATTCCGCATGTTGGGCAGCCATGGGTGTGTGTCTGCATGGAACCCATTAACAGAAGAAAAGAATTACAGTCAGCACTGCAAACAATTGTGCTGCCCTCCATTTTCAAAAAGAAGGGTCCTGAGTCAGTGGTGGTCAGTCTAAAGTGCCACTTGGGCATCAGTGGAGCTATTAGCACTGGTGGCAGTACGGGAATCCCCACATAACATAGGATGAATAGGGCCACAATGAAGGGAAGGCAAGACCTGTTGCATATGACCAGGAAAACTGGTCACAGGACTGTGGGGGAACCGTATCTCTTAGGTGCACAGAGAGTTGTTCCACAAATAACCTCTATTATGCAGCTTACAGGTTGCTATGCCATGCAAACTCACCCTACAATCATGCTTGAGATTTATTTGTTACCAAAATGTGGATAAGAGATTTTCTCTCACATGGACCCGTACAGCTATTTTTGTTTATATTTATTTCAAGAATGTTTATCCCATTCTTCAGCTGAAAAGGTTCCTAGCATTACATACATTCTATAAAATATAGTTCTTTAGTGTTCTATAGACTAAAAGAAACAACACAAAAGAAAAAAAAATAGTGCAGAGGGAAAAAAACCTCTGGTACTAATTCTTGAAATTAAATAGTAGTACTTATAACAAGCAGCTGGCACGGAAATAGTTCAGCAGATCAATCTTATCACCACCACCATCATTAGTATTTATTTTGTTTCTATAACACCCTACAGCAAAAACTTTCAGGTAGTTTACAACAATTCATAAAAACAGACAATAGTTTGTTTACAGGTAGTTTACAACAATTCATAAAAACAGACATTAAAATTATAAAACCTAAAACAGTTTCAAACAGCCTGAAAAGATAATAAACGGCTTAGGATCTGGATATCTGAAGGAATGCCTCCTTCCCTGTGTACCTGCCTGCTCCTAAAGATCTGGGTTGGAGGTCCTTCTCTGAGGATGGCTACCCATTTGTTACAGTGATGCCCTGGTTGTGCAATATGCTCCCCAGAGAGGTTTGCCTGGTGCCGACACTTATTATTTTTGGCCAAAACATTATTTTCTCAGTATTTTAAGGTTTAGATTGAGATGGGTTTTCATTGTATATAAGTGGGTTTTTATTGTACATAATGGATGCTGTGATCCACTTTGTTTTATTGTAAGACCATTCAAAGACCATCTGGTAGTGGACCATTTTTTAAATGGTGAAAATTTTGAATAAATAAATGAAAATTTTAAATGAATGAATGAATGAATAAATAAATAAATAACAAAGAAAGACTCTGAAGAAACATCAGGAACGGGCAATCCTCCTCAGATCTTTGGATGGCCAAGTAAGTTTTAAAGGCCTTAGGAAAGAGGACCATCCTAACCAGGCTGCACAAAGATGGCAGTTTTGTTGCCGGCTGGGCCATATTAAGGAATTTGTTCCACAGACAGGGGCCACCAAAGAGAAAATCCTCCTCCTGTGGAGAAAATCCATATACTTCCTGTGGAGTTGGCACTCAGAGGAAGGCTCCAGAGGCTGAGTGTAGTGTCTATGTAGATTGCAGTTGGGAGAGCCACTCTGACAGGTATTGCAGTCCTAACCTATGTAAGGCTTTATAGGTTAAAACCAGCACCTTGAATTGGGACCAGAATCATACAGGCAGCCAATGCAAGCAGACCAGAACTGGCCATATATGTTCGGACCTGCGGTTCCCAGTTATTAATCCTGCTGCTCCATTCTGCACCAGCTGCAGCTTCTGAATAGCCTCCAAGGACAGCTCTACATAGACTGCATTGCAATAATCTAGTTCAGAGATTACCAGGGCATAGACTACTGAAGCCAGGACATCCTTGTCCAGATAAGGGGCATAGCTGGACCACCAGCCAAAGCTAGTAGAAGGCAGTCCAGGCCACCGAGACCCTCTGAGCTTCAAGTGACCAAGATGGATCAAAAAGCTATGAATCTGCTCCTTCAGGGGGAGAGTAACCCCCCCAGGACAAGTTGAACACCCTCTAATTCAGTCAGTGGAACCACCCACCAACAGCATCTCAGTCCTGCTTGGACTGAATTCCAATTTGTTAGCCCTCATCCAGTCCATTGTTAGCCCTCATCCAGTCCATTGTCACAGCCAGACAGCAGTTTAGCACATCCACAACCTCACCTGCTGACAATGAAAAGAGAAATAGAGCTGTGTGGAATCAGCATACTGATGGTAATGCACTCCTCAAAACACTGGATGACCCCAGTCAGTGGTTTCATATAAATGCTAAAAAGCATGAGGCACAAAACATCTAGGAATGTTTAGTCCACAGGACTAAATAATATTCCTCAAGCACCACCTTCTGGAGATGGCCCTCCAGGTAGGAGCAAAACCACTACAATGCATTGTCCCCCACTCCGAACTCTGACAATTATCCCAGAAGTATAAAATATTCAATGGTATCAAAAGCCACAAAGAGGTCCAGGAGTAACAACAGGGTGGCATTCCCTCTATCTCTCTCCCAGCATAGGTCAACATGCCAGTCAACAAAAAGCAGGCCTGAATCTCAACCAAAATAGATCCAGAATATCAGTTTCACAGAGCCTGAAGCAGATTGGCAACCACCCACACAAGAACCTTGCCCAGGAAAGGAATACTTGCTACTGGCCTAAAATTATTCAGATCTTCTGGGTCAAGGATGGGTTTCTTCAGAAATGTTTTCACAACCACTTCTTTAAGGCAGCACTGGACCTCTACCTCTCAGAAAGAGGCATTAATCACCTCCCTGGTCCAGCTGGTGATAATATAAGCCAGGAGAGGGAAGGACCCAGTAAAGCAGTGGTTGCCCAAACCTGGCCAAGCACTGTGTCGGCATCCTTGAGCTGTACCAACTGAAACTCATCCAATTAAACCAGACCAAGCTGTGCTCTTGTTATCTCCACAGATTCAACTGCTTTAACTCCAGAGCCCAAGTCCCAGTGGCTGTAAGATATTTTTTTTCCAGGAAGTGCCCAATGAGTAAATTGAAGTGGGCCTGAGATGGTTCCAAGGTCTCCCTGGGAACAGAACACATTAAGCCCTAGACAACCTTGAAAAGCTCTGCTAGGAGGCAAAGGGAAAAAAAACAGAGGCAGTGAGATAATTGTTTTTTTGCAGCCTTTACTGCCTCAAAATATACCCAACTGTAGGCACAAACAAGGCTTCTGCTGCGTTCACTGGGAGTTTTCCTCCATCTGCACTCAAGCTGTTTCTGAAGTACTTTTATCGCTGTAAGTTCTGGGATATACCGTGGGCCTGCATGAGCTCTACAACAGAGAAGGTGCTTAGTAGCAATCATGCCATGGATTGTTTCTGCATTCAACAGCATGACCAGGGCTTTGACAGGAGTATTAGCCATGTCAACTGACAAATCCCCCACGACCCTCTGGGAACCACTCAGATCCATTAGCTCCTAGGGGTGGACCATCTTAATAGGTCCCCCACCCTTGTGGAGGGGAAAAGCTGCCATCAGTCTAAATCTCAGTAGGCAGTGATCTGATAATGACAAAGGGGCTAAGACCAAGTCCCCTACAGTCAGAGAACCACCCTCATATCCAGATGAGAAGATCAACCCTGCTACATGCATTGGGCCAGTGACGTGTTGGGACTGTTCTATGGTTGCCATGGCAGCCATTAAAACCTGAGCCACTCCAGGTTAGGGTTGGGATATCCTCAGTGTAAATATGGAAATCCACCCCCCGCCCCCCCACGACTATCACGTCTACCCTGATCCTGAACCACATACTTCTGTGAGAACAACTGGGAGAGACTAACTCCTCCCCGTTCATCCACCCAGGTCTGTTATACATGCCAGATAGTCTGCCTCATCCACAATTAAATCATGGATGAGGGAAGTTTTACCCTGCAGCAGCTGAAGACTCAAGGGCAGGTTGATATGGCAACCAATAAATCCATGGCTGGAGGGAGGAGCAAAACAAGGCACAGCTATTAGCAGTCTAGGCTGTGTTTCCCTTACCTGGCCCATTCTCCTCCCAGCACCATATCTCCCTCTATGGTGATCAGGACCCCCACTGGGCCCCACAGCCACCCTCTCAGCCACAGCTCCATGCACAAGCCCACAAATGCAGGGGAGGTGAGGGAGAAGTGGACAGGCACCCTACCCTTGTGGCATCCCACAGTGGCCCACCCCCTTTGGTGTCACCCTCTTCAGGGACACCAGGGGCAGCCCAACCACCCAGCAGCAAGCCTATCTATAAGCCCAGGAAGAGGCTGGTGGAGAGCCAGACAGGTGCTTCCCCTCTGCAGTGATGGTCACCTCCAACGAGGCCATGAAGATGGCTGGAAGGCAGCGGGCAGGGGGCAGCTTGCAGCAGACATGTTAAAGGGCAAGGAGTCTTCTCCCCAGCAGTCCCATGCCTCCTCACCAGCCCTGGAACTAGATGGGTGTTCCTGCAGTGGAGTGTGGAACTAGACTTCCTGCAGAGCTGATGGAATAGCTGCTGGCAGGTGGCAGCTGAGAGAGAAACCTAAGGGGGATGACAGCAATGTTGCAACAACAAGGTGCCATAGTCAATGTGCTATATCAGCTTTCCTGGATCTCTTACCTGAATTCGTATCACTGCAGCAAACAAAAGCTAATTCTTTACACATTTCTTTGAGGGTACATTCTGTCGAATTCATTGGGATTTCTAAGTAGGCATGTACAGGTTGTCGTGTGGACTGGAGGTGATGGTCTTCTTAAAATACTTTACCTTCCAGGGGAAGAGGCACTTGACTGCTTGAAATCATGAGGTGATCTTATTTTAGGCAATTGATTAGATTCAGTTGAAGACAGCTTCACTGAGTCAGATAACAGCTCATGCATAAGGGTGAGGGCTTCAGAGATTCGACGATTATAATGTTCAGTTAATAAGGCCCTTAAGAGGAAAAATCAAGATGCCTATGAAATTTGTGTTTACTACATAATTGAAGAAGTCTTTTTTTTTTTAAACTGACATTTCCTTTAGCTTACTAAAAGAAGCCTAAAAGCCTTTTCTTGATGGATTTTTTTAAAAAGCGTTGTTCCTGTTCCATAGGTACAATAGTGAAAGACTATCATCCATCACCAGCACAGAGAGTTTCATCCAAATAGTAACAGAGTCATTGAAATCTATGAGACTTGCTAGTTATTGCTAACTTATATCCCCTTGTTTTCAGAGGACATATTTTGACTTCCTTAGGGTCCAATTAAAGGTGTTTTCAGGTACCTTTTAATCATAATTTGTAAACTGTACTATGGGTAATTTCCCAGTAACTTCCTTGCTTCCTATTACTGGGCTTCAAAATGTTACTACCTCTGACAGACAAAACCTTTCCAAAGCCTCCCACTGCTTTCTACTTATTTTTAGTTGGCTTTTCCTCTGTGTTTCCGATTTCCATGGTAATCAGAATCAACCAGGAGCCTGCCTTTCTTCTTATAAGGTCCATTTCAATGGGACATAAAACTTGCCAAGTCTTCTAAGAAATTTTTCGCTCTCTGAGGGAGTGTTTTTTCCACTAACCCTGTTTTTCAGCAAAACACCAGGTTTGGAATGTCATCTCAAGCCCTACAAGTCAACTACTTTTACCAAGAAGAATTATTTCATTCTATTATATATTATATATCTGTAGAATGAAAGCTATATAAAAGAAATCCATTAATTTGCAGTGATTACAACAGATAATATTAGCAGTCAGAACAATAGAGAATTAAAGGATTAGAATGAGAATGGAAAAAAACTTACTTATCTTTCTCATCTTTCTTTTGCTGCTGTAATTCAATATCCCGTGTTGTAAATCTAAGTGGCTACAAAAGAAATTCAAATAAATATTATCATCTCCTTTATTTCTTAAAAACTTTTCTTAAAACAGTACAGGAACCTTTTCTGAGCTAGGATTTAACAATGGTGCCCCAGAGAAAGGTCATGAAATGGCCACTGGACAACTGGTTGCCTTTAAACCTTCTGAACCAACAATCACAAACCGTAACTGTACTTTCATCTAGAAAAAAATTAACTCTTTGTGCAACACACTAGAAATTGCTTTTAAATAACTGCATTGAAATTTACTACTGTGATTCCACAATAGTCACTACTAAGCACTCTAATACACCAAGACTATATTAAGTACTTTTAAAATGTTTGCTGCTGCTTTCTTCCCAGAGATACTTGGGTAAAGAGCACACATAAGATAGCAGGGTTCCAACATTATTTTTAGACTGTCCACTATTAAAAGTGCAGATCAGATTTGGCTGCTTATTTTCAATAACTATGAACTGTAACCCTCTCTGCATCTCATTAAGTAATTCAACCTTCCCTCATCTGGTGCCTTCCAGATATTTAGGATAACAACTCACAGCATTCCTGACCATTGGCCCAGGTGGCCTGGGACTGAGTGAGTTGAAGTTCAAAACAACTAGAAGTCATCAAGTTGCAGAAAGTCGAGTTATTCCCCTCTGTAGGCCCTGAGTGAAGATTCCCTGAACCTTTCCTTATGCACTGTATTAACCACAACTACCTCCCTTTGTGGTTACCTGCCTCCCTATCTCATTCATTTCCAACAATACAGTTCAAAACAGGAAATCCAGTTAAGTCTCTTAATTAAATCAGCCTATAACATCTGTATGTCTAGCTTCTCAATGCCAGCGCAAATAAGAAGCTTTGCACTGATTCTAGAAAACACCCAAGTTTAAGATGTGGAAGGGCAAAGAATTCCATGGCACTGGGATTGCTTCTCAGAATTCCTCTCTGAAAATATTTTCAGGGCTGGTAGAGTAGTAATGATTAATCCATGGGTTAAAAGAGCAGGCTTAGAAATTATACCCTCTCTCATTCCACTCCCATCTATCTCAGATGTGATCTCACAGTTCAATGTGCCATAATTAGCCCACAATTCAGTGTACGCCACTACCATTTTGAATAGATAAGCTTGACTGGAGGTTGTCCAACTGTGGAACATTACTGTGGCTTGATAATTCAGCATAAATAAGCTTACCATTTTTTTCCTCAAATGAAATGGATTATGTTCTTTTGCCCTTTGTTCAGCCAGTGTTTGCAGATATTCAGCTAGTCTTTCCTTTCGCTTTCTTTTCATCCAGGTCTGTAACTCTTTTCTATCTTTTTCTATTTTATGCGAATGTCTACTCGCTACCCTTGAGAGGCTGAAATGAGGCATGAAATAAAACCACAACAGAGATGCTGATATATTACATTTTACAACATGATTGTTAATATATATGTTGGAGGAAAAACTTGTAAAAGAAACACACAATCCCCAAGCTCTACAAGGATTTCAAAAGTACACACAGTTATATTTAAAATAAAAACCATCCCTGATTTTATAGCATCAGTATAAAATTAGTAAGGGCAGTGTAATAACAGGAATCAAAATGACAGTACATGATTATTGGCCACAGGACTAAACACACACACTATGGGCCTTATTGCTACAACTTAATCTTTTAGTTGTATACATCTATATTTAACTATGATCTGCCAATAGTAATCCACATATGGAAATAGATTTTTGTTTGTGTAGGTAATGCAGCCGCATTACCTTTTGACTCATGTGGGCTAATTATTTCCATCCACGGCCACCAGTTATACAGCACATGAAAATCGGATTGGAGTCTCACAATATAAAATTCTGGGGGAAATATGAGTGCCTACACCCATATGCAACTTCTTGCATCATTGGTGTGTAAAGCACAAGACTTAGCAGCTCAGGATGCTCCCATGAAAAACATGGAAGCTCATCCACTGAAGGTCCAGATAACAGTATCTTTCACTTGCAATTCTCCTGTGTTTTCCCGCTGCTTCTCCTTTCCTTTCTCTTTCCATGACATTAAGGAAGAAAGGACCGTCTAGCTGCATGTCTTGACTTGTAGCAAGAGCCTTTTGTCTCAAAGCACCCTTTGTCTCAGTAAAGGTGTACATTTAACATTACCTGGAGACTTTTTTAGACTGTATTTCTGTGAGGCCCAGTTCTGAAGCAGAAACGCCACCCTCAATAAGATCAGTGATAATGTCAGAAACTCCACTCAAGCCAGTGATCTGTAGGCAATCCTCTGAAACGCTAGAAAAAGTGAATATTACTATAAATGGGAAACCACTTCTAAGAAAATCTAGGGGCAAGCTGGACAATGTGTTAACTGTATGGCTCAGAAAAATAATTTTAAATTTCATTCCTTTCCCCCCAGCCAAAATCCCCCAGCTGTTATTTGCCCTAGGATGATAACCGATACTAGCACCTGTAGCAGTTTCCCTCCAGGAAGAAAGAACAGGATGGGTGAAGGGTTAAAAACACTCTTCTGTCAATAGACTTAATCAAGCAGCTATAAAAATAATCCCTAAAGACCTGGGCATGTTTAACTCTCCAGGTGTACACAGGTTGTGCAGACACACTCCAGGTGTCTGCACAACCTACTAGCTCTATACATCCTACCTGGAGTTTGATAGGGCTAGGTGTGAACTATATGGGTTGGTACTAGGCCAAAGTGTAGAAGTGAAGCTGTGGGAAGCACAGAGCATTGAGATGCAATGTCTTAAGACAAAAAGTCTTAAGATGAACGCTACATTCCTGAATTTAATTGCAAATTAAGGGGAAGTGCCATTGACAAAGCTCTCCATCTAAAACTATTTTTAATCCAAACTGTGGTGTCATTGAGGATCTTAGTCAATAGCTTAGCCTCTGCTTGGTCTCCTCATCCTTCTTCACCAGACACCTTTGTTTGGATGATGGTGGATAATGTGATGCACTTCACTGTCAACAAGATCAGGTAGGTGTTAGGCTATTATCCAATTTTTGTAATGTAGAACCTGAAAAAACTGGAGGTAGTCTGTGTCCATAGCATTTTTTTCTAATGAACCAGGAAACATAGACCTTTGGTTGCACTTTCCTCTGAAGTCAGCTAATTAGAAGCACCCCCATTTCTTCTCCTTTCCTCCCAAGTTATCTATTTCCAGGCCCATGGCTCACTATTTTCAATAGTACTCAAGTTTCTTGGTCATCTAACCTCCTAGTCCCCTGCTCTGCCACTTCCATAGTGCTATCTTCCCTTTCTTATTTGGTAAACACTAATATCCTCTATTTTTGTCCTATCTTATCTCCTAAATTAGGCCTATGAGAACTTTTATTTATATGGATTCTTCTCATTTCAGAATAACTTTAATGAAATATTTACTTATACATACCTCTCATCCAGTTCTCCTATTCTAAATTTGATATCTACAAAAGAAACAAGAGTTCATCACTAAAATATATCTGTAACATTATGTGTATGATCCACAAGAGAAGCTTCCATTTGATACCCTCCAGATGTCTTGGTACTACAATGTCCAACATTCTTAATCACTGGCCATGCTAGGTAGGGTTACATTAGGGCTTGCAAAAGTAATTAATAATTCTTTATTAGGCAGTGCTACATTACTCAGAAAACTATCAGCTTAATATCAGAACTATAGTAAAAATCACCCACCCAAGAGGAATTTACTTTTCTACTGTGATAATACTCTGAAATAAATGGTATAAGCAGTGCTACTATCTTTATGTTAAATGGCATCCCACCAAATTTAAAGTCATCTGGGGATGAATGGACCAATCCTTGGTCATGGCATCAAGGAACATACCATCAGATGTTTTTGTTATGTGCTAGTTCAAGACCTCAAGTATCCAGCCATGGCATGATATCATCAAGAGTACAAGTGTTGTCATGTGCAACACTACTGTCACCTCAAGTCTTTGTGTGAAAGTGTAACGAGACAAAGTAGAGTGCCTTTTGCATGGGATATAGATAGGAAACTATTATATATATTTTAGCAATTTTACTTTTATCTTCTAAAGATGGATGGTTGGATACAGGTTTAAGCCAGAGCAACTGAACTGATGGAGATGGATTTAAGCAGCCAGCCTAGAGGAATCAGGCCTGTAATTATGGATCAAGCCTACAATGGCGCTAAGCAAAACTAGTATCTTAATCACAATTCAGCAAATTGAATTGATAGAGTTAACATCAGCTCAGAGTAGACATAGCACTTTATCTAATGTTGTCTTGCTTTAAGTAGTTCCACTGCAAGTTATAGGACTTAAGTTAGACTAACACTGAATACAAACCCACACTTGAGAATTTCAACAGATATTACGATTTTATGGGTGCTCATCAAAACAAGTTAAGAACATGAAAAGAGGCATGGTGGGCCATCCAATCCAGCATTCTGTCCACACAATGGTCACAGGAAATCCACAGACAGACAGGAGTGAAATAGTACCTTCCTGCCCAAGTTGCCCAGCAAATATAGTACATAAGCATACTAGTCTGATATTGGAGGTACCAAATAGCAGTGGTTTTCAACCTTTTTACAGCTGGGAGACTAGCAAAAATAGGAAACTTATTTTGGGGACCTCTGAGGCAGAAATAAAAAGCATTGTATACATAATATAGTATTTTGCAAATTAGTTTTTAAATATAGTACCAAAAAAAATTCTCTAAAATAATCTTTCACAGTCCAGCAGGAAATGCCGGTGGGCCGGAGCTGGTCTGTGGGCTGGCAGTTGAAAACCAGTGCCATATAGTTATCAGGTATAGTAGCTATTGACAGACTTATCCTCCACGAATTTGTCCAACCCCTTTTTTAAAGCTATCCAGTTTGGTGACTGTTACTACATCTTGCTTGAAAAGGATTCCATAGTTTAATTATGCACTTCACAAAGAATTATTTCTTTTATTCATCTTGAATCTCCCCACCAATCAGTGTGATAGGTGACCACAAGTTCTGGTATTATGAATTTCCCACCAAGTAACTTCATACTGCTAGAATCTGAGGTCATCCCATGAAGCTATTTGGTAAGAGACTGATAACAGATAAAAGAGTTTATTCATTGAGTGCATATATAAACTATGGAATTCACTATCACAGTTACTAATGATGGTAACTAATTTGAATTTCTTTTTAAAAGTATTGGATAATGGGAGGATAAATCTATCAATCTCTAATTTTGATGGCTAGATGCTGTCTCTAGTATCAGAGGCAGAATGCTTATGTGCACTAGTTGTTCATTTTATTATTACATTTACATCTCACACTTCCTCAAAACAGCTCAAGGGAGTTAAACATACAAGTTAAGTTCAGAGCTTTAATTCAGCTGTTATGAAAACATGGCTAATACTAAAAATGCTTCCTAGAAACAACAGACAGCACAACTGCTTAATTTCTGAATCAAAGTAAAACAAACAAGTACAAAACAGTACCAGTAGATGTCTTTTTATCAGTGGGAAGATTAGCAGCAGATGCTGAAGAAGAAATAGAAGGTGTCTGCAAGACAATGTAACTGCTTTGTGAAGGTTCAGTTTCTGAGCTTTCGGCCACCTCTATTAAATTCTCTACACGTACATGACTTGAGTAATGTTCTGTTTCAAAAGAAGAATAATTGAAACCAGATGAGCTTAAGTTTAGTTTAAAAAATGTACAAGCAAGTGTTCAACCTCCAGAGTAGGCAGACTAGGGGTCAACATGCAAATCCATGATGAGGTGGCAAGTCAGCCCATTCTTGTCCTGAACCCATGAACCTTCCTCTCTTACTGGTGACTACTGTACACTGCATTTCCCACAGTTCTACCAAGGGAGCCAAAAACACCAACCTTCTTTGGAAAGCCTAACACCAGATGCAAAGAAAGAAATGTCATCCTCTCTTGGCTCAGCTTCCATAACAGCATCTACTGTTTTCACTAGCTGGAAAAAGAAATTACACTTTCAACAATGCTATTTAACGGAGGTATTCCAACAGGACAAATATACAATTAATGTATGCATAAAGTTATTCTACTCTTGGAGGAACTAGAAAAGATCATCTAGGTTAAGATGTTCCACTGAAGTCCAAGGTAAAGAACATTCACACTATTGTATTCCTGATCACTATGTATGGGTGTGAAAGGTGGACAATGAAGAAAGCTTACAGAAAGAAAATGGATACATTTGAAACATGGTGCTGGCAGAGAGCTTGCAAATACCCAGGACCAACAAAAAGGTGAACAAGTGGGCCCTTGATCAAATCAAGCCAGAACTTTCCCTGGAAACAAAAATTATGGAACTGAAGCTGTTGTATTTGAGTACATCATGAGTCAACAAGACTCACTGGAAAAGACTATCATGTTAGGGAAAGTTAAAGGCAAATATGAAATGGACTGACTCCATAAAGGAAGTCATATCCTGTACTTTGACAGGAGACTCTATCCAGACAAGGAGGCATATTTTGGATAGTTGGATTTGCATACCTGCATGCATCTATCAAAAATAAAAAACAGCAGAAACATTTGAGCAAATCCTGGTCTCTGTGGCTGTCTGGCTATGGCCCCAACGAGTTAAGGAAGAAGAGCAAGGGATTCCCGTTGCTTTCGCTTGCTCACTGTTTCCTTGCATCCACCGTGGGATCAGTCACCCAGTTAGGATGACATGGCAACACTTTGCGGTTAGAACAAGCCCTAGAACAATCCAGGGATTGTCAGGGTGGTTGCTGCCTACAAACAAGCCACCCTGTGGGTAGTGGTCCAGGTTGGTACAACATGAGAAAGGAGTGTGGCTAGTTTTCCACAATGGGTTGCTGTGTCATGCAAACCCAGTCTATATTTTTATGCATCAAATTGTAGTACTTGTAAAATGCATTTCTTTTTAAATTTATTTATAACTTTTCTATACTGTCCCATCACAGATGTCTCGGGACAGTTTACAACAGACTGTAATTACCATTTAAAAATATTTCCTTTTCAAAATACATATAATATTGATCCATTTAATTTTTATCATATTTCTCACAGGAAAAAAGAAAGCTCTGAACAGAAGAAAATAAATAAAACACATATACCAATTTGGTATTCCTAAATTCTTTCTCCATTCTTTCTGCCATGTTCTGTAGGGTCAATAGTTGTCTATTCATTTCCTTTAGTTTTGTAGAGAACTGCTGTTTGCTAATTTTTCTGGCTAAGAATTCCGTGGAGGACTTAGTGCTGAAATCTTCATGTAGAAACCTCAAGGTAAGTGGATCTCCAGAAGCCTCTGTCTCTGGTGACACTTGTGGTGATTCACTTTGAAGAATATCTACTTGACATTTGAAAAGAAAAAAATGTTGAAGCTTGTCCCATGCTATCAGTTTAAAAATCCAGCATTTTAAATAATTACAGCTTTTAAATAATTGCTTTCTCACAAAGTCTCCAGAAAGTGGTATGGAACAATGAAATACACTGTTTTCTAATACGAAACAAAAGAAGGTTAGAAGTACACTTTTCTTAGGAATGAAGTTAAGTTAAATAGTATTAAAAGGAATACATTTTAAAGCAGCCAAAATATTAAAGATGTTCACCTTCATTCTTGAATTCTTCTGGTGGAATTACATTAGTGACAGATGCTGCCATGTGATGCAGTTTTGCAGAAGTAGGAAATTCAGTCTTCACAGGTTGTGCAGTAATGTGTTTTGGAACAGACTCAAACGTATCAGGTAAATTTTTCAGAAAATCATCATTTTCTATATCAACCACTTCAATGTAGTTCCTTCCAGTCTAAACCATATTTAAAACAATAGATTATGGGTAGCAAGCAATATTAAAGTATTCAAGATTTTTACAGATAAATCATAGAACTGAACCTTTCTCCCCACAGCTGATCTATTAATAAGACAGGCAGGTATGCTTTTTGACTGTTGCATTATATCACCAAATATTTATCACTACTGACCAAATCCAGTGGAATATCAGACAAGGAAGATGGCAAAGGCTTTTCTGTGACTTCAGTAGGGAATCTGCAGTTCAAGCACAGATCAGGTGGCAATGTCTGAGGATTACCAGAAGGCCAAAGTTCTGTAAGAAGAGAAGGGAAAGTCTAAACCCTATGGGCAGTATATTTCCAAGTGCGATAGAAACCTTATTTTGAAAGAATTAGTAATAACACTGGTACAAATATAGAAAAGCCGAGAATGTACAGTAGCTAAGACAATCAAGATCTAAAGCAGGAGTGAACAACATATATCCCTCCCTCCATTTATGGAATATTGTTTTCAAAAGAGGGTAACTGTAGCATCAATGGAGCACCAATGGTGCTAATAAGCTAATTTTGACCCCTCTCAAGCCTGTATTCTACAAGTGCTAAACAGACCCCTCCTAATTATGCTCCAAGTCAAATCATAATTATTTTTTTAAAAAGAGAAGCCTTAAACTCAATGTAATCCCAAACTGGGCATATGATCTGTCATAGCAAATACATCTGGTCCCTGGGTTAAGAAAGAGTTCTGTTCCTGAGATTGTCTTTAAATGTCAAATCATGTATATAAAAAGCATATAAAACACTTAAGGAACACTTCCATATACACTAAAACATCTTAAATATAATACAGCATTTTAATAATGATAATAATACATCAATAATAAAATAACTACAGGCACTAGAGAGAGAGGGAGAATCTGTATATATATGTGTAGATACATGGTACAATTCTTAAAACAGCAGATAGTAAGAAAGAAATATAGTAAAAAGATTATTAAAGGTTAATACTTCCTGAGCTAACATTAACCCTAATGTTAATTGGGAGATGGCACTGGTGTTGGAGAAGATGGACCTGGTGATGGAGAGACAGGGTTGGATTGTGTTGCTGGAGCAGGGGGTTACCACTGGAGTCGTTTTTTAGTTCTGACTTTGCTACTCTCTGGCAGCACCTGCTGCTTTTTCCTTCCTCCTCCTTTCCCTTCCTCCCTTCTTATTTTTCCCTTCCTTCCTCATCACTAAACACTCACTGACTGCAGGCCCGCTTGCTTGCTGCTCAAGGATGAGGTGGGACTTCCAGGTTTGCTCATTCATAAGTAGGGGTTTTTCTTAACTTGGACATTCGTAACTGGGGGACTGGGTGTAATCATACTGGCAACAAAATCCAACAATTACTGCATTGTACAATATTTACTAAATTCTACAAACCAAAACTGCCTCTTACATTCTATCACAAGTCTCTGTAATTTATACTAGTATTTATCATGTCCACATGATAAGATAACAAAATACAATGGAGGCTGAGAAATAATGGCTTGTCTAAGACTAATAAATGTGTAGCTAAGTTGAAATTAGAACCAAAAGACTTCTAGCTGTTCTTAACCACTATTCAGTCTCTCTCTATAGATATAGATTGTGTGTGTGTGTGTATAACTTAGCCCCCTGAAATATTTAGACATGAGTTCTAGATATTTCAGGGGGCTAAGACACACACACACACACACACACACACACACACACACACGAGGTCTACTCCTGACAGAAATATATGACTAAAAACCTGAACTATATTTTTGAAGCCCACACTACACAAAACATACGAGATGCATTTTAGGATTTCTTACAGCGTATATTTTCTCTTCTTTTTCTTCCTCTGGGTTTAACAGCATGTATGGGTAGATTCTGATTCTGTTTGGAGTGGCAATACTGAGGGGGTGTGGTAAACCCTTTCCCATCTGGGAAAAGAGCAGCTTCAAAGGGGGATTTAGAAGAGAAAATGGAATGACAGCAAAAGTGAACCCTTCCTCTCCCAGTGCCAATATACCCATCAAGTGTAAGAAACTTTCAGAATGAAAACAATTGTATGGCCAGAGGATACATTTTTTTCCAACATAACCTTTTTTCTGAAATCAATGAATAAACTCAAGGAGTGGCAAAGACTATATATGAGCTCCTAAGCACATACTTGAAAAATGAATGACTTTGAAAAATGTCTTCCAATATGTGGTTAACCTGTGGGAATTTGTGAAAATCAGCATGAATTTTAAACATATAGTGATGGGGCGATCAAATTACCTGTGCAAGACTATAGCCATTTTTACACGTTAAAACCTCTCCTATATTTTAAGAAAAATGAAGAGTTTCCTGAATGAAGATACAACATACATTTTTTCCAAAGTACATACAAAGAAATAAATACAAGTTAACACAAATAAATTGACTGGAAGCACACCTGTTACAGATGTAGAAGGGGTGGCTGGATGATTTTTATGATGTAAAATTACTTCACTTGTGACATTTTGCACATCTGGATGTGACTGAAGTACTAGATTAGAAAAAAATAAGTAAAATCCACATTGATTAACCAGCACAAGACAGATCAACATTCTATTACATATTAAAGGAGAGTGATTCTCACAAGAAAGATCAAATAACTTGGGCTTGAGAGTAACTAAAAGATCTAAAAATTTAGAGCTAATTAAAAGATTACATTTAAGTTTGGATCCAGAGTAGCCCCCTCCATAAACAGAACATTCCATAAACAGAATGCTGGGCAGTTGAGCAATAACTCCTGGTCATGGGAAAGGTAGTGTAGGCACTACATTTTTCATTTATTTTCCTTTCAGCACCTACAGTGCTATTTTGATGATCCCTACAACCTTCCTGAGATGCTTAGGCAAAAGGTGACACAGGGGACTGGAGAGAAAGTATGGAATCAATCAGTTTTCCATTTCTGTAGTAGGAGATTTCCTCAAGTGAATTGTATTCACAAGGCTCTGGATGCAATAGAGCATGTGCACATTTAAAAACATCAACCAGTACAGTTAACACAAACAGACAGAAAGCACACCTGTTACAGATGCAGAAGAGGTGATAGGTTGATTTTTACCAGGTTCATAATCTATTTCTTCTGAGACAGTTTGAATATCTTGGTGCAATTTAATTACTTGATTGACAAGAAAAAATCAGGAAACAATAAAATCAAGATAAATCAATATAAGGAGAAATAGTTCTATTAACTTATCAAAGAGTAATTCCTAGGGAAAACTAATTAATTTGGCCTGAACAGATACAGCTTTCAACAAACATTAAGTTTGATATGTAATATACCAAAAATATTCTTATTGTCATTTCTTCTACAACTCCTAGGCTACTAAATTCTTCAGAAATGCCTAACTGAACTCAGTTCTGAACTAACATACTCTTTATAGACACTCAAAACCTGAACTGAAAAAAGCAGTTTCAAAAGTTTTTTAAAAAATAACACAGCAATTTCTTGCAAATATTTTACCAGCATCTGTATTTGTGCTAGCATCTTGAAGATCAGCAGTCCTTTTTCTTACAGAAGCCAAGTAATGTAACTCTGCTGAAGAAATAACTGGCTCTGGGTCTAAAATAGAAGATCATATGATTACTATGCAGATTAAATGTTGGGAAATTATCTCATTCTCAACAGCTGCTGCTAACTGCATTACTTCAGCTATACATTTAAGATGAAAGCATAAGAATCTTTGCAGTACAGTACTCTTGCTCAACTGCCTTCTCTAACATAAGCTTGCTTGATTGCTACATTTGTCATCAAAGACTTTTCTTTGCTAATCAACTGACCAGGACTGCATGGAAGGGAGATGAATATGGCAGCACCTTTGGGTGCCAAATTCTAATGGTACCCCCTCCAAACATGGTAGTGGAGTTCTTGCACCTTTGCCCTGCAGGCTGCCCACCCATCCATTTTGCCCATTTCTCTTGCTTGGTGGATTCTCTGAGCCTGAAAGAATGATCAGACAGATTCTCTGAAAAGCCCACAAGATCCAAATGCCATGCTTTGAGCAACACATTCTGAGTGAGGTGACCATGAAAACGGAATGTGCCGTGGCAATGCAGCCAGTCTTCATAGCTAGAGCCACTTCATTTAGAATGCCTCACTTAGGAGAGAAGAAGAGAGGAGGCAGTAATGGCAGCACGTCCACTAAGTTGTTCTTGAGGATTCTGAAGGAGGGGACGATATGAAAGAGCTCCGCATCTATCCGTGACAAGTAAAGAATAAAAGTATATTAAGAAGTCACCATCACCTAATGGTAAGCCACTTCCTCTGCTGCCTGTGAAATGCTCATCTCTAGTAATAATCCTGTGAGATAGGTCTTAATAACCAGCATCCAATACTGCTGCTGTGCTACCAGGAATGACCACTAGTAGAACAGGCAATTAACTCAAAATTAGTACTTCCTGAATTGAAATACTTAGCAAAGGATGCAGAAGGAAGCTCTACTGAATGTAATTGCTAGGTTTTCCATTTCTCAACATCATTTTGTAGGAAATACTCACTTAGTAAGGAGTCACCATCACCAAGGTCATAGCTCAATTCTTCTTGGATGCACTAACATAAGAATAAGTATAATTAAATATAGAAAGATGCTGCTAGCAGCTAGCATACTAAATATTATTTAGTGTGCGCAGCTAAGATACAATAAGTGTGCTATACCTTTCAATTAAAGTATAGCACCCAGTTTATTAAATTGCTTAGCTTCCAAAATTCTCACTATCATCTTAAAATACTACCTAGAACACATTGGTGGGCAAGGGAGGGGGAATAAAATATGCTCTGCTTTGATTAATCTATCTAGTTTGAAAGATTTGTTGCATCTGAACAAAATTTTATTTATGTATTCTGATGGCTTATTTCATAGATTAAGTGCTTCAGAATTGTACTGCTGTAGAGCCACATAAATTGGCAGAACAGGTTTGTCCTTATGCTTTCCACTGCCTTTCTCTCTATTTTCCTAAAGAGTTGCTTTCAACAGTTCATTTGGGCTGTAAAAACTGTGCTTTCTTAATGCAGTAAGTACACTGCAGTTTTGTCTGGGAGAAAATAGTTCATGAAATACAGAGGTTAAAAGGGGAATTATCACTACACTATACTAGAAGCTAAAGGGAAAACTCTTCTCTTCCTCCTCTCCCCACACTCTTCCTCTTCATTTCTATACCACCTGTGGCTGAAGTTCTCTGGATGCTGTACTAGAAGACTAGCTAAATATATCGCTAAAAGAACATGTGAGAAAGAAATTTCTGTTCATGATTTCTAAAGTGCATCAGAACTTTAACAGGAATGATACATCCAGCAAAATAATTATGAATGAGCATTCCCATATCACTGTACCTTAGCTTGCTGTTCAACATCAGTTAAAACAACAGAATAACCTTGTTGAAAATTCATGGTTGTTTTCTTCCTCTCATCCTTCTCCTTGATCTGTTTCTCAACACGTCTCTTCTCCCTATCATCACATTAACATTTTAATTAAAAATAATAATTACATCCTGATTTAAGAAACAACAGGCTATCTTTGTTAAAAGGCTAGTAGGCAAATTCCCAATATTATTAAAATGCCAAGGCCAGTTCCAAAGCTGAAGAGTTCTGAACAAGATGCCCTCTGGTGGGTTCCTCCTATGTCAGTATGCGTCCCCGTCCCCACGCTGACAATAAGTGCACTTAGAAAAAGCACCATGCAGATGGGAAACTACCGTTTTAAATCTTCTATAGCAGCTCAGGGCACCTAGCATTGTTGCAAGTCACTATAGGAAACTTAAGGAGGCCAATGGAGTCTTTTGGGACCCTGACAGCAGCTCAAAGATGCCCACTTCTGATGCCAGGCAAGTAACAGATGGCATTTAGTGGGCAGGGGCAATGACACTATTTCATAGTATGAAAGGGAAGAGGACACTACTCTACCCAAGGCAAGAACAAATATTATGGGAGTCTTTCAGAGAGGTGTTCAGAAATAAAAGTGGAAACTGGATGAGCTTAAACACTGATTCTTCTACATAATAGATGGGGACACTGGAACATGAGTTATTTACATGAACATTCTTTTTGGCTAGTGTGATAGAAGCAATCTAACAATGGATGCTTAAGTCTCCACACCACCTAGGAAAGGCAGGGATCACATAACAAAGATCTTTGTCTTATTTGGGTGATCCTCCTCCAGTTTTACACATAGGCTAAAATTTGACACCAAGTTAATTGAAAAGGGAAGGTAGAAGAAACAAAATCCAAGAAGAGAAAAAGCTAGCAAAGGAGCTGAAAAACCTTGCAGCTAAGGGAGGAACAGCTCTGTCCTGGGCAAAAAGCAAGGATGAACTAGAAGAGGAGCCCTGGATCATTGGAACTAGACAATGTATCATGTACTCCTTGCTGTTCCTGGGGAATGGAGCAACCCCACTATCAGATGCTTCCTCACACCAAACTGGGAAGTTGTTAGACTACAACTCCCATCATTCCTGACCATTATGTTGGGCTAAAGGGAGTCTGAATCCAATTTCTGAAGAGCAACAGGTGCTTCCTCACCCATTTTACACTTCTAAATAACTGTTAGCCTGGACCACTTAATGGCCACAGGACCCTGCCTGTCTCTTCCTTTGCTATTCTGCATTAAAAATGTGCATAGGCTTATTTGACTGCATGGCTGATGTTAACAGCCTTGTCCCTTTAGGGTTCAGAGACTATTTCCTGATTATTAAAAGGACAAGGAATGACTAGGGCTAAGAGCTAGCTCCCTTCTAGGAGAGGCTGGTGACTCTTTTATCTATTGCAGCTCTTCTTTTCAACTTCATGAAATCTATCCATTGTGCTCCATTCTGGTGAACCTATTTTAGGGATGGAGTTTCTTCTTAAAAAGCAGGAAGGAATGAACAACAAGAAAAAACAGAATAAAATTCCGTTTGGCAGGCTGAAGGGAAAAGATGTAAGCATTTGCTGACAGGAAAGCAGATGGCACAATCTCTGCGATACTTCTGCAAAAACAGAAGGGATAAAAATTTAGTAGCGTGAAAGAAGGTGCTGAGCTTCCTTTTAGAGTCAGTCCGGTATATTAACATTTTTTCTTCCCTTGAATGAAGGACACAATGATTCTGGACCAGCAACTGACAGCAATTATAGTTTCTTTGCGACATGTCATCAGCCTGAAAGTATAGTCCTTTTCACAGAACAGTAAACACATTGGCACTGACATGATCAAGTTTAAATTATTGGTAGGTATGACAAAATAAAGATAGGCAGCACTCTTTGCTCTTACCTTTTATTTTTCTTGTCTTGCCTTGCTTCACATGGTTTAATGTTACATTTTAATAACTGATGGTTTTTATGTTCAATAAGTGGGGATTGGACATCCTGACAGCTTTGCTCAAATGCAAGGAGAGTTTGAAGTGGTATGAGCTTTGGTGTTTGAAACTGTTTGGCAAAGCAAACAAAACAGTTGCATTAAGAATCTCTCTTCCAATTCTGTGGTAAGCAGGGTAAGTAGAAAATGTCAGACTCTGATACAAGTCAAAACATTTAACTTCCAATAATGTAATGGATGAAGCAAATAGCATTTGGTGGAGAATCAAGCATAAGAGACACTTAAAGTGAGCACTTAAATTGCATGCCCATATTTTTAAGAAAGTATTAACATTTTTATTCAAAATGTTATATTTATCAAATAGATTACCTTGGTGAGTTGAGGCAAAGTAGCATAAAGTAATGGTAATCCTGTCTGCCCAAATGGATCTCTGGAATCTGTCACCATTCTTGTATGTTTATCAGGCATTAAACTGGAAGCTTCTTTGGTCTGTGAGCGGGGCTTCAGATATAGCAGGGGAATTTCAGTGAAATGTTTGTAAGATTTATACAAGGGAAGTTCATTGTCAACCAGTCGTTTCTCTGCCCTCAGATGAGCATAAAAGTGCTGTGAAGATGCCATGTTTCTCTTCTTTTCACAGTCATCCAGAGGAAGATACATAGAAGTCCCTGTATTTACATTTTCTGCCCAATGGCTCATCTGCTCTTGTACTTGCCTTACAACTTCATGGTTGCAGTTGTTCAAATTTAGCTGTGCTGTTCTCCCACTGTTGTGCCAGGACACCTGTAAATCCTGAGGATTTTTTACCATAGGGGGAGGTGCAGCAGGACCCCAAGCTTCCCTTTGTTGTGGAAATGGTTCAGCGAAAGATTTGGGAAAGGCCACTGGGCAAATATTGAGTGGCTGGAACTGATAGTTTGATTTAAGTTTAAGCAAAGGAAACCCATCCACATTGTTTGAGGGTTTTGCCAGTGGAATAAGCTTAGGCTTCTTCTCAGCATGCAGTGAAGCAGTTAATAAAGGCAGTGGCCTAGTTGTAACTTGATGAAGCAAGCTTTGAAATGGAGGAATCAGCCTTGCACCACTGGACCTGCTCCCTGGTAAGCCTGAAGAATTGTTGATGTGTGCAGAATTCTAAATGAGAAAAAATATTGTGATATTTATATAAGATTTACAGATATTGTCTTGCTATATTAAGGCAAAAATAATGAAGGATAGCAGAGCATATAAGATAACTTCTTATTCTGAAAACGCAAGTGTTTACTTACTGAAATATTTCCATTGTGGCTTTGTTCATGTAAGTTCTTCTTTTCCCCAGGACTGGTATGTTCCTTATTAACATTCCATGTGTTTTCTAGAGTTGGAGACTGTGCTTTTGGAAAGTCATCTGATTGATGTTTAGGGAGAGACTGACCTACATTGGTCCCTGCATCATTTGTAGCCTGGTTTCTTCCCAACGGAAAGGGCTGTGACTGCTGCATTTGTTGTGACAGATTTGGCAGACTGGCAAAAGATGATCCCACTATTTGCATGAGGCTCATAAAGTTGATCTGCTGCAGCTAGAACAGAAATTAAGATTTGCTAAAATGTGTCTTGACCAAAATCCATCAACAAATATTTGTAGTTGCATAATTATCCTATTAAAACAGATAGCAACTGAAATACTTTCCTGCTTCCTGGTCATAATTTGCTTCTTATTCTTCAAGTGGCACAAAATTATCTAAGAACAGTGGAAACAGCAACTGAATAATACCAAACATTCTACTGGATATCTTCAAAAGTGTTTATTACCATTTCAAGAGCAAAGTTTGGTCCTGTACAAATAATGTAAGTACAGTTGCTGCAAATGCAGATTTTTGTACTGGTATAGGAGTATAATCAATTAATATACTTCATTAATTTAAATTAATTAACAAATTAATTTATTACAGTGAGTTTTCTCAAAGAAACTGTTTAAAAAACACAGCACCATTTCACAAGTAGAAGCTCTGTACATTCATCTAGATATCTAATGCAAGAAGAGAAAAGAAGTTGCTTACTAGGGTTCTATCAGTGGTCATCTGTGTATTCACACATACAGGCTCTGTACCTGTGTGAAGCCTTATTTCAAAAAGCTTCTATAGCTGAGGATTTCCTTGAGAGAAATCCTCCCCCACCAGAATAGCACATTTATGTATTTTATTTATATCCTGCCTTTTTTCTTTTCAAGAAACTCAAGGTGGCTTGCATAATTCTCTCAATCCTGTCCTCACAACAACACTATGAGGTAGGTTGGGCTAAAAGTCTTGACTGGCCCAAAGTCACCCAGTGAATTCCATGGCTGAGTGGGAGCTAGAACACAGTTCTCCCAAGTCCCAGTCCTGAACTCTTAACCACTACACCACACTGGTTCTTGGCATCCACTTGCCTCTCAGCTATCGTCAGCACAACGTAGGATTGCAACTTAAATGAACTAAAATGAATTATATTATATTTTAGTCAATTCTCTGTTCGGTCATAAAATAACATGAAGAAACAAAGTTCTCCACTTTGGGGAAAGGCCTTTATATTCATTCATGCATCCTTCAGGAAGTTCCTGGTAGGTTCCTGCCCATTTTCTTTCTTCTTCCTGAGAGCAGACATTGTGGCCCCATAAACAAAAGAATGTTTGTCATCAACACTGAAGCACATATGGTGACTATACCAAGCATATATTCACTTCAGGTATTGCCACAAAACTCTGGTGCTGAAGTGGGAACAATGGGTGACTTGTATGAATGAACAGAAGACCCTCAAACAGTTACAGCTAAACAACCTGTCCTTCTTTGTTGCCTCTGCATTATGCATATGGGCAATTAGCAACCTGGTTTATCAGTAGCGGGAAGGTGTCATTAGTCCTATATAATTTAGACAGAAGTACACATGCTCCGAAAGCAGTTGAGGTTGCTGCTCTATGAGCAGAGTGAGCTGTTAATAGTCTTGAAAGTTCCAGGGCAACAGGATGCAAGTCTTCAACTGGGAAGTTCCCAGGAACTGGGAATGCTTTATTCCTGTCCTCATAGCACAAAAAGGGTCTTTGCGTCTTATGATTTGGTAGAACATGAGTGTCAGACTGTCAAGGGTATGTACAGTAAACCAAAACAGCAAGAATGGGAGAGAGAAGGTAGGTATTATAACATCTTGGTTAATATAAAAACTTGAAAGAACCTTTGGCAGGAGGGAAGGATTTGGCCAAATCACCACTTTGTGAAAAGTATGTGGAGGGTACATTTGAACTGCACACAATTCACTAGCATGATGAACACACATGAAAGCCAACAGAAAAGCCAGCTCTCATCATAAACAAAGGCTGACCATAGTCAGAGACTTGAAGGGCTTTGATGTCAAAGCCTGAAGAACTAGACAAACTCCAATGCAGTACTAGAGATTGAACTGGTGGAGCAATGTTTCAAAGTCCATGGAAAAACTTTTGGGAAAAAGTATGAGAGAAACAGAAAAATCTAGCACAGGAAGATGGAACACTGAAATTACTGCCAGGTGAACACAAGAAGATGAAGCCTTGAGCTTACTTTCAAGGAAAAAACAGGAGAACCACTTTTTGACTGGATATCAAATAGTACTGAATCCAGGCTGAGTTGCAAATAATAAATCCTAGAATCTCAGAATCCTAGAATCTCACTTGGAAGGGGCCAGAGGGCCATTGGGTACAATATCCTGCTCAGTTCAGAATTACAAGTTAAATCATCTTTCTCAGATGGCTGTCCAGTTGCATCTCGAATGCCTCTAGTGTGGGACAGCCCACAACCTACCTAGGTAATTGGTTCCCTTAGTGCACTGCTCACACAATTGAAAAGGGAAGGGGGGCAATTATGCTTTAAAAATGTGAATATGAAACCACACAGAAGAAAAAATAATACGTAAGCTACTGTAAGGAACATGATTTAGAGTGTAATGCATAAATAAATAATGCACAAATAACCCAAGAAATGTTCTCTTCCACAAGTGGTTCAAAGATCCCTAGGAGTTTCATTAATTTTAGGGAACTATTCCAGCAGGATCTGTAGCCACTATGTTTGTATCCATATTTTATATAATGAGGTATTTTCACCTGGACCAATTTAAACATTTCATCTTGGAGCATTTGCCTGACAGCCTCTGAAGTGTCTGGTGGTGGTACTTGCAGATCTCTTGCATCTATCTCTTCTTTCTTTGGACCAACAGGATCACTTGGAAGAACACTTGACACAACAGTGAAAGAAGGCTGATCATCTGAGACAGAGATCTCTGTGCTGCAAAGACAGAGGGGAAATATTCTTGTGAAAAACTGAGAAAGTTACAAAACACCTAGATTCTGATCACTTTGCTAAATACGCTAAACCCTATTTAGACCTGTTTCAAACAGAACGACAACCTGTCACCTTAAAAGCCAATTGATTCATTTTATTTGTACTGTTTACATACCACTAAATGTTAACATATATATCTATGCAGTTTCCATATAAATATTAAAATCAAATTAAAATACAATTTTATTTTATTTATTTTTGGATTTATATCCTGCCTTTTTCCTACAAAGGGCTCAAGGCAGCTTACATCTCCTCCTCCATCTTATCCCCACAACAACAACCCTGTGAGGTAGGTTGGGCTGAGAGTCTGTGACTGGCCCAAAGTCACCCAGTTGGCTCCATGGCTGAGTGGGGACTAGAACCCAGATCATCTGAGTCCCAGTCCCATGCTTTTAAAAACTGTACAATTATATAACGTATGCAGAAGCAATAAATAGCCTAGTTAATTATGGGCCAGGGAAAACATGCATTTTCAGGACACATTTGAAAGATATCAAATTGTTGACCACATGACTGTGCAAAGAAATTTTTCTCACAGGGTTTTCCTTTCCAATGAGAAGGACTACCATTGCGGTTTTAGATGGTGACATTTTGGATAGGCCAGTAAGGCCTCCTTGCTGATTTTAATGGCTGGTTAGGTATGTATAAGAGAAGGCACTCTGCTGGGTATCCTGGTGCTAGGCTGTTTAGGGTTTCTATTACAGTAACATAGAGAGTCCCTTCTCCGGGAACCCTCCATGAAAGAAATTAGGAGAGTAAGTACCCGGAGGAGGGCTTTCTCTGCGGTGGCGCCCAACCTATGGAATTCACTCCCCAAAGAGGTCCGCCTGGCACCGTCGTTACTGGTTTTTCGGCGCCAGGTAAAGACCTTTTTATTTAAACATCATTTCAATTGTTAAAACATATGATCTGGCCTGGGCAACTTCTTCTTCCTTCTCTTTCTCCTCCTATATTTTTATTTTATACTGATAATTTTAATTTTGTATTTGTAAATCAATGTATTTTTGTATTGTTATATTTAATGGTAATTTATTATGTACTATTGTATTTCAATGTATTTTATCATGTTGTAAGCCGCCCCGAGGTTTCGGCAAGGGGCGGCATAGAAATGTTATAATAATAATAATAATAATAATAATAATAATAATAATAACAACAACAACAACAACAACAACAACAACAACAACAACAACAATAACATGGCTTGGTAGCAAATGGGAAGCCAGTGCAGCTCTTTTAGCACAGATCTTATTTGGGTATAGCTGGGTATTCAGTGAATGCTCTAGTTGGTGCAACCTGCACCAGCTGCAGCTTCTGAGCTAGATCCAAGGGCAGTGCCACACAGAGTGCATTACCACAGTCTAATTGTGAGGTTATCACTACATTGATTACTGTGGCTAGATTACTCCTATGCAGGAAAAGGAAAGTTGGTGCACCAAGTAAAGTTGGAAGTGGGCACTCTGAACCACTCAAGTCACCTGCGCCTCCAGTGACAAAGACGCATACAGAAACACCCCAAACTATGTTCCTTCTTATTCAATTGGGATGCAACTCTGTAAAGAATAAGGGCAAACTGCCTAGATCCTGGACCATGGAACAGACAATTCATAGGGTCTCTGTCTTATCAGGACTGAGCTTTTATTTATTAGCCTCATACAAGCCGTAACTCCAGCCAGGCACCAGTTCAGAATGTGCATGGCCTCTCTCAATTTAGATCTCACAGAAAAAAGCACTGGTGACTGCTCCCAACAGCTTCATATAGATATTAAATAACACTGAGAACAAGATTGTACCCTGTGGCACCCCACAGTTCAGCTGCCATAGGATCAAGTGCAGTCACCCAGTGCTAGTCTCTGGAACCAATCCTGCAAGCATGAGTTAAATCATTATAAAACAATGACTCCATCTTCCAGCTCATGGAGGTGGTCCTGGAAGATACCACAGTCAATGGTATCATAAGCCACTGAGATATCCTGGAATGGGTTTAGATAATCAGTTTCATTCAAGAGTACCTCCAGCTGAAACACTACCACTCTCTTAAGCACCTTACTCAGGAACGGGGTTTTTGTGACTAAGTAGTGGTTGATATAGATGGCTGGATTCAGAGAAGTTTTTTCCAGGACTGGTCACACCACTGTCTCCTTCAAGGGAGTAGGAACCAGACAGTCACACAACAGATGTGTGGTCCCTCTGGTCAGTCTGCTGAAGCTAGCCCAAATAAGCCATGAAGTGCAAGGGTCAAGGAAGCATTCTACAGACACAAGTGCCTTGTCCACATTTGCAGTCTCCAAAAACTGATACTGATCCCACATCAAAGGATAGATGATGTACTGAACATCTCAGCGGATACTACATCAATAGTGGTTTTTAACTCAGCATGAAGGTGAACAAGTTTATCTGTGGAAGTGTTGTGCAAACGCATTACAGAGGGACACTGAAGGTATAGTATTGGGTATACTGGTTTAAATGAAAGGTCCCCACACAATTTGGAAAAGCTTCACTGGATGGCTATTTGAGGATGCAAAAGAGGTGACAAAGTAAGCCTTCTTTTCTGTCTTCACCACCACACAGTTGTATACAATCTAATACATGTTTGATCACCTTCATGATCAGTCTTATGCCACTTTTGCTCCAGAAATCTTACTTTGACTGTCCAGAGCCCACCAGTAAATCAGGGAGGCTTCTGGCTTCCCAAGGGTAAGGGTATTTCCTGCACTCAGGAAATACTGTGTCAATGGTACGTCACACCTGACCAGTCCATACTGCAACAAGGGCCTTGACAGATATGGCAGCTCTGATTACTGAGCTGAAACTCTCAGATTCCATAAGACTCTAGGGCTGGACCACCTAAATGCAGCATACCCGCCTCCTGCTTTTCTTCCACAGTCCATGACTGGCTCCATCACAGTCTGTGGACCATGACATCCAAATCCAGATCAGTGGACAGTTTAGGGCTAAACAACTCAGTAGTGAAGCCATGGTTTAGATTTCATGCTCCACAACTTACAAAGAAGACAACCTTAAGCAGTAGAGTAACAGCAGAAGAAATAAGGTATTAAGCAAATGGGTTGCTATGCATGAATACAGCTTGTCTTCAATATTTTCACTACCAGAGCAGGTTCTCCAGGCTTGTGCCCACCATCAATCCCAGCCAGCACCAGGAGTTTTAGTTTTTTGGAGTTGTAGTCAAATAAATATGATGGATACTAGGTTTGAGAAGGCTGTGCAAAAGATACTAACTTTCTGGACACTGCCAAATTAGTCGAACTATATCTAAAAACTTTAAATAATAAATAAATGAATATTTAAAGGAGCATCACAACTTAGTTGAATACTCTGTTAGTTTTATCAACCACTGTAAAAGTCAGAAAAGTAGGCTGTAAGTTACAGGATCTTTAACACTGTAAAAGTATGAGGAGTTAACTAGGAACTTACACCAGGAAATTGATTTCATTCTGCAGCTTGATATTAGCAGTACTTCAAACAGTTAACAGCTCCTTAAGCTGTCTACCAACCATGACATCAAGTAGCAAGTTCTTACATGGAATGTGTGACCTGGTGGAACCACTCAGGTTGGTTCACATTAATGCTTGTTTGTGTGGAATTCTTCCCACACATCAGCAATGCTTAAGATTCAGCAGGAATAAAAGCCACTCCTGTCTTGAAAGCCATTGACAATGAAAAGCAGGTTCTTAGGCTGAATGTTGATTACTTGCACTCCATATTAAACCCAACAGTTCAGCTATTAAATGTAAGCACTGCCAAAGTGATACAAGTTTATGAATTGGCCAACTTTCTTATATGAAAAGTTTAACTGGACATGTCAAATGGCCACAGATGTTATAGAATAAGGCAACAAATGACCATTTGTTCACGATATTAAGAACAACCTCTTTTACCTAGTAGGTTTTGTCTTCTCAGGACAGTATGAAAGAGGAATATTGCTGGAAATCACCTCAAATGTAGTTCTGTAAATGCAGAGTGAATAATATGTCAGAAGTTTTTTATCACATCACCTTGATTTGAATACATGTCTATTATTTTAAAATAATTTAAATGTGAAATGGCAAGACATATTACTTACAATGCAAGTGAATTCATTCTCTGTCAAGCCATGGTGACTTTTTATTGTAAACAAACACTGTTACCTTGTTTACAACTTTTGATTGACTATCTCTAGCCTCCATAGCCATTAGCAACTAATGCAAACAAAAGTCTCTAGTTTACTCACACAAATGCTAGGTTACAAAGCTAAGCACACTTAAGTCACCAGAGAGGGCACCATTTAATTTAGCAAAAACAAGAAAAATAAAAGGAAAGCTGGAACTATTTAGATAATCAAAATAAGCATTTCTAAAGGGAAAGTCAATATACTATTTTTCCAAAGGAAAGGGAAATCATTAAATACTGTAGCAAACCCTTTTTATATTTTTTAAATATGAAAGGAGTTAAGTTATAAAAGTGCAATGGATTTTGTGCTTTTACCTTCATCCAGCAATAATAAAAAGCTAGCATTAGTGCCATTGTGCAGTTATTTTTAACCTCAGTAGGATGTGTCTCATGCAAGGAAATGGTTGAATCTGAAAAATCTTGTTTTGGCTGAAATTTTCACCCAGGAGGTTGCAGTCAACTTAAAAATGGCTTTCAGCTATTAACATGTACAGATAATTTAAGACTTAAACATTTCTGAGGCCATGCAAAATGAGAAAATCTGCATAACAATGCTAGAGTCACTGACTTTTTCCTCAGTGGGTTGTCTCCATGGTTTGACCTACTAACTTTGAAAATCATAGCATGATTTTCCTCAGTGAATTTTAATTTTGTTTGCTGGACATATTTAATTTTAGTTAAGAATATTAGCTTTAAAATAAGACTCAAATCATCTGTAACAAATTTTCCTTTTAGGGGAGGGTCTATTGTTTGGGGGTATAAGAATACCACTTAAAGTGATCTCTATGCAGATTCTGGGGCACACTTTTGGGCTGTAGACATGCATGCTTTAGGAAAAAAGCTTTACATTTTTTAGCAATTTGTGAAAATGTCATAGAAAAGTTGGAAGGACTACTTATGTATAAATTATAGTACAGAATGTGAGCTAGAGGGATTCCAGTTATTCCACATTGTGGAATGAGATTTACTGAGTCTCTGAGAGCATACCTTTCAAACTCTGGCATGCACTCAAACAAAAATGACCTAGCAAATACAGCATAGGCTAGCAAATGTGGTATGTCAGCAAGAGAGAGAATTTCTTACCCATCCAACTTCATAAATTCTTCCTCCAGTGTTTCCCTCAATGGTTCTTTCTGTGGACATTCAGCATCTGATATAGACAGTTGCTGCAATTTAAAATGTACTGTTTAAAAACATACTATATACAGGTAATTCCCAGGTTAAGAACAAGTTCCGGTCCCAAGGACATCCTTAAGTCAAATTTGTATGTAAGTCAGATCACATGTGTGAGCCAAATGTTTGCCTTAATATGTGTATATATATTTCTATGAATATAAAACACTTAAGAACACTTATAGAGTTAAATTAGAAACATAGAAACAGAGCGAGTCAGAAGGGGTCTCCTGGGCCATCTAGTCTTACCCTCGCCTCCAGCCGGCTCCGCTCACGACATAAATAATTAGGTAACTATTATTTTTGCATCTATTACAAGATCATGAATATAAGCATTTTGAGTACTTTAAAATACTATATGTTGTTTGCTCTTTTTGTTTGTTCATTTTCTGAATCTATTTCTAAGTTGCTCTGCTAATTTACAATAAACCATAATAATAATAAAATACCACAGTTCCAAACAAAACCAAACCTAAAGCAAAACAGAGAAAATAATCAGAACTTTCTCTCTTTCTTTTTATAGAATTGGGTAATATTCACAGGCCATTGGACACTGTGGAGGGAATCAAGCCTTCAAAATTATTTATTTATTTATTGGATTTTATATTATTTATTTATTTATTTATTTATTTATTAAAACATTTTTATGCCGCCCCATTCGCCGAAGCCTCGGGGCGGCTTACAACATAGATAAAACAAGTTAAAATCCATATAAAATAATCTTAATTAAAACTCACATTATAAAATAAGCCGCCCTGGCCAGATAAAATTCAATTGTATTTAGCATTTAAAATGTTGCTTAAATAAAAAGGTCTTAGCCTGGCGCCGAAAAACAAATAACGATGGCGCCAGGCGGACCTCTCTGGGGAGCGCATTCCATAACTTAGGCGCCACCGCTGAGAAAGCCCTTCTCCGAGTAGCCACCCTCCTAATTTCTCTCACGGAGGGCTCCCGGAGAAGGGCCTCTCCCGCCGATCTCAGGGGGCGACTGGGCAAATATGGATGTAAGCGCTCCTTCAGGTAACCAGGACCCCAGCCGTTTTATATTGGGTTTTATATTGTGCCAAAATGTCTCCAAAATTTTTAAGGTTAATTGTGTGAATGGTATCTGTTTTGTAAGACGCCCTGAGGCTTTTTGCGAATGGGGTGGCATAGAAATGTTTTAAATAAATAAAATAAGCCTGCCAGATTCTACTAAGACAGGTCCCTCTCTCTCTTTCTGCTGTCAGTGCAGCATCATTTCCCTATCAGTAATATGGGCATGCTAATACTGATCTAGTTTCCCTTAGCATTTGCCCTTGTAACCAGGCCTTCAGCTGCTACAAGGCCATCATGATGAGAAAAAGAAAATGGCTGCACAAACAACCCTTGAGGCCTACTTCAAAAAAGCAACTCCAGTGGTAACCCCTCCCCCGCACAGCAGCACAATCCAACTCTGACTATCCAGCACCTCTGCTCTGCCCTTTCCAGAAACTGTTTTGGCATCATTCTGCTTCATCCTTGAGGCCTTACATGTGCCCCAAAACACACTCGCTTGGGTACATTTGAGCTGAACAAAACGCCATCAATATCTCTAGGGCAGTACACAGCCACTGATGATGCGTCGCCAAATGTGTCACATAGTTCCCTAGAGGTACTCATTGTTTTTTCTAGAGATATTCATATAACATTTATAACAGGCTGCATGTTTGTAAGCACAGGTTGTTCATAACCCATATGTTCATAACCTGGGAACTACCTCTAATCTGTTACTGTTACTAGTAGTTACTATTCCTTCTTCCGCCATTTCACTTGTATCCTACTTCTCAGCTACCTGCTAAACTTTCGTAAGTAAATAGTACTCTGGTTATCACAGAGGCATGTACTGCTCTGTAGCCACAACTACGATATGCTATGTCAAAACTACACCACTCTCAGCTTGCTTAAAATTAAAATCTGTAGACACAATATGTAATGGACTGAAAGTAGGCTGGAGCTCAGCAGACCTTTCTACAGACAGTAGCCCAGAACTGAGCACATCAAATGGCTCCTGCCTCTTCCCTGTCAGGTCAGAAGAATGCCCATTTTCCACCATGTATACGGGTCTCCTTTGAGAAGTTTTAAATTCTGCGGCTATGTCTAGTCTTCTTACCATGGTAAGGAGCAGAAAAGGGGGAATGAGAAAACAAATGAATGTACATTACAGTGTTCAGTCCTGACTCATGTTCCTTTAATTTATGTAAAGAATGGTATGAAAACAAGACACATCTGCCATTATCCTAGACTCTACAACAGGGGCCCTCAAACTTTTTGAATAGGGGGCCGCTTGAAAGGTGCCAGGGCAGGGGGCGCAGGCTGGGCCAGGAGGGGGTGGGCATGTGCAGAATGGCAGGGGTATGCGAGCGCAGAGATCGTTTTCTCCCAATGAGTCAAAACGATCTCCTTGCGAGCAAGCTGGCACCTCACCACGAGCTATGGTGGGCCGGAACCAGCCCGTGGGCCGTAGTTTGAGGACCCATGCTCTACAACTAGCCTTGGTCCAAAAGGGGGTGGGGTCATCTGTATTCATAAGAATTACTACTGTGACTCAGAACTTCCACTGAATAATTCACAATTGGCACTGAAAGAAGAAAAGCTTTCTATGTACATTATTTTTTGCAGACTTGAAGTAAGTGGGATTGCATCGCCTTTCTTATGATCTCATGGTAGAAAAACTTTGACCCTTTGCGAATTTGCTTCCTCATCCTCAACAGTCAGTGTCAACATAAGCAATTCCCCAACTTGCTCAGGGCTCAGTTTCTAGAAGGAAAGTGCCTGGGCTGCTCTCTTTATTCACTAAACTGCCCAACAGGCTGTATTATACTCGGTCAAAAACAGACTTTCTTTGCCCTGTATGACAAACTAGAGGTGGTATTTGTATTTTATTTTAAATTTCATTTCTATACTGTCCTGTAGCTGAAGCTCTCTAAGCAGTTTACAACAATGTATAAAACAATAAAATACCATACAAATAACATAAAATGATTTTACATTAATTTAAAATAGCTTTAACAATATTAAAAATACAATAAAAAGACCCACCATGATAATGTCCTTAGGCCCTGGATAACCAAGAACATTGTCCAAGGCCTCCACACAGAGGGCTGTTTTGACCTCACTCCGAAAAGACAGCAAATTTGGCACCAGGCCGCCCACAACAAGAAGAAGTAGCAATGGGAAAAAGTCCAGACTTCCAATTGTTATTATTTAAGGGCAAAGACTGCAAATTTTAAAATGCTATTTTAAAATGATTTTAATAAAACCCACCTAGACATTCAAAACCATTGAAAAATGTTTGCAAGGTTTTTGATACAGTACTCTCTCAAAAGGGAAAAACACTGCCCACTCCAGTCCAATGGCCAAGTTAGCAGCAGCAGCAGCAGCAGCAGCAGCAGCAGCAGCAGCAGCAGCAGCAGCATTTATTGTATTTGTTTGAAAGCCCCCTACTAGCATCATGCTCTCTGGGTGGCCATTACAATAATGTAATGTAACACAGCAGGTAATCCTAAACCCTTGTTTAGTGCTTTGTGCACACGCTTGTGCCTTCTCACCCCCAAATACAGCTTGGTGAGGATGAAGACTTTGGCAGTATTTACATTTGCTTTCACAGAACCTCAGGTTGTCGTCACATATAATCAGAATTTCTGCTTTATAACAAACTCCAGTAAGTAATGGAATAGAGATAGCTCTATTGCTCTGGCACTAGACCTGTTGTGATTACAAATTCATGTTGTCTTATTCAGCAAAAACAATTGCATACATTGGATGCTACAATTTGCTATGAGTTTTGCTAACTTGGCTAATTGCTGGAAGTACAATGCCATTAATGATCTTTTTACACCACCTCTGTAGGAATCTGGATCCACTGTTGTATTACTCTGACACCGAGGAAGTTTTTCCTGATGTCCAGCCTGAATCTGGGTAGTCGCAGCTTAAATTGATTATTCATGCCCATGTACATCATTTTCAAATGATACTTATTTGGACATCTGGTCTACTTTTGTAGAAGCTTATGGATGATTACTAGAAAGCTGCGTACATGTTGACTGATATGGATATTTACAAATCTATACACATATTTACAAATCTGTATGTTTATCTCTCTCTTTGCTTGAAAAGTCACAATAAAAACAAATACAAAAATATTGTGGTAGCGCCTTACCTCTTTTCTTTGCTGTAAACATTTAACACTAACAGAAATAGTAGGACTCCTTGAAACTGCAAATGTATCTTCACAATAGTCTTTGAAATAAACATAATAAGAACAGTTTAATTATTCAAGGGACAGTCTATTTGCTTGCCACATCCCTCCCATCCCAACCATCCCTCTCCTCTTTACATTGCAGTTGCTGTGTTCACTGCTACGGGAAGTGGTGATGGTCACTAATTTGACGGCTTTAAAAGGGGACTGGATGAATTCATGGAGGAGAAAGCTATCAATGGCTACTAGCCTAGCTAGCTATGCGCTACCATCATTGTCAGTAGTGGCATGCCTGTGGATACCAGTTACTGAGGTGTCTGGGTAGGTAGAACTCTTGTACCCATCCTGCTTGAGGGCTCCTGTGGGCACTCTGACTGAGGCACTACCTGGACACTACCTATGACACATGGTTTTTCTGCCCTGTGACTTCTCATGGGGGAAGGCAAAGTGAAGCTGGCCAGGGACCTCCTTTGCAATTGGAAGTGGCTCAACTAGCACCTGCAAAAACTCCAGCAAGTGCTGTCCAGATGCTCAGCCTGGCTGTGCACATCCTTTGCCTTCCCTGGAGAGATGAGCAAGAACACTCAGAATCACTTGCAGGAGCTCCTGTAAATACCCTCTGAATTCCTCTTGCTACTTTCAGTCTGATTTCAGGCAACAAGGGAATTCCTAATTACCCTTCCTGAAACACATGAAGCAAATGTCAACAAAAGCTCCAGTGTTTTAACAATTGTCTCTGTTTTCATCACAGACAGAAGAACCATCTGAATCTGGACTAAGAGCAATTGGCTCAAACTGCAACCTCAAGTGGGTTCAAGAAAAGAATAATACAGCATGTCTGCAACTTAATCCCAAGACCTGTTGGCCTCACACCAGCAAATGTCAAAATATGTGTTTACAAGGGCAATTTTACTAGGCTTCTTGGATCTTTTTATTTTAAATTCTTCTCCCTCTTCATGGAAGTTTCAACATCATGTAGCTAAAAGGCTGTCTAGGGAGACTGTTGGAAAAATGGAGCAAAGCTGGCTCTGATTCACCCTCAGAACACTACTTTCCAGGGCCTTAATACCTGCATTTGCTGGCAAGAACACTGCTTTCCATCTAGTGAGTTCTGTGCCGGCAAATATAGGCTGCCAGGGTAGACAAAGCTTACATGCCAGCAGAGCTCCTGCCTACTGATGGGAGGGTGCCTCTGCTCCAGCTGGTGTCTCTGGGAGTGAGGACCGCTCTGCCTGGCTTTAACTAAAGATAAAAATAAATGGGAGATTAAATATCAGAGTACGAATTCTGGAGAAAATGAGAGCTTTTCTTTATTCTTGTAGCGGCACCACTTTAAATTGATCTTTGTTACTACAGAACGCTGCAGTATTCCATTTTTCCTTAAAACTCCCTTCATTTCATATAATTAATATTAATTCAACTAACCTTTATTTTCGGATGTCACATCTACTTCATCTGGTATGGATCCTTCAATTTCTTCTGTCAATTCTGCATCAAAATCTGTTCCAACAACCTCTATGTCATGTGTTATTGAATACTCCTTTAAATCAATGTCTTTCTGCTCAAACTGCTTTTCACATAAGGTTCTGTATGTTAGAAAAGATTATAAAAAGTGAAGCTTGTAGATGCGTTTCTTCACATTATTCCTAACTTTATGGCATTCTAAGCTCTTACACCAAACTGAATACAGAATCATTACCGTGAAGTACTTTCATTAGGTTCAGCATAGGCATGTTTGTCTTGGATATGAACTGGAGTACCAGCTGAAGGAGAACAGCCTCCATCCACACAGATGTCTTCCCCTAGTTTGGATCTATTAGCTGAAGAATAGGTACTTACACACCCTCTGTATGGTTTCTGGAAAAGGACACATGTGCTTAAATGTTGAAATCTGACTTGCAATAATATTTCATTAGCTCTGCTACAAGAATGCCCTCTTTCCAAATATATTTATGATCCAGCAGGAAAAAATTGCCCAGATAAGGAATCTGGGCAAATGCATGAAACCAATGTGGATCCTCATTATGATGATCTTCCATGCCCTCTGAATTGGCTGCATATGGGATACTGGTATCTGTGATGGCATTAAAATTAATGTACAGGTGCTTGTGTACTAATAAATTTGGACTAAGATTTAAATTAGGTTGAAACGTATGTTCCATTCTTTTAATAATTTTTGATTTTATGGCCATATATAAATCTGATAGATTTGTCTCAAATACATTATTTAATTAACCTAAAACTTTAATTAGCCTAAAACTAAGATCTTCACCTTATAATTAATAAGAATCCTAACTGTATTTCTTCACATAAAGTTATGTTTCTATATTGGGCAATGGCTGCATTCAGTTTTAATTATATTTCTTCTCAACCCAGATGAAACACTATTATGCAATGAATAGAGAAGTTCATTTTTCATATACTATATTATTTAGAGATGCCGGCCTTCTATTAAACCGTCTATACTCCATTATTTCTCATTCAAGTCTGAAGGACCATCTGAACATGTTAGAGAAAGAACTTTTACATTCATGGAATTTTGTTATTTCCTAGTAACTGGTTGAAAGACAGGTTGATTACTCAATATTCTACACACTCAGCCAGCATGAAAGTCCTTTAAATAGTCAGCAACAAACAACATATAGCACTTGCTATAATAATTTTGAATTAATATATTTCCATAATGAAGTAGAATATCCCACAATATATTCTATTGTGGGTTAACTATTAGGGGGAATCATCAGGATGGCAGCCAGTGACAAGTGGGGTCCCCCAGGGCTCTGTCTTGGGACCAATTCTGTTCAATCTTTTCATCAACAACCTGGAAGGGTGACCAGTCTGATCAAATTCACTGCCAATACTAAATTTGGGGCAGTGGCCAGAACTGAGGAACAGGTACTCTGGATCCAGAAGGATCTGGGCAAACTATGGAAGTGGACAGAGGACAACAGGATGACGTTCAGTGCATGTAAGTGCAAGGACCTGCACTTGGGGCATAGGAATGGGTGTCATAAGTACAGGTTGGCAGACAAGTGACTGGAGAACAGCACTTGTGAAAGGGGTCTTGGGATACTGGTCGACTGCAGGCTAAACATGGGCCAGCAGTGTGGCACAGCGGTCAAGAGGGTGAACACCTACCTTGCTTGCATAGCCAGAAGCATGACTTCTAGATCGAGAGAAGTATTACTGCCACTCTATATGATTCTGGTGAGTCTGCAACTGGAGTATTGTGTTCAGTTCTCAGCTCCACATTACAGGAAGGATATGGCCAGGTTGGAATTGGTGGTGTATAGCCACAAGGATGGTGGCTGGATTGCAGGGGAAGCCTTATGAGGCAAGACTGAGGGAATTGGGTCTTTTCGGCCTGGAGGAGACTCCAAGGGGATCTGTTGGTGACATACATATGTGCGGGGTGGCTAGAAGCCTGATTTCCCCTGTGAAGGAGGGCAGGACATGTTCCAACAGAGCAAAGCTGAGGGAATCAAGATTCAAGGTGGATTCCAGAAGTACTTCCTGACAGTTAGGATCCCTAAGGTATGGAATGGGTTTCCACAGGAGGTGGTTGAAGCTCCATCGGTAAGGGTGTTCAAGGACAGGCTGGACATGCACATGGTAGGCATGCCATCATCAGTGGAGCTGGCAGTCAGACTAGATGGCCCAGGAAACCCCTTCTGACTCACTCTGTTTCTATGTTTCTATAAGCATGCATGCTTTTTCATAAAGTAACAACACTCAACATCATTCCTTAAAGATACAACAAAGCCCTTTTCCTAACAGACAACCTAAGGTTTTCTTATACTCTAAATTTACATAGGCAGGTGATCTTTAAAGGAATTACATTAAATGATCAGTCCTCTATATGATCATCTTTAAGTGACAGTGAATCAAAAGATGTATTTCATACTCTAAGGATCTTGAGCCCTCAAAAGCACCTTTCTCAGAAGCACAGTGTTGCTTCCCTGGGTATTATACTTTCAAACCAAATTGGTGGGCAATGTTGCTTTTTTCACTGTGGCACCAGTTTCAATAACAGGGCAGCAAAAGACAGCTCAGCCCCTGTCGGATCCTGAGGATGGCAATACGGCTCCCCTGACTTACAGATACTTTCTAGCCTTGTAAGAGAAGGACTGACAGCATAATTGCATGAATGGTTATTCAGAAGTCAAATGAATTTAATTTACTCCCAAGTAAGTTTGCATATGTAAGTATGGCACAGTATGGAACAAACAGTGCACTAAAAGTTCTATTATATGGCTGCTTAAAAGAGCTTCCTTTCCACCACTCACAAAGAGATAAGGAGAAAGTGAGGTGCCTACATACATTGTCACTTACCACTGGGATCCTCCTTCCTGGGAAAATTGCATTTAAAATATGATACAAAATACTAATATTGATGAGTTAAAGCATTTGAATTTGGGCAAAATATATTCTAAAGTTGTCTTTCTGTAAGCAGATTTTTATTTGCATCTAGAATAACACATTGTCTGGGTTCCAGATGCATGCTAGAATCCATATGTATATGTTCCAAGCCACCCAGAAAGTATAGCTACCAAATAAATAAATAAAGCCCAATGCATTTTATTTCTCATGCTTACCCACAGACATACATTTTGGTCTTGTGTTTTACCATAATGTTGTTCTAACATCCACAACGATGCAAGTATGGCAGACGCAGATGTTTTAACATGCATCACAGGCTGGCATTCATGAAAGGGCTCTGTCAAGATGGGGTCATAAAGCAGTCTCCTGTTGGACCATCTGATCATCCATTCAAGCAAGCGAGCTATGTTGCTGTATTTAAGATTCATCTCTGGAGTTGGTTCTTCTCTCTGTATAAGATCATTCTCCTGAATTGCTTTGTAGAAATATTTATGACCTGGAACTGTTCTGGGAATTGAGGAAGCTTCTTCAGACCAACGCTGAGTTAATACAGGTGTAAGAGTTATTTCCTTACTTGAATCATGTGCACCATAAATAGGCTGCTGGCTTAGACCGAATAATCCTCTCCTTGCAGTAAGGCTCATCATTGAGTCATGAAGAGAAGGCTGAATTGACCGTTGCACAGTAAAGGGCATTGCTCGTTTTTTAGGATCTTTTTTCTTTTCAGCACACAAAGCAGCTAATTTAGAATCAATGGATTCAAAAGCAAGAGTGTAGCAAGAACCAGCTCTAAACACATTTTGATCTTTAGTTCTGATCTGTCTACGTTTCAGTGTTGTATGAACATCAAAAAGAACCGAGTTAAGCTCATGTTCTCTAAGAAGCGCTGAAAAGCTAATCAGAAAAGGAACTGCATAATCTTTGTGATTGAGTTGGTCTCTTTCAAGCAAGTAAGTTAAAAAGAGGTCTAAAAATTTAATGTATTCATCATCTTCACGCTCAAACTCCCATTCACCGACTAGAGGCAAAAAGTGCTGATTGAAGACATTACTGCTCTCTTTTCTGTTACTTCTTCTTTCGACATTGAAATCTTTTAATTTTTCAGTTGTTTTATTATAACCTATCAATTCTCCTGCAGAGTTTTGAACTTTCCTACAACAGAGAGATCAGAATAAAGGAGATTAAAAAGGACAATCAATTAACAAACTACTCATTTTTCTTTCAAAGCAAATTAACTTGATTCATAAATACTTGTTTCTGACATCAAAATAGGTAAAATAATGTTTTCAGTTTTACTGAGATTCCTTGATTAAAATATATTACTGTATAGATTTCAGCTCTCAACTAATGTTAATTCAACGTGGAAAAACATAGTGCTGGTGAAATGGGCTGGGCATGCAGATCACCCTCTCCTAGTAAGTGTTTCTAGGTTTTTTAAAAACCAGGTTGTTTTCAGTATCCTCTACCTTTCACATCCTTTTGCAAGAATCCAGGTGTTCAGGAAAAAGGAAAAATGCAAGCCACTCCATTTATGGGGTGCTTTACTGGGAATCAATAGCACAAATTATAGCCAGAATAAAATCTGTGCATATTTCAAGTGCAACTCCCCCATCCTGCACAATGTGTGGCAAACCACTGACAACTGCTCCAGTGTTCCATTAGGAAATTTGCAAGGGGGGCTATCACTTCAGAGATTGTAAAAAATCAACTTTGGTGGTTTAGACAGGGTAAAATGGAAAACAAGCCACAGCAATCACAGAAAGGACTTCGGTCAGCTGTGGAAGAGCCCTTTCAAGGACAGTCACTCCCACATATCACCTGGTGGAACAGCTACCTGTATTTGAACAGGATGAACTCGGCAAGAATGGTAAGGGCTTCTGCCACCCTTCTTGACTGGCTCACCATTTCCCTGTACACATTCTGTGACTGGGCTTGGATAACAGAACAACCTATCATAGGCACAACAAATGCTAGAACAGAAAGAAAGAATAGAAAATAGAACAGTACTTGTAGGTTACAATTATACACACATTTACTAGAAGAACAGTCCATTTGAAAATGGTGCAAGGCACTTCCATGTAAATGAGCATAGGACTGCACCGTGCATGAGATTGTACCAGGAAGATTGCTGCCCCAGTATTAACATGCTATGAAAGAAAGGTGAAATGGGTCTATTTTTCATATAGGACTGCCACCACAACAGGGCAAAGAAGGAGACAGAAGCAAGCTGAGGAAACATCAGGCCTTGTTCTAGATGGACTGCCCAACCCCTCAGGAGAGCAGAAACAGGGCTCTTTTAGCAGCTCTGCTGAAAATCTATTAATTCCACCCCCTCGCTGACCTTTCCCTCCAGATCCTATTTTTGTCGTGTTTTGTGCCTCTTTAGATTATAAACTGACACACAGATTTATTATTTTAGTGTTTGATTGTAAACTGTGCCAGGAGTCTTGTTTTGCTTTTCCTCATGAGTGTGATAAAACTACTTTAAACTAAAAAGGAGAGATTCAGAAGTATTACAAACTTGTGGTTTTCTTGCATCTGAGAAGAAAATGATTTTTTGGTTTCTTCCATCAGCAATTCTTCAGAGAGTGACTCTACTGTTTCAGCATCACTATAAACCTGAGGATTTCCCAAGTCTGAAACTGTGCTTCTGCTTAGACTAGTCTCCAATGAAAATCGATCACAGCAGTGAACTCCAGGATCTTGCACCTCTTCTTCTGGTGGTTCCCAGATGTTTCTCTGATGGTGTCCTATGTTTCTTATCACACGCTTCAATGTTTTGACATTTACTTTGTGAGCCGATTGTATAGCAACAGACATCATTTCTTCATAGTCATGGCCTATCCATAAAATCAGAGGATCCATTTTAGAGTAGAAATTGCAACTGCAATTGCATGATGACTTTATGTATGTATGTATGTAGAAGGCTTCTATGCCACCCCAGTCGCCAAAGCCTCGGGGTGGTTCACAACAATAAATAAATAAGAACAATATAAAACAATATAATATGAGTTGACCTGGCCCAAAAAATAAAATAAATAAATAATATTAACAATTAAAATAGCGTTTGACTAAAAAGGTCTTTGCCTGGCGCTGAAAAACAAATAACGACGGCGCCAGGCAGACCTCTCTGGGGAGCGCATTCCATAGATTGGGCGCCACCGCAGAGAAAGCCCTCCTCCGAGTACTTACCCTCCTAATATCCTTCACGGAGGGTTCCCAGAGAAGGGCTTCTCCCGCTGATCTCAAGGGGCGGGTGGGCATATATGGACATAAGCGCTCCTTCAGGTAACAAGGACCCAAGCCGTTAAGGGCTTTATAGGTCATAACCAACACCTTGAATTGGGCCCGGACTTCAATGGGGAGCCAGTGAAGCTGACGGAGAACTGGAGTCATGTGAACATAACGCCCAGTCCCTGTCAGCAGCCTGGCAGCTCTATTTTGAACCAATTGAAGTATCCGGACCGTCTTCAAGGGCAGCCCCACGTAGAGCGCGTTACAGAAGTCAAGGCGGGAAGTCACCAACGCATGTGTCACCATCGCCAGGCAGTCGTCCTCCAGGTAGGGACACAGCTGTTGGATCAGCCGAAGCTGAAAGAAAGCACTCCTTGCCACTGCTGTCACCTGAGCTTCCAGTGAAAGATCTGGGTTGAGGAGCACTCCCAAGCTGCGGACCTTGTCCCTAAGAGGGAGTGCAACCCCATTCAGGATTAGGTTCAGGTCCCCTTCCCTGAAGCCTGATCCACCAACCAACAGGACCTCCGTTTTGTCTGGATTGAGCTTCAGTTTATTGGCCCTCATCCAGCCCATTACCTCGGCCAGGCACCAGTTCAGTACAGCCACTGCCTCACCTGGATTGGTAGAGAATGAGAGGTAGAGCTGGGTATCATCAGCGTACTGATGATTCTGCAGCCCACACCTCCTGATGACCTCTCCCAGCGGTTTCATGTAGATGTTAAATAGCAAGAGGGACAAAATGGAACCCTGCAGAACTCCATGGCATAACTGCCATGGCGCAGAGCCATAGTCCCCCAGCATCAACTTCTGGAATTGGCCATTGAGATAGGAGCGGAACCACTGCAGAGCAGTGCCTCCGACCCCGAATCCCGCTAGCCTATCCAGAAGGATACCATGGTCGATGGTATCGAAAGCCGCTGAGAGGTCCAGGAGAACCAACAGAGACACACTCCCCCGTCTGTCTCCCTGCACAGGTCATCATACAGGGCAACCAAGGTAGATTTAGTACTGTACCCAGGTCTGAAGCTGGACTGACATGGGTACAGATAATCAGTTTCCTCCAAGAGTGCTTGGAGTTGTCCTGCCACCACCTGCTCCAACACCTAGCCCAGAAATGGGATGTTGGCCACTGGTCTATAATTAGTGGCTATGTCTGGATCCAGTGACGCCTTCTTCAGGACCGTCGGACTACCACCTCCTTTAAGGGGGCAGGTACCCGGCCCTCCCTCAGAGAGGCATTAACCACTTCCAAGATCCAGATCCCTATCCCGTGCTTGGCGTTGTTAATTAGCCAAGATGGGCAAGGGTCCAATAGGCAGGTGGTGGGACGTACTCATCCAAGCACCTTGTCCACATCATCAGGCCGCAGTGACTGAAATTCATCCATCAATTTTGGACCAGATGGCGACATTGGTATCTCCCCAAGCCTCTGAATCACTAGTGGAGTCCAGCTCGTTACGAATCTGAGCGATTTTCTCCCTGAAATGCTTGGCAAAGTTGTCACAGCGGGCCTTCGAGGGTGGAACAGGATCTTTCTTAGGGCTGGGACGAACCAGCCCTTGTACCACCCGAAACCGCTCTGCCGGACAGCATTTAACTTGACAAACTTTACATGCAGTGGGTGCCATACCTTACATAATGTCTTTGACCAAAATCTAAATTCAAGTATCTTTTCCTTATTAAAACCACTTAGACCAGGGGTCCTCAAACTTTTTCAATAGGGGGCCAGTTGAAAGGCGGTGGCTACGTGTGCGGGCTGGTGGTGAGGGGGCTGGGTGCGCGGGCCGTTGAGGAAGCGTCAGGTGTGCACGAGGTGGGTTGGGCGCGCGTGGTGGAGACTCGCTTGCTTGGAGATCTCCCATCGAGTCCAAAACCATCTCCAAGCAAGCAAGCCACTCCTCCAGCCCCTGCTGCAAGGCAGCAGTGAGCACGTGTGCGTGGGGGAGGCAGGCCGCATAATCTGTATCTCAAACAAGAAGGCAACAATTTGTATTAAGCAATTATATTTTCTGAGAAAACCTATATTTTTAAAAAAATTTCCTTTAACATCATGCATGGTACCTTTAACTATGCAGTGTCTCAGTCGCTGATGCAGAGTGTTGTATTTCTCCCTTAATGGGACTCTTACATCTTCAGGGTTAGGAAATGCTTTCACCAAAATTTCTGCCACCTATACAAAACACAATTTCAAGATCACTTTAAGCAACTTTCAGAAATATCTGATAAGAAACATGAACAGTATTTTTAGAGTAAGCTAAATGATTATGATTTTACATTTATATCCTGCCTTTCTTCCTCTTATAAGAAGCCCAGGACCACTTACAAGGTTCCATTCCCTTTCTATTTTATCCTCAGTACAACCCTGTGAGGCAGGTTAGGTTGAGAGTCTGTGACTGGCCCAGTGAGCTTCAAGGCTGAGAGGAAACAACCACCCAGATCTTCCAAGTCCCAGTCCAACACTCTAACCACCACTAATCATCTATACCTTTTTGATTGGTGGCAATTCTCCAATCAGACTCAGAATTATATCCTGGACAAGTTCTTCAACATTCATGAACCTGGCAAAAGGAAGTATTCGGCAAGCCCACTCCAATGCACTGAGAGAATGCTCTATTACACAGGCATCATATTCGGTCCTCTTGCATTTCTAAAGAGATAACATCAAGTAACTGCTCTAAAATGTCTTCTATCAAAAGCTCTTTTAATGAGAACGGAAAGTTGATATTTTTTATAGTTTTTTAGGGGTTAAAATTTTGTGCTTTTTATAATTACTTTCTCATTTTCCAAATTCTCTCTTGCACTTTGGTATCGTCTGCAACTATCAGATAATCTTTCACGAATGTGAAACATCCAGCATAATGCACACAATTCTCTAAAGCAACCTGTGAAAAAAAGACAGTCATAGAGTTTTGATCATCCAAGGAATAAGTGCAAATATCAATTATTCAAGCATTTTCATTTAAAATTATTTACTTATATGTAGCAGAATCTACAAGTACAAATCCTAATGTGGGCTCTTAATTCAAAATTTTGCAATGTTTCATCAATAAGTTTCAACTGCTACAGACTCTTTTACAAACTTGTCATAAGGTAAGTAATATTGGACAGACTTGTTTAGATCAAGGCAGGATAAATACATAAAAAGGAATAGGCTGATTTCAAGGGATGCAGTGGTCAATTACAATTCCATATCTTTAATTTATTCTAATCATGTTAATATAATGATGTATTTTCACTGATTTTATCCTAAATGGCACTTATGCAACAGCTGACATTTCACTGGGAAAGGGTAGATACAAATGCTACGGATGGCATATGCTCAATTTGGGAACAGCTACAGGATGCTTCTTGAACTCCTCAGTCAGCACTGTCATGCTAAAGAAATATCCCAAATAAATGTTATATTGACTACTGCAAGTGCTCAACTTGAGATTTCTTGCAGCACTCATACCAGGAAGGTGCTCTAGCAGATTCATCCTTCTATTGCTTGGCAGACCAACAAGAAAATGAATGGGACTTCGAACCTCATTCACTCTTCTTGTCTACCCACCCCCAGCAACAGAAACAGTACACATTCTTTACAGGTATATATTATATCCAGCACATTAACCACAGGTCACAGGTACCTCTCTGGCAATAAGCAATCTGTGAAATCGCATGAAACTTGAAGAAATGGCCCTTGCTATTTTCTCAGCTCATATGCTATATCAGTGAACAATACCCACAGAATTATATACATGGACTGTGGGAAACATTACTTCTCCAACTTTTTCTCATAGTCTAATTTGACACTTTTCTGTGTCCTTGCATTTCTGTAGATACAAACCTATAGTTTTACATGAAACATCATCAAGTCCATGGTCTCCAGAAGATGTAGGCCTTAGGAACACCGTATGACATTTGGAATAATTAAGCAAATTTTCTGGAAGAGCACCTAATGAAGGAAGAGCACCTTTTTTGCGAATCTGAAAGTGTAAAGTGAAAGCAAAGGTCACAGAGAATAAATTAGCTTGAGTTAGAATAAGTGGTGCTCAATATTCAGCTGTATCCACATTTCAGGGTCTATATAAAAGTTCACACAACTGTGCTCCAGGAAAAAGCAACAAGACATACAACTGACAGATTTCTAGTTTTACCTGAAAACATGTTCTCAATGGAACAACTGAAAATTGGGGGGAATTTAGAATACTTGAAAAAAATTATACATATGAAATGCTTTTCTAGTCAAGGGTTTTCTCATTTAAATGTACAGTGAAAAGATTTCTATGTAAGACAGTCTACCACACCACTAGAAACATAATGCATACATTGTACAGGGTTAAGCCCAAGATGTATCTCTGCATGTGAGAAGCATAAGGCTTTATTATTTGTGAATTATTTGCCACCTTCTGGTGACCTCTGATGTGGTTTAGAAATACTAGAAACAATTAACCTCTGTCTGCTGTTATTTTGAACTGCTGCGGCTGACTTTTTACCTCTCCCCTAAGCTCAACTAAACAAACATGGGTTTTTACTTCTGAGTAGATATACAAAGAATTGCTGCATAAATTTGTTCCTTTTCTTATGACCCTACTCTTTACTGATTTCATTGTTGCTATGAGGTGGTACCCAAACAAGCCATTGCACAAGTAGGGCTTACCACTAATGCCATTCTGCAAGAGGCACCCACTATTTTATACTACTTGTTTCTGGAAAAATGCAGGTCAGCAGAACATGCATAAAAGAGTTCTAGGAATCGTTCTAATGAAGCAAAAGAACATTTCCTTTCATTTTGACAATTACTAAAGGAAGTGCTTAAATCTCCATCGTGTATGTGATGTGTCCCACTTGTGCAACAGAATCTATGGTGAATCCTGCTTGTAGAATGGAATCAGCCCCCATTGTTGATAGGCCCAATTAGAAACTGTCTTTGGAGTTGCATAGAATAATTCTGATCTAAAAATTTGCCTTCAGTGTATTAGCATGATTAACTTAAAAGCAATGTCATCAATATACCTTTTGCATTATTTTTCGTGCCCGTTTCAGTTGTGAGATATACCACTGAGCAACAGGGAAAGAACAATGAGCAGCTCGGAAAAGCAAAAGAATTCGTTGAATAACTCCAGACACCTTTTGCCGACAACCTCTCTCCATTTTCAATGGTAAATCAAAGCATTCTTCCTGAATACAGCAAAATTATAAGGTCATAAAGGATACTGTAGCTCATAAGAAAGAAATGAGTATAACACAAATTTTCATTCTAATTCTGATATTTCCAGCTTATATTCAATGCTGAAGTTCTAAAAGAAACAGAAGAGTTTTCTCTCTACTCCCCTCTACCAAAAAAGGAGGATGATTTCCCAATATGTATAAATACATGTTAAGGTAACATTATTTATTTATGATTTATTTAGGGGACTTCTATGCCGCCCCATTCGCCAAAGCCTCGGGACGGCTCACAAACTTATATGTATAAACACATTATATATATGTGTTCAGCTGTGCTCAATAATATTTCACATTCATAAGGGAAACAATTCTTTTCAACAGAAGGAAGAGACCTGCATACGCAATGGAATGTGTACATGATAAGAATCCTCTTTAAGAATGTAGAAATTTCCTGCACTGGATCATAGCATGCACCTTCAGCAGACTAAACACCCCAGGACAGACATGTAAGCATAAGCAGAATGATTTCTTCTCTATGACACTTCATATTTAGAAAGAAAATCTGATTTGAAATGCAATGGAAAATATATACCTCAAGTGTAGGCAAAATTATAGTAACATTCATGGAACTTCCAAAAGTGCTTACTTCACTAAGAAATGTTGGCTGAGGACAATATAATGGTGGAGCAGGAAGATATAAGCCATCTGGCACCAAACCATAGAACTTTCTACTAAGATCCTTGGCAATGTCCACCAATAGTTGAAATGTCTCTGAGAGAATATCTGCTTCTGCCATAGCAGCTGCCTTCAGTATTTCTTCTACTGAATTAAAAAGCACATTTACATCTTCCTCTTCAAGAGGATCTAAAGAAAGTCAGCAGGGGAAATAAAGCAAAAACATTAATACTACTTCTTGAGAAGTTATACTGTTAAATATGGAAATTCATACGCTAGGGTCTAGACATAGTTTTACTGAGTTATTTGCGTCTTTATAATGCTTGTATCAGGAAACTAGGCTTTGCAGTTGAATATAAAGAGAGTGTTGCATTCTGAATGCTAAATAATCTAGCTAGCACGAGAGTAATACCACATTAGGCTTTCAAATATCAATCTTGTCTAGTCTGACAATATAACAAAATAGCTTGCCAAGGGTTTTTATAAAAGCCAAACGTTTAAATAACAACCCATATTTAAAAGTTGCCCATTTTAAGTTTGCCCCAAAGATTTTACACAAGGGAACCATTAACAGAACTTTGATCCATCTTTTAGTTTCAGCTCCCAAAAGAAACTTTCCTTGCCCTTTGTATTATATTATAACTGATAATAGGTGAAAAAATATTACAGCAGTTCATGGCAGCAAATGGATTTCAGGCTATGTATTTTATATTTGCTCTTTCAGAAAAACAATGTATACTTATGAACATACGAACTGTCCCATACAGACTCTGACCATCCTCAACTCTGAATTGTGGCTCTCCAAAGTATTACACAGAAGTGTTCTCTAGCTCTATTTCCAGAGATCCTCTTAGCCAGCAATGATAGCGGTTGAATCGCATACTATCTGCAAAACATTTCATGGTCCTACCCCTGCTTGTATTAAACAGGAAGTTATAGTTTTAATTCTACCACATACACACAATAGCGTTTTACAGAATCTGTGCTTTTAGTTAGAGCCAGTGTGGTGTAATGGTTAAGAGCATGGGACTGGGACTCAGGTGATCTGGGTTCTAGTCCCCGCTCAGCCATGGAGCCAACTGGGTGACTTTGGGCCAGTCACAGACTCTCAGCCCAACCTACCTCACAGGGTTGTTGTTGTGGGGATAAGATGGAGGAGGAGATGTAAGCTGCCTTGAGCCCTTTGTAGGAAAAAGGCAGGATATAAATTGAAATAAATAAATAAATTATAGTTATTTTGTTACAATTTCAAATATTTGCCTATAAAAATGTATTTCAGATAGAGTGCAGAGGGTATAGTGACCACTGTAAAGAACTGTATACTGTTTTGTTGTTGTTATTCTAAGATCCTACAAAGTTCTTTGTGCATGTGGGAAAGTCTCTAGCTATGTGCATGGTTATTTCTGCTTGAACACAGATTTGAGGTTCTGCAAACTGAGGTTATAATGTAAGATTCTGTAGGTCTCGTTTTCACTGAGGGAATAAACCTATGTCTATATTATATAATTACAGATAGAGGGTTCTATAACTGGGTACTCCTTCATATAAATTAATCCTTTCATGTAGAAAAGTAGTCATGGAGAAGGCTACGCTAGAACATTTACCCTGGACATCTGGCTTTCAAGTACAGGATTGTTCATGTGCATAGGAACATTTAATCACAGGAGCTCCCACCTGCAGTCTGACATGGTACAGCCCAAACACAGATTTACTATCTCTGTAAGAAATGAGGTCAAGGTTCACCTTAAGGTCCACAATGTAGAAAATAGGAATAACATGGGTATGCAAAAACTCTAAATTGCTACCTAAAAAAAGGTATTTGCATTTTTAGAAATCCTCAAGAAAACAAACTCAGAGTTAGAAATTACACACCTGTAAACTGTTTGAATTTGGGGTCTCTTTCATTTGATGTTTCACTGTTGACAGGTCGGCCCAAGAAAAATTGTAGCTTTTCTTGAAATATTTGTGTTGGAGTCAAATGCAATGGTAGGCATAATTCTACTTTCCCTGACCTGAGAGAATATAAAGAAAAACAGGTTATTTTGCCTGTAAAAGTTCTCTGAATGGCCTCCATGCGATCACATATGAAATCTACAAACCTGCAGCCACAATGCAAAACTTTGACAGCAACAGAGAACATTGCACCATACTGTATTACATGATGATTTGAAGGTGTGAAGATAATTCTTTCCCATTCAATACCTTTGCTATTGCTGCAGATATATATATCAGCAAAACAAGCCATTATGGGAAATCCTTGTTTTTCAAAGATACAGATCTGTATACAAGTGATGCCTGATTTATTCAGATGTTGGATTACTGCAGCTATCACTACTGGAAGGTAACAACAAAAGACAGTACTCTCACAGGTAAGGTAACTCCAAACTAAGCTCCCAGAGACCAGACCCCCCTCTTAAGTGCAGTAGATGATCTGTTCTAATCATTCCATTACTCATTAATACTGAACTTCATTCCCACATGAAAGTATCAGGCTGAGGAAGAAAGCTAAAGAAGCATGCATAAACCCAGACACCAACACAGCAAATGTCAGACACTTTCCAACTGACCAATATATTGAAGGCATCTCCAAGAATATTCAATGCTTCAAGATTTTGCGCTGTAGATTATGTATGGTGCAGGGCTATATAAAAGTGGCAGCCACCAGAGATCTAACATTTACTGGGTTTGTTGTTGCCTCCCAGTCAGAAGAACAGGGGGTATTTGTAATTTACATTCCTACACGGCTTGGACACATGATACCTGACAGAACACCTCTCCTGACCTCTATCTACCTCTATCTACCTGGGTACTATGATCAAGTTCTAAGTTTCTCTGATTGCCAGGAAGGCTTGGATGGTAGCAATGAGGAAAAGAGCCTTTTCAGTGGTGACTCCCCAGTTAGGGAATGAGCGCCCCACTGAGGCCTGCCTGGGGCCAACCTTACAACATTTTTGAAGCCAGGTAAAGACCATCCTGCACTGCAGGGCATTTAATACTGGATTGTAGTCTTGACTCAGCCATGGAGCCAACTGGGTGAACCACCCAGAGAGCTTCAGTGGTTGGTTAGTATAGTGAAGTGCAAATCCTGAGAAATTTATTTCAGATTCTATGACAATTCTTGCATAAAGTTAATACTATCTATCTCTATATATGATAAAGCCAATGTGGTGCCAGTGTGGTGTAGTGGTTAAGAGCATGGGACTGGGACTCAGACGACCTGGGTTCTAATCCCCACTCAGCCATGGAGCCAAATGGGTGACTTTGGGCCAGTCACAGACTCTCAGCCCAACCTACCTCACAGGGTTGTTGTTGTGGGGATAAGATGGCTGAGGAGATGTAAGCTGCCTTGAGCCCTTTGTAGGAAAAAGGCAGGATATAAATCAATCAGTCATTGCAAACTAAGACTGTAGAACCCACTTCTATCATGAGTGCAAACAGGACTCACCTTGGGAAGCTGTCATTGCTCTGACAGTATAAATTATAAGTCAGTCCAACTGAAACAGCCACTTTCCAGTCTCCAAGTTTATGTGCTAGCCATACAGCTTCTGGAATTAGCCCACCAATAAGCAGCAAATCAAGAGCATAGTCAACTGTCCAGACAGAAGAGAGGCACTGGGCCCTGACTGCACGGGTCACGAGGGCGTGTTGCAGGGGAACAACACGATGACACCTGTCTAACACACAAAAGACGTTTGTTGGTTCTCTGAATGTAACTGACTCCTGGATAATTTCTAGTTCAGTAATATGCTTACTCAGAAGTAAGACCAGTGGGTACAATCCCAAATGTACATATGCACAATGAAATACAGGCCATCCCCAAGTTACAAGTCACTTGAATTACAAACAATTCATACTCAATGAACAAACTGCCAAATAGCCTATTAATTTTTTAAAAAATACCGCAGAAAATCATCAATGCCATAGAGAGAGAAAGGAAAAAAAGGGGAGAGAGGGAGGCCTCCATAGCATGCCTTCCTGTGCTACCCATCTGGAGAGGTAGATCTCTGACATTTCCTTGCTGCAAAAAGAGGAATTGGTGAGTTTGGGCAGTGTTGCAGGTGGGGTTTGAGATACTTGTGTTTTTTCCCACTTTCATGGGGGTCCCGTGCCCCTAACCTTAACCCCCGCCAAATGTGGAAGGTCAATTATATGCAATCCAACTTATATACAAATTCAACTTAAAGACAAATTTCTATTTTCTCTGGAAAAGAAGTCATTCATAACCTAGTGACTGCCTATATACGTATTTCGATTACACCTTTTAGGTCGAGGCTTTTTACAGTAGAAACATTTGCTAATCTTCTCTCCTCACTAACCTCCTGCCCCACTCCATTAGTGTAATTTTTGGGCTGGTATGGAAATTAAAATGCATATCTAAGTCTAATACTGAGTACATGTATACAGAAAATTCACTGTTTGCTCAAAAGAGTACAGACGAGGGAAAAGAGGAAGTATTATCATCTTCCAGTACAGGAGAAAAAGGTGAGAAACAGGCTGATTTAAGTAGGTTGACAAAGTGGGTCCATGGCAGAAACAGACTCCAGAAGCAATAATGTCAAAAATTGTGAATTTTGGAAGTACACGGAGATGAAGCTTTGATAAGAACTTTTTCTCCTGCTGACATCAACAGAACTTGAAAGTGCTTAACTTTGGCTGAATGATATTAAGTAAAAAGAAGCGATAATATTTATTTATTTATTTATTTAAAACATTTCTATGCCACCCCCATCGCAACAAAGCCTTGGGGCGGCTCACAAAGAATACATAAAAACATACATAAATAATAATAATACAACAATTTAAAAGGAAAAAAAAACCCAACATTTAAAAAATATTAACAGAATACCTAGCTTTATGTGAAGTGAAGGTAAAATATCAACATTGTGTGGAGGAAGCACATAAAGTGGCTCATTCGTGAAGTAGGCTGCCATGAAACGTGCCAGAGACTGAACCACAGCTAGAGCAGCCTCGGAATGAACATCTCTTATCATACATTCAGCATCTAAAACAAAAATTAAATGTCTTACATTAAAAATGTGGTATAGATATGAAAAGATGCCACTGAGTAATTCAGATCTATCAATCCTCCTTAGTGAAGTACTTTAAGAATACTTTGACTCTTTGGAAATAAATCCCTAAAGCTGCATACCATACATACTTACCTAGGAGTAACTCTCAGTGAACCTAATTGGATTTAAGTCTGAACAGACAGGTATAGGATTGCACTTTAGTTTCCTGTGCACATCAACTAACATTCTCCTCCAAGACGACAATGTCCTGTTAGGCTTCACTTAGTTGTGTACATCAACTAACTTTCCTTATGAAAGAATTCAGTCAACACAATATTTAATAAATTGTACAATCCTATACACGTTGACTTAGAAATAGGCTCCACTGAGTCCTAACTTTGTATGTAGCATTTCAGCATCAGATACAGTTTTTCAATGGAATAACACCAGAATGCATGGTTATCAGAGCAAACATCTATTGAGTTAAAGTGCTTTAAATTGTGCCTTCTTAGCAAGCATATTAACTCTAGAAGAAAACTAGCCCTAGGTACTCGTACCTATTAGTCAAATTTTGAGGAGAAAATATTTAAGGCAGACTCAGTGAGGATTGTTAAAAAGTTTACAGAGAAAATAATTAAAAGATGCTTAATTAATTCTTAAATATCTATTCATTAACCACAACTTTTGCAGGAACAAGTCTCTTTAATACTGCTATATAATTGTAATAACAGTAAAAATGACTAATTATACATTCTATTGTATTCCAAATATGAACTTAGCATTCTACATTCACATACCTGTTACATCATCTGTCCCTCTTTCAGAAATTTGAGATCGTTTTAGAAGCTCGCTCACCAAATGATCACACAGTCCCTGAGCCTCACTTAAATTGTAGTAATACAGATGGCAGTATAACATTGCAAGATAATATCGAGTTTGAAGAAAAGGCATCCGCTTCCCTCCTGCATAAAAAAGGGAAACAGCTGCCTAAAGCTGAAACTACAAACACTGGTCATTTAATGAAAGTATTAAACCTAACATATAGGTATACTAGTTCACCCTGAATATCAACAGATGTGTCATATACAGAAATAATAACATTACTACTGAGTGGGACAGTAATGTGACCAGAAATGATCAACTCGGCCAACATGTTACTGAATTATGCTTTGCAGTATTTTAACAGTCTCACAGAAAAGAGAAAAAGGAGAGCAATTGAATAGATGAAGCTTCTCAGTTACTCTGACAGATTATACAGCTGTCAAGCTTAACAAGTTGTTTTATTCATCATGTTTAAATCTTGCCTTCCTTCAAAGAGCTCAGGGTGCTGCATATGGCATTCAGCCTACCTCATCTTTCTATCTTCATTTCAACCCTGGGCTAAGAGATAATCACTAACCTAAAATTACCTAGTAAACTTTGTGGTTAAGTAGAGATGCAAACCTGGATTTCCCCAGTCCTAGTATAATTATTACACCACACTGATTATAATTTCTATATGATGATGATGATGATGATGATTATAACATTTCTATGCCGCCCCTTGCCGAAGCCTCGGGGCGGCTTACAACACAATATTTATATACTGCTTCTTGACTATGCTTGACAACCTCTGCCTCCATGAAGTTATTTAAGGAACAGAAGTCTTTTTTGGGATAGGAATTATAGTTTTTACCCCGTTTTTTGAAGGAAGCAGAAATACAGAGACTGGTTGGACAAACAAGTGGCAGTTCACCTGCTGGGAAGGACTGAAGCCAGGGAACAGAGCAAGATGTATCCATGTCTATAAAATCCATTGGTAATTTCACAGAGTATCTTATCTCTCGCTATCCAAAGTATTATTCACTACTGAAAATTCTAAATGTTAACCTGAAGAACAGTTTTAATTACTCCAGTTTGTTAAAATAATTTTTGAATATATATTGCAATGCATTTTCATATTTTAAACTTCCTCCCTTTATTCATCAACATCAGTTATGTATCATGACTCATAATAATTAATCTAATTCCAAGATTTGCTGGCTCAACATAGATTTTACTTGGCATGAAATCTGTTTCAATTAAAAGTACAAACTAAAATGGCAATGCAGTAGCACCAAATGTCTTCAGAAATCAGATTTTTAAGATGTCTGTGCTGATGTAAAGAAGTGCTGCTTGGAAGGCAGTTTCAGCAGCAGCCACTCCACCAGGCCGTATCAAAGCAAGCGGTAGGAATTAGTGCCATATCAGCTCACCTGCGTGACCAGCAGTTTCTGGCTCCCTCTCTTTGAACTTATTTCCCTTCTACCTGGTCATGGTATGACCTCTGACTGTAATGCAGCATTACAGTTGGTCATAATAAGGACTGCTTAATTAGGAATTGGTGTATGTATTTTCTTGTTTCTCTTTCTTATTCCTATCCCTTTTCCCTTTGGGTCATATCTGTTTAGACAATAAACTTGAGAACAGGATCTGTCTCGCTTTCACTGACATGTAAGCCACTCTAAGATAATTTCGGAATGAAAAGTGAGGCATAAATACTTTAGATACATGAATAAACAAATATTTCAATTGAGTATTATACTAAAACACTGAACATGTACTTTACCTTTTTCTTTTGCTTCTTGAAGAGCTTTCTCCCATGCTTCCACTGATTCTTTATAAGACCCTAGCAGAAATTGTTCCTCACCTTAAAAAAACAAAAGTAAAATTGAGCACCTATTACAAGCTATTTTCATATCACTGGATATATGAATTATAACAGAGAGATCTAAATGTCTTCAAGTGGCCGAGATGGGTTAGCATGGGGTGATCCTTGGTTCTTGGTAGCCTGGCATATGCCCCTAAGGTATTAGTTTTACCTGCAGAAAGTCATGAAGGCATACAGCTATCACTAGCAGTGTTTCTGTCAAGGATATGCCCCAAAATGAGGTGTTCTAGCACAAAGTTGGGCCAGTCTTGACTCTGCTGGACACTGGATATATGAATTATAACAGAGAGATCTAAATGTCTTCAAGTGGCCGAGATGGGTTAGCATGGGGTGATCCTTGGTTCTTGGTAGCCTGGCATATGCCCCTAAGGTATTAGTTTTACCTGCAGAAAGTCATGAAGGCATACAGCTATCACTAGCAGTGTTTCTGTCAAGGATATGCCCCAAAATGAGGTGTTCTAGCACAAAGTTGGGCCAGTCTTGACTCTGCTGGATTCAAAATCCCTTTGACTGCAAGGGAGACCCCAAGGTCTCTCCCTGCATCCACCTTTACACCTATAACTAGCACAAGCTTTCCCCACATAGGAACCAATAGCAGGGAGTGGGAACAAAATAAAATTAAAAGCACAAGGGTGGAAAAAAATCCACCCACACCTCCCACCATGGACACCACAAGACACCAGGGCTTTAGAAGTACTGCTAGACTCACCACTTGACACATCCCCCACACCACTTAGGATTACACCACAAGTTATCATATCATAGAAACCCTTGTAAGACCCTTGCAAAGTTAAATACTAATTCTAGGAGACATGCTCATGTTATAGTCCCCCCAGGACAAACTGGGGGCAATGGAAACAAATCATAAAATGCAGGCTTTCTATCCTAGAAATTATTTTAAATATTTATATTCCACCTTCAACAAAGCTATTTCCAGAAACAGGTAAAATCAATCACAATAAAAACATAAACTACCACTACAAGCTAAGTGTGATGTAAAGAAATAATGTAAGGCCAGTATGAGAGAGATCAAACCACAGAGGCTTAAACAAGCAAACGAAGAAAATAAAGGCAGACTTAAATATTTAAAAGGAAGGTTGAATGAAGTGAGACTTTATTTAGAGTTCATTTAAAAATCACCAAAGAATAACCCTGGTGAAGATCTCAGGAGAGGGAATTCCACACTCATTTGAATCACCATTAAAAAGATTTTGTCTATCATGGCTGTCAGTGTGCTATTTGGCTACGACATAGCGCATGATATACAGTAGATTGTTTGATACAGGTATCAAATAACCTGGTCACAAATCACTCACATGCTTAAGAGGCCAAACCAGCAATTTCTATTGAACATGTAACAAACCAGTAATCAAGGTTTGGTGTAACTGAAAATAGTTTCTTACAAGATACTAACCAACCACAGTGTTGAGGATCAGCGTTTGTTCCAGCCTCTCTCCTGAGGACTGTAAGACTGCCTGTATATGACTTGCAAGTACTTCAATTATTGGTCCTTCATAAGCAATTTGTGTTTCACTTACTGGCTTACTTATGTTATATGCTTTTCTGTTTAGCTGTGCCCAATACCAAATGACATGCTTATACAATAGCCTCCACATAACAATTAACCTAATGAGAAAAGGATTAAACAGTTACAGTAAAAGCACAACTAAAAGAAAATCAGTGTCAGATGCTATATTACATATTAGAAGCCACTTGAAAAAAAAACCCTTAATACTTGTAAGTCAGTTACAATATTGGTAGCTGATTAGGTAATTAAACAAATTAATGAGGATAATCTCTTAATACCTATTAGATATTATCATATTTAAACTGCTCGGTTCTTCATTATTACAGTTAATAGTCAGTTTAACTCCAAGAAACATTACACATTAAATACATTTTCAATTAATTTAACTGTCATCAAGCAAGACTCATTACAGGCCAACGCTGTCAGTATTTTGCAAGTATACTACTACAGCTACCTGACATGTGTAGCTTTGGGTGATTACTTCCCTTGCCTTTTCTCACCTGTCAAAGGGAAGGTGAATAGGTAACAAACAAGGAAACTGATATAGCGAGATTGCATGTAGACTAATTTGCACCAAGTTACCAAGGTTCAAAAGCCACGTTATCAATGTTTCTTCCCTTTGGCAACATAGTCCTCTCACTTTTGAATATTGCAGGTGTCAGTGCCCTCCACTTTTTCAACACTCTTCCAAGTGTTTAGCTAGTCCAGAAAGGGTAGAGGTACCCCCTACTTGTGGTTCCCTTCTAAATCAATTAATCTAGGTGAGAAAATGCCCTTTTACTTCACTGATGCCCTGTTAAACTGGTGCAAAATTTCCTGCTCATTTTTCTTGCAAATATTTTAACATATTAAAATTCAATTTTAAAAATAATTTTTCATATAGATCTGCAATACCTCTTTTCTGGATTCTTTGTTAGATTTACAGTTGGAGGAGAGAGCTTCAGAACTGAATTTAATGAACGGAGATTAAGATCGCTGTTCCAATCCATAGCCTGAAACAGAGGCACAACCATGCAATCGAGTTCCACCTTATTTTCAGTACCGAGGACTGCTGAAAGGATCTCATGCTGTGGTGTGTTTTTGCTATTTAAATAATGAGTAACCTTCTTCAACAAAGAGAAGCCTCCTAAAAGATTACTGGAGAAGAAGTGGTCTTGATGTGCAAGAAGCATCATTTTTAAAGTCTGTGATGTAAGCTTCATCAAATGCCCCAAAGTCTGTCTGTGTGTATACTCCCAACTCAGGAGAGTCAAAAATTGCTCAAAACATTTTAAGGTGCATTGTATCCATGGATGATTTTTCACAGGGTCATCCAAATATGTAAAATTAAGTTTTGCATATTGAAGAATACTAAAAAAGTGTGTTACACAATGTACTATACAATTTAACAACATGTCTCTTTCTTGTATGCTTTCAGAAATCCCCACTCTCCAAGCCGCAATTAAATTTTTTTGGATACAATTCAGTTCCAAAGATGTGTCATCCATTTCTCTGGTTTCTTGCACTGCATGAATAGTATCAAACATTGATGCAAATTCTAAACAGCCTTCACCACATGAAGAGGAATCTGTCTTTTGGCTCCCAAAAATAAAAGAGCGACTTTGAAACACTTTGTCATCGTCAGATTCTTCATCATAATCCTAAATATAAGGGAAAATAAATATCATCTGAGAGATTTTTACTTTCTCATACAGTTGTAGAAAATATAGGATTAGAGCCAAGGAAGCACTTATCCCACAAACAATTGCATATATGTTAGGGAAAACTTCTTGCAACAAACTATCTAAATAAAAGTTGTAGATATGGTACACTTAGAGGTATTTTTTATTATAGAGAGATAGAGGAAAATTTCTGCTTCAGAGATATTCCCCATTACAAGGCAAGTTCTGATAGCAAAGTTGTATGAACTTCCTATTGAAAAATGAGCGTTAATGGCTAGTGCACATGAAGTTTCATAGTGAATGTGTTTGCACAACACAGCAACCCATTATGGGTAACTAGACACAGTAAGCTAGCATGTTGTCAGAAGCTTCCTGAAGTATAGATTCGTTGTCAGCAACAAACTACCTGACCTACTGATAGCTTACTGAAGGAATTGTACACATTATGGCTTATCATGATGACTAAACCCAGGTGAATGATCTCATTATGGAAAGCAGTGACTAAGTCAATCAGCAAGAACAAAAAAATAAAAAAAGGAAATCTCTTGCCACTTTTGCTAAGCAAATCTAGACCACCCTGCCAGCAGCAGTTATTTCACCCAGTGCCCAAGCAGTAATTTGGGGTAACCATCACTTACTCAGCCATTCCTACCATGACCTCTTCAGCAGCTGCTGTGGCATTTTTCTTTTTATCATTATTTTTTCACACACAAGAGTGCATTTGAGTATTTTCATTTCTTTTTTCTTTTTTTTTGGAGGAGGAGGAGCTGGAATTTTCTAGAAGTGTACAAATGTGTACTACAAGAGAGGTAAAATGGGAAGGGTTGCCTGGTACTCTGACAGTGGGCACCAACCATGGATACTAACAAGAGGACCAGAATATAGGTTATTTTGTCACTTTGCATTTATGTGACAGCCGTGACACTGAGAGATGTCAAGGGAAAGCAAAGTGGTGAAAGATCTTTGTTTGCAAATGGGGGGTGGCAACCTTTTCTTCCCTTTGCAGTAAGATTCTCAGAGATTCAAGTGCTCTCACAATTCTCCACCTTCTCCTCACTTTCTCTAGTCTCCAGATGCTTGTGAAAGTGAATCATTTGGCCACTTCCTTTTTGCAAATACTTCTGTCAAAATAAAGGCTTTTCTTTTCAAAACTCTTCCGCAATTTTCTGCATTTATTTTTTTTTACAATATATATGCAGATCTATATTTCCCAGTCACAACAAAAAGAAAAACTTTCAACAAACAAAGGCTGCTCTTTAAAAAATTGATCATTTCAACTTTGTTGTGTGTGCCCATCTCAAGGCAAACTGGGAGGTCCTTATCACAAAAATGGCACCTGGTGGATGTAGGGACTTAAAGAAAAGATGCCTATGTTCTCTATACAAAAGCACTGAAAACTACAACCACAAAATATTAAAGTATAAAATGTGGAAAAACAAATACAATGGATGTTATATACTATTAATATACTTAATAGCATACAATAACATGTATTAATAGACTCTAAAGGGAATCTTGAATACCTGTAAATGTGCTAATTCTTCATTTAGTTCTACTGTTCTCTCCTTTTCTTGTAGAAATGCTGGAGTGTCAGGTAAGGTAGAACTCTGATTTTGATGGTGTTTTAATAGCTTAGCTCTTAGGGAGGACAGGGATTGCAATCGTAGCCTTTTCCCCTTAGACTGTGAACAGACAGTATACGTGGGTCATAGAAAATATCTCAAGAAATGAAAATAAAAAAATATATAATTAGCATCACTGGATGTTAAAACAATATTGATTATATGCTCTATTGAAGGCAGAAGCAATGCCAAGATGGAAAAATGAATGAAGAACTGAACTGTTAATAAGCAAATGCATTCACAATCAGTATTCAGAGAGTTAAATTGGTAAAATGTTTTCAAATGCCTTGGTAAATAAAAATATTTTCCCTTTGAATGATGACTACAATGACAGCAATGATGACAACCGCACCTGGGGAAGTAATTCCGTAACTCTGCACAACCCTTATTCTACACTGCAAAACAAGGGTATACAAACAGCCCCTTTTAAAGACACAAGATTTCACTTAAACTTAAGATGTCACTTTCGCTCGCAAGATATGACAGACCAAAGAAAGATACAAATATTTAACAATGGAATAAAACTAAACTGGCCTACTGTGACCCATATGCCCTTCCAGACACCATTTTCAGGCAATAATCTGGTGACTGTAATGGTAGCAGAAACCAAGGAAGCAACAGTACCTTAGATGTGATGAATCTACGATGCAGCTTTTCCAGTCTCTGGGCTGAATCAAGAAACAATGACCTCATATAGGCTGAAGGTGAGAAACTGTCCGAAAATTTAAGAACTGTGACCAGGTAACCATCAGAAGCAATGAGGTACGGTAAACTTGGGTGTGATGTTATGGAAAATCTCTGTCTCAGAGAGTCTCCTTCAGAGACTGATGAATCATGGGAGTGATTTGAATCTCGCAACAAGGAATGTTGTGATCTAGTAGATAAAATAATAAATTATCAGAAAAATAAAGAAGCAAAGGAACATCTATGATACACAGACATTAAACTAACCTCCACATTCATCCCTTCTCTCATACTAGGGTATTTCCATACAAAGGTCTTAAATGGAAAGGATCAGATCACCCCCTAAGTTTTTATATACAGGATGAAAAATGTGTTTAGGAAAAGCAACATCTTCTTTAATGGAGATCATAATTCAGAGAACTAAATAATTAACTCTTATGACCTGTGATATTTTCAACATTGTGAAATTTTATAGTAACATTTTTACTACAAAATGTGCAATAAAGTAACATTGTGGAAATGTAGAGAGAGATGAATGTATGATACTGCAGGAAGCCTAGCATATATTTTCAAACAGACATTTTGCTTAGAGTGCTCTTTATATTTTCTTTGGACTTTTGCTAGAAAACTTTCCAAAAGGATGCTTGGTCTCTGCTCCTAAATGTGCTTGTTCATTTTTACATTGTAAATGGAAATCAGGTCTCTTAAGAAGCAAACACATTTCACTTTCCCCCTTAAATGCAACTTTGCTCATTCTCCTGAGGGGTGCAATATTCCATAACCCAGCCAGCATTTCCAGTTTCCTAGTGGCACATTATTTCTACTCATGCTGCTGCCAATAAGAACATGACCAGGTCTTTATGAAGAGGTTAATTTTGTAAGTCAGTGACAATTCAGAAAACACTAATACAGAATTTGACCTTTGCAGTTATTTCTGAAATTGGTATATTTTCTGCCAGATCTTTTAAACATTTGGACATTGCCATTACATATGGATTAGGGACACTTTAGGATAGAAATGCTGAACTTCCAACTTGCCTGGACCACACACCAGGCAGTCCACCGCACCCATGAAGCCTTCCGGAAATACTCTAGGAAGTGGGGTACAGGATGCAAGCCATCCCCTCAAAGGGCATTTTCCACTGCTGCAGATCAGCAACTAATCCTGTTATCTGAGGTATCAGTGAAGATATTGGGCAACACAATTTACCTGCACTAGCTGAGATACATCAGGTTTATATATATAATTATCCTTGAACCACCTGATGGAAGTCCCAAATTATCTTTTTTTAAGCACTGGAATGGCTTTTTCAGTCTTACAATTAAGCTAAGCCTTCAGCAGCTCAATGCCCAAAATAACTGGCAAGGTTGCTATACAAAGAAACTGTGAAATGTACTCAAGTACACCAAAGGTTACCATTGCCCTTTCTTAACAAAAATCCATGCCTGAGGAACAGTAAACATGTAGTCCTCTCTCCTACAACAGCCGTCCAGTACACCAATTTGTGTCAAGTTAAGGATTTCCATTTGCTCCCAGAAGACATCCAGGAATACAGTTCTCCCTCCTCTCTTTCTAGGATACTCATACAAGTTGCGTGAGCCACTGGATGATAATGAGCGTATGAGGAAAACCCAGGGTTTTCTTAAGGAGCAGACTGGATCACTAGGCTGCAGCTATTAGCGTGCGAATGGCAGACTGAGATATGCTGCACTGGCCTCCAGCAACCCCTGCTGCCTAATTTCATCAGTTTGCATCTATTCAGGTATGCTTACAATTAGTTTTTAAAATTATTTTAAATAGTCTATTAAAACAGTTCATTTTAGTTGCTGCAATAGATCCCTCTGTATCTGCCCATCATGTGTGCACAATATGGTGGGACATGTAAGAACAGGAGGGTATCAAGTAAATAAACATTTGTTAATGGCTAAGCCAACAGGAAAAGCAAATGAATGTTATTTTATGTAGAAATCACTAGGTGTTATACCAGAAATTTCAATTCCCTCTATTATTTCACAGTTTATACATTTATTTTAATAACCTTCAGAACAAAGTAATAATCAGCAACAAAGAGACATGCATTGTGATGTGACTACTTAAGTCAGATCATCTATTTTTGCACTGATCCATTATTATATGTGAGGCAAAAAGGGAAAACTGCTGAGTTAATGTTGAAACTCTAAACTAATTTGGAACAAAAACAATTTTAGAATAAAGTAGCATTTTTAGAAATGCAGCCCACAATTATGCTGTCTGTACATCTCAGCCACTATTTATTATGACTTAATCTCTTAATGTATTTCCCATTCTACCTCATGGTGTTACTGCGCCGCCATTTAAGTCACTGGCATAGAAGGCTTATAATTCTTAAAAGTGTGTGCTATATGTGAGCTTCTACTGTTTTTCATTCTGTGTTCTGAAAGTTGGTTGTGTGCGTGTGAGTGAGAGCAAGAGAGAGAGAGAGACAGAATAGTAAGAACAAAGGATATGGTGAGACAGAAAGTTGTACAAACATAGCTAGTCTACAATTATCTATATTATGGTAGATTTTATAGTAATACGCCTGTGTATGGTATAGTAATGTGCCTGCCTGCCTCTTAAGATCTGTATGGAGGTCCTTCTTCGGGAGCCTTCCTTGAAGATTAGGAGGGTGGCTACCTGAAGAAGGGCCTTCTTTGTGGTGGCGCTCCAGTTATGGTACACAGTCCTCAGAAAGGTTCGCCTGGCATCAACATTTTATTCCTTTCGGCACCAGGTGAAACCCTTTTCATTTTCCCAGTATTTTAAGGTTTGAGTGTGATTTTAATATGGGGTTTTATTATACAGCAATTAATTTGGATGCTGTGCTCCACCCTGTTTATTGTAAGACCATCCTGAGACCTCAGTAGTGGACGGGATATAAAAGTTTCAAATAAAAATAATAATGTATAGGGATCATCCTTTAAGACTTTTCTCTGGGACTCCCAACTGCCTAAAGCGAGAGGTGGGACAACTGCAGGGGAGGAGCTTCCTGGTGACGGAATCCCACTTATGAAACAACAGAATCCACAAAAAGGCCTGTATGGCACCGACTTGCATATTTTTCCAGCACCAGATAAACACTTTTTTTCCTCCAGACCATTTAACTTTTTGTTGAGATTGTTTTATGCTGTGTTACACTCCAGCTTTATATTTATTTGGTTTTCTTTTTGTTCTATTGTTTTAGATGTTATTGTTTTTCTGTTCTGGAACTATTTAAATTGGAAATGGAAACATTTAAAATAAGAAATAAATATGAAGGAGTATTTTGAGGGATCACAACCAATGCAAACAAGGAAATATTAGGAAGTAGAAAATTTATTTTCCCTTACTTGGTTTCTTCAAATCACCCAATTGTCTAACTACAACTGGTTTTATTATATTGTTTTACTGTTTCGTTATATTTTATTTTTAAGCTTCTTGTATATTGCCTTGGTATTCATTAGACTAAACAGAGGCATAAAAATACTTTTAATAAATAGAATATTTAATATTAAGAAATACATTTGGAAGTATTAGGAATGTAAGAATAAAATTCTACATGAGATTAACTAGATATTCTATTCATTCAAAAAGATTTACAGAGACACTGATCTTCAGGATTTCCTAAATGCTTATTTTCCTATGACATCTCACATTTTGAATGTTTATTCGCCCAGGAAGAGTCATTTATCAGGAAGAGTCATTGAATTAATTCTTGATTCACTCTACAAAATTGCAAAGAATATTAAATTAAATGATTATTTCATTAGTTGCTTTCCTACTGATAATGTCATACAAGTTATTACTAACTTAGCCTTTGAAGAATTTTTAAAGTGATCCTAATATTTGCTTAAATAACTTTTACTTACATGATGAAAACGTCATTTGTTCAGCAGGACAAAGCCATTATAAGAAATAGAAGAGAACTATGAATGAGAAACAAATATTGAGAAGAAAAACACAGAAAAAGCAAAATAATTAATTGAAATATGAAACATTTCGAACAGAAGAACTATAAGAAAGAAAGGCGTGATCAAATGCTTTTAATAACCTTCATTTTAATTACCTCACCTGTATGTTATAAGTGGATGCAGAGGAATAAATTCTGCTGGTCCAAATTCTACAGAGCAGCCATAAGTAACCAAAGTCAGCAATTCACCCAAACAAGTAGTTAAGATCAGTGATCCACGTTTTAACATACAAGCTAAAAAGAGGCTATCAGAAGTCCAGCTCATATCAGCAATCCAGTAAGACCTAAAATAACATAAAAAGAACATTTTTGAAACTTACTCTTCAACTACACATACAGATTAAAAAAAAACTTTAAAAAAAACAAAACTTAATTTTGATTTCAGATACTGGCCTTATAAACTTGCATGGAATTTTTTTATTCTTGTTACCACAGCCTTTAAGACTACCAGTCACAGTAATAAAATTCATGGTGCTTGTAAACAGTATTTGAGTTGCCTGATTTTTTTTAACGAGAAGAGAAATATTGGTTAAAACTTGACGTAAATATAAGAAATAAAATATAAACATTTATTAATGCTTCTCAACATGTTTCAGGCTTTCAACATTAATTTGCTAGATTAATGCAGCATATGTAACACTCAGGTTTATCATTTGCCAAATAAGAAGTACAGATAATGAACATAATAAAAATGTACTACAGACTTCCATTCTCCTTCCTTGAGTCAAGGATACTAGCTCTTTTCTAAAAAATCTTGTTGGATATACCCCTTTGTGCCTCTAGGCCTTCCTGTCTTCCACCATCCCCTGGAAGCCACTTAAGCTCACGCCAACTGCTTCAGTGACTCCATCCAGCCACCTCATTCTCCGCCGTCCCCTTCTTCTTTTGTTGTCAATTGTTCCCAGCATTGGGCTCTTCTCCAGTGAGTCCTTCCTTCTCGTTATGTGGCTAAAGTATTTGAGTTTCATCTTCAGTATCTGGCCTTCTAAAGAGCAGTCAGGGTTGATCTCCTCTAGGACGGACTGGTTTGGTCATCTTGCAGTCCAAGGGACTCGCAGGAGTCTGCTCCAGTACCACAATTCAAAGGCCTCAATCCTTTTGCGCTCAGCCTTCCTTATGGTCCAGCTTTCACAGCCATAGATTGCAACTGGGAAGACCATAGCCTTGACTATACGCACTTTTGTTGGCAGGGTGATGTCTCTGCTTTTTAGTATGCTATCTAGATTTGCCATAGCTTTCCTCCCCAGGAGTAAGCGTCTTTTAATTTCTTGGCTGCAGTCCTTGTCTGTGGTGATCATGGAGCTCAGGAAAATAAAGTCTGTCACTATCTCCATTTTTTGCCCATCTATTTGCCAGGAAGTGAGAGCACTGGATGACATGATCTTAGTTTTCTTAATATACCCCTAAGGGCAGCATTTAATGTCACAATGGAGGAAGTGGGAAGGAGTTACTAGAAGTAAACTACCCTGCCCATACTACATCCCTTGGTATCTTCCAGAACCCCTGAGGACACTACACAAAGGGTTGGGGAATTTTTCTGAATGGCATTGGCTGTGGCACCAGAGAAATCAGGGGCACACAAAAATCAGGCAGAGGCATGCAGATAGAGCCTCCTATCGTGGAAATGGCTTCTGGTTGATTTAGGGAGTTTCTCCCATCCTATTCCGCTTCATGTACCACAGCATCCCTGATTAGCCCTTGTGGAGAAGTAGAGTTGGTAAGTGAAGGAAAGGGCAGGGAAATTCACTTCCAGGAACCCCCTCCTATAAGTGCAACTTTGGGTGCCATCAAAGGTGATTTACAGTGCAACACTTAAATGGTACATGATTAAGAGTAATTTGTTTCTAATTATGCCAATTGTGCATACCTGGGGATCCTTTTGATTGACACCTACTGCTAGCACAAGCCCATCATGTGAAAATGCAGTAAGCAAAGCACCTCTTGATTTCACTGACTCACAATGGGGAGTAAGGCTTGACAGGGAGCATATTTTTTGTGCCCAGTGTATTTGACATGGAAAAGTGCTACAAATCAAAGAAAGACACGTAAGTATATAAAGAGGGACACACATGCTGGATTTCTGTGCTCATTGTGACTTTAAGTGGCAACTGGCAACAATTATATTTAGCCTACAATCATATAAATATTCACCTGAACATAAACACCACTGAACAGTGTGACCAGTTTCTGACCTAAACAAGCATAGGATTTTATGCTGTTATATACTTGCTGATGCTTGACTTTTTAAAATTATTTATTGTTATTTTAGTCAGCTAGTATACATAAAAGGTTTAATTCTGTTTTAGTGCGACTATGAACAAGCTAGAATGAGCCTAAGCAAAGTCTCCTTTCCACATGGCTAGGGAGAAGAACCACTATCTTTTTTTTTTTTTTCATTTTATTTCCCACTACATATGCATCTATCTAATGAACTTTGCTTCAAAACCTATGGCCAGACAGAAAATGACTAGAGTTTGTTTGAAACCATGATCTCTGGTTTGTACATAACACTAAATGAAATGAAAATGAAAGTAAAAAGCTAGCACAAGCTCTGTGGGAGAAGAGAACAGAGACTTCACTCCAGCTCTTTGTAGCTCATGAATTCAGCAATAAACCATGGTTTGGCTAAGTAGTATGCTCTATCATATGGTTTGCATGAAAAGGCAGCCCACGGTGGTTTAGCCCTCAAATAATCACTTCTATCTGAATTTGAACAAATGCCATGACAAACTGTGCTTCCACAGATGTCATTCAAAACTGGTCCCCTTGGGTGCCCAGCAGAACACAACACCCCTACCCTGATTAGGAAATTAACTCATGATGAAATGTCAAGACATGTGGATATGGCCTATCAATAAACATATACAATGTCTTGGGCCACCTTAACAAATCTCTGGTTTTGTTTTACAAAAGTAGCAGAGCAACTCCTCTGGAAAATATAGACTTATACAACATCCAAATTCATACATATGGAGGTATTTTATTCTTAAAAATGTATCTATGTCATTCAAAAGATTTGTGAACACTCATGTTTTAGAACTCTAACTTAAATCTAATAAATGTTTTAAACTTACCCTGCGCTCTGTTGCCACCTAACTTCTAAAAATGTAAGCATCAATTGCTCTTCAGAAAAAAATGCAAAAGAACATAGGCAGCAGTCCCCAAGCATCTGCCAATGAATGAGAAGAACGTTTAATAACCTGGCTTGACTATTCAGTGACTAAAACATAAACTATATTTTAAGTCCTAATTATCTGACATATATTTCTGATTTACCAATTGTTGGTAAAATATGAGGCACTAATCTAACTGTAACGTATGATTTCATATCTCGTCCCTTGAAAATACACCAAACTGGGTTGTATATGTACTATAATTGTTCTAAAACGTTATGGTTGGAGCCCTAAGGCTTGCTGCCTGGGAAGAGGCATGACAAGTACATGGCATATTTATTGGTTACCCAGTGCAAAAAGAACAGTCACACAAACACCGTTTGACCTTCACAATAGCAATAATTAATCACAATGGCAAAATTAACACAATTTGTTGGGATGCATGCTGCCTGTGAGCTACTTCTGCTTACTGTAACTACCTCCCACGGGCACAGTAAAAGGTAGTTAACATGATGCACAAAACTGGGAACTATGAGTTGCTTAGCAGTCAAACAAGCCAGTTATTAACCCAACAACAAACCATGGGTTATTATTGGGCTTGTTTAGACCCTAAAGAACACAATACTCTGGGTTTGCATGGCATTCTGAAAACTTCCAATTGCCCCAATCAGAGATTGTTTACAGAACCTTGAAGTGACTAGCAGCCAGTGCACCTCCCTATAAACTGTAGGATAAATAACCCATGATTTCTTTCCACGCTGGATTTCTTTCCAAGCCACTCACTGCAGGCCAACATGCTTACACTGATGGTGAGAATCAAGCTCTCAGACATCACTGTATCTCAAGCTGGACATGCAACAGATATGTTGCTGTGCAGAGGGCTCCTTATTCAGGATAATTCCTTTTCGTTATCCCCTATTTTCCAGCACCTTCTCAGTCAGTTATTATTCTGTGGCCATTCCTGAACTATTTGGTTCCCCCCTACCCGTACCCCTACCTTAGGGTTTTAGCCCCTAACTTTGTATGTGTCTGCAGATAGCAAGGTTTCCCATGTCTTCTGGTATCTCCTTCTGGGGACTCAACTGAACTGTTTTGACCATACAGACAGCACCACTCACAGTCTGAACTGCATGGGAAACAGAGGGAATGATTATCTTCAATCACATTGTAGAACCCAAGCCTCCGAATTAAGAACTTTTACTCACTTGAACTATTTGATAATAAGCATGCAATGTTTTTCTACTATGGTCAGATTGTAAGCTTGAAACTAGGAAAAAATACTATATATTTTATACAAATGCTTAATTGAACCTTAGTAAATATCCATGGGAGATATATTTTATACTTTACCTCATTTTTGATAAAAACAGCACTGACTGTAGTTTCTTTCTCTTCAATGGATGGTAACACAACAGATGCTTCAGGAATAATTTGTGACCACTGTCCCATGGCAGCACTTTTAGAGTGTGCATTTTTATATTCCGTGCTTTCCCACAGGAGGACACACAAAGTTGAAGTAGCAAGAATCACTTTATTTCCATCTCCAGAAACATGTATGTGCAATCTTGTAGAACATTCTGGGAAATAATGTCACGTCATAACATCTGCTTTGAATTCACAATATGTATGTGCAATATTTTGATAAAACACTATCTGCCTACTGAAAGTAATGTTTATGTTATCAAAGTCAACACAATGAATAGATGACATCTGCAACAAAGTACAGGATTTATCACAGAACCAAGACTGTTTCCCATACTGCATTACTAAGTAGGGTCCCCTATAAATGATAAACATGTATAAGCTTTCCTAGCTTGGTGTCCTCCAAATATTTCAAGTCAATTCCCATCTGCAGCAGCCAGCATGGCCAATGGCCAGAAATGCTACAAGTTGTAGTCAGAAACATCTGAACGGCATGGGAAAGGCTGCTATATATACTAAGGTTTAGATTAACAGGTCTTTATTTCTGTTATCAAAATTATTATTTAGCAATAATTCATTTTCATTTATTAACTTTAAGCACTTTTTGGTTTTTTTAAAAATAGGAAAAAGGAAGCATTTAAACAAGTATATTAACTGAATATTCCTACCTTCTGCTGCTGTGACAATTTTCGTAGTTTCTTCAACAGCAGGGACATGCTTAATGGTGTCTTGGTCTTTGTTCCAAAGAAAGAGCTCTCCTGTTTTAAGTATCCCTGCCAACCATGCTCCTGTTTGAATAAGATTTTTTAAACACTTGCCTCATTTTATAGAAACAGTACAATTCTATGCATGTTTGTAAGCCATCCTGAGACGCAATAGTGAAGGACGGCATATAAACATTTCAAATAAATAAATATTATACTATTTATATAGTAATTTTAATTGTGTTAGGTTTATTTATTTTAAATAGATCAGTTTTATGCTCAGTGTGGAACAGTTAACTTATTTTATTGAGGATTGAAATAATGTTGTAAGCTGTCCAGAGACGACAGTGATGGAAATGTGTCGTAATTTTCCACTTTGGCCATTTGGGGAATGATCCCATGGCCCAAAACATTGTCTGAAGGATCACAGGATAGTCTGGATTCCTTGAGTGATGTCAGACACAGTGGTCCAATTTTGGAGTTGGGAACTGGAGCTCTGCTCTCACCCCTTTCTCACAGTTGTTGTGAGAGCAACTGTGCCAGCTGCACTCCAAGGCTTGGTAAGCAATCTGGGAGAGTAGAAAAAGGAGGCATTTCAGGGCATGGGTCACAGGATGGCTGAAAAAGATTGTCTTCCAAAAATGGACAGCAGGATGAGAAGATTGCCTTTGGTACGCCTCCCATCTTGTATTAGATGAGCACATGCATCCCATTTCAGTAGCTCCACTTGTTTCAATAGGACTGTACCCTTAATAATGTTAGATCAAGAGTATGCTTATGGCAAGCAAAAGGTTAGGCAGTATCAGTGCAAAGTGTTAGATAACAAATCCATTTTTTGTTAGAGACATGGTTAAGCTAAATAAAATGAAAAATATAATCATATTATATTTTCCTAGTGTTAATACTTAACCATTTCTTGATGTTGTTAAGACAAAAACATTCTTCAGTAAAGAATGTAACTGTGGAATCTTCTTCCTTGTCCTTCCTGAAAGCAGGTTAATTTCATTGATGTTTTTGTCATCTAAGAGAAACACAGCCTCCTTTTCCTATTATTAAAAAAAAAAAGTGTCAGCCTTTTATTCAAGATGCTACTTTCTAATTTTTCCTGAAAATTAATGCCTAACTAAGCACAACTATTGTATTGGAATAAGAGTATAAAATTAAATGTCAATATACCTGACATTTACCTGAAGGAGCGCTTACATCCATATATGCCCAGCTGCCCACTGAGATCGGCGGGAGAGGCCCTTCTCCAGGAACCCTCCGTGAAAGAAATTAGGAGGGTGGGTACTCGGAGGACGGCTTTCTCTGCGGTGGCACCTAAGTTATGGAATGTGCTCCCCAGAGAGGTCCGCCTGGCGCCGTCATTATTTGTTTTTCGGCGCCAGGTGAAGACCTTTTTATTTAAGCAGCATTTTAAATGTTAATATTATTGAATTTTATCTGGCCAGGGCAGCTTATTTTATATTGTATGTTTGTATTTTATTCTAATGTTTACATTTTTAATTTATGATTATAATTATTTAATTTATTGTTGTAAGCCGCCCCGAGGCTTCGGCGAATGGGGCGGCATAAAAATGTTTTAATAAATAAATAAATAAAGTGTGCAATTCAAAGCCTTTTGTGTGCAGCATTTTACTGGCCATGCCTAAAAAATGAAATATACATTTACATGAAAATTCCAAGCTTTTTCCTTGCCACAGAGATGAGGATACTAGAGATGACAGTTTACAGTCAATGTCTTTTAATGCATGGAAAGAATTTATGATTAATAATATAGAAACCCAACATACACACACACAAACCTATTTGAAAAGTCAGCAGCAGACCTCTGCTCCAAAGTGTCAGTTTTATTAATAATGCTATCCTTCAAAGAATAAGTTGCATGTAATATAATCAAACCTGGGATACAATCTAATAAAAGTTAAGCACTGTGGAATTGGGAATTCCAGGTTTTAGTTCCTGCTCAGCTGTGAAGCTGACTGGCTGACTAAACCCACATCACAGGTTTGTTGTTAGTATACGAGTAACGTGGAATAGAGGAGGCCACAAGAGGAAAAAAAGGCAGGCTAGACACGCAAGGTAGTAATACTAATAATTTCAGTACACAATCTTAACTCTGTGCAGTGTCCCTACTGCACAACATATAAAAATAAAAATGATTACCTGCCCTAGCCAAGTGATCCGAGGCCATGGTTTCTTTTGCTTGATGCATGTAGAGGCTAGAACTTCTAATTTAATTTCCATGAATATAAATCAGTATGGTAGCCATAAAGAACCTGCAAAAAACTGTTAAAAGTATTCACTTAACTGAGATATTCAAACCCAAATAACTGCTATATTTACACATTACAAAATGTAATTCTTTGAAGGTAAAAGTTTATTGTCAGTTGCCATACTGCTTAAGATTATTAAGGATTTAGCAGCATTAAATGAGATGCAGTGTCCTACAGGTCCCACTCCAGATCAGCCCATATGGGGCAGGGTATGTGCAGATGGGTGGACAAGGTGGGAGATGTTTTGCAGTTCTGCCTTGCCTGGCTACCTTGCTTGGCTTAAAGCAATTAAAATGCGACTGGTACCCTGGATTAGTGACTGCAAGATCTTCCATTATGCATGTTTACACAGAAAGAAGTCCTACAGTTCCCAGCATGCCCAACTACCGCATAAATCTTGCACAATACCATCCCGGGCATGTTTAAGGAAAAACACCCTTACACGGAGACACAAAGAAATGACATGCAGAAGTGTCTTTCGTGCCAACTTAGTCTTAGTGTGCAATCCTAAGCAAGTTCAGATGCCCCGCAAAAGGCCTACATTTCCCAGAATGCCTAGCCTCATGCTGGGAGCAGTTAGCTTTTTGTTTTCTAAAGACGCGTATTATTTCATTCTCAAGCACGATGTGATCAAAGGCACCCTGTCAGTATTTTTGATGCGGGGGGGGGGCATAAAACGGGCCTCGCAGGAGAGTCCACCAAACCTGCGCTGTTTCGGAGAGCGCCTCGGAGCAAGCCTGGGAGTGGCTCCCTCCCTCTCCGTCGCGGGGTGGTCAGGAACGAGCCCACAGCAGGCGGCACGACCCCGGTGCCGGGCGGTGGAAGCCGCCAAACAGCTCCGCCAGCCCGTCTGCTCGCTCCCCAGCTCAGGAATGACGGGCCGGGCTGTCCGCAGCCGAAGAAAGAAGAAAAATGTTCCTTGGAATCGCCCGACGTCGTTGCACTGAGGGATGGGAAAGGAAAAAAGGACGCCTGCCAGCTAGCCAGCCCGGCCGCCCGCCCGCCCCAGAGCAGTCTCGCCTCGAACCCCGAGCAGTTCTCAAGCTACTGGCGGGGGGGCGGTGCAGCGTACGGGGCGAGCAAGTGCGCATGTGTACCAGGGTTGCTGCCGCCGCGGCGGGTTGGTGGGCGGGAGAGAAGGTTCCTCTGCCATGTGTCATTTAAGTCGTAACTCAGCCGCAGGCTGGGACTGACGTATCTTTAGATTCCCCATGCGGAATCATGCAGCAAAAGCACGCAGAAAAGTCTTTCGTACCATCTTAAAGACTTAGCATGATCTCATGCAAGTTTAGACACTCCCCCACTCCTACCGAAAGCCCACATGTCCTTCTCGGGGCTGGGGCATGCTGGGAATTGGTAGCCTTTTTTGTCTAAACATACATAGGATTGTTTTTAAATACCCTTGGGGGGTGTAATATAAGTTTTCGTGGGCTATAGTTCGCTTTCTTACAGCACAAACCCACGCAGGCTTCCTCAGAAGGCTGGACCTTCCGGTCAAAGTTGAGGAGATTCCCCTCCAAATTCCAAACACCTGACTTGAAAGTAAGCCCCATTGTACTTTGTAAGGGTTCCCTCTCGTAAATGGGCACGAGTGTAACCTTACAAACAATGCCTGTACATGTTTTAGTACATGTATTCAGACACTCCAGTGTTCAAAATCTCTGAAGCTTGTAACACCTTCCTATCATCTTCAGGCACTATGGCCAATAGTCAGGGATTGTAGTTCATTCCGTATTTTCACAAAAGAGAAACTTCATTGAAGCCTCAGGAAAGTTCTTCAAATTTAAAGTTTATTTTGATTGGACTGTGCTAAGAAGTGATGTCAAAGGAAAAAAAGGTACTCCTCAAAAATCTGTATGAAAATGTAGGGATAAGGTAGTACCAGTTCCATTGGTAAGAATTCTGTACCATTTCCATGTTCTTGCAAGCCGTAACTTCTAAACTGACTTTTGGGTATTGTTAGCTATTGCACACAAATGTATGGTAAGCTTAAGGTTTGCTTAAGTCCATTTGTTCACAATGAAGGTTCAATGGATTTATGTTTGGATGCAAAGGCGAAGTATGTTTGCAAAGACCATGGGTCCTCAAACTTTTTCACCAAGGGGCCCGTTGAAAGCTGCAGGTGCTGGCGTGGGCCAAAAAGGTGGTGCCTGGTGGTGTGTGCGGGCCGGCGAGGGGTGGGGCTGGTGCATGCGGCGTGTGCGCTGAGGCGGGGGTGGGGTGCGCAGCGAGGGGAGGCAAGGTGCGGGTGTGCACGGGCGGCAGGGGGAGGTGAAGCGGGGCAGGCACGTGCTGCAAGGTGGGTGCACGAGGCAGCGGCTTGCTCGCTTGGATTGTTTTCCCCGAGAGCAAACCGCTGCCTCCTGCATGTGGGGCAAGGTGGGCGGCAGCGTGTGCACGTGCGGGGTCCAAATGGGCATGGCGGGCCAGATCCGGCCCCCGGGCCGTAGTTTGAGGACCTATGGCAAAGACCTTCAAATCATCTTAGAAAGCATGGCACACAAACAAAATGTGCACAAGACAAGACTTGCTGCTGCTCAGGTATTTGGCATGAAACCATAATTTGCCATTATATTTCTATGTGGTCAAAATATATGGAAGGGGCAGACCAGCAGAATTGTCCAATGAATGAGTGATGTAGCTTGTTAAAAATAATAATTATAAATATGAGCCTTTTATCCATTTCCTGATAGTGCTTCTAGATGAGGTGATCTCAACAACTATAAGGCGCACAGCCATAGTCCTTGAAAGGAACAGGGAGGAATAGTTATGCCACTGGAGAGGCCAAGCAGACTCATCTTTCCGTTAAATCAGGGAATATAAAGATACAATGAAGTCTAGCATATTCAGTGTTATTCTTGGATACCAGGCACCAGCAATCAACTAGGACAGTGAGGTATACAGCTGTGATGGACAACACACTGCTCTCAAATACTGTCTCCCTTCACACACCAAAGGAGCATGACTGTGCTGCAGAAGAAGGCTTCTTGCAAGACTTCTTTTGCAGTTCAATCATATGTGACATGTCTGCTTGGCAAGCTGCTGGGAGTCCACCTGAACTGAGGAAGGGGCACTTGGGGAGAGTCAACCCCATGCACCCTCAGTGAGTAGCCCTAGTAGCAGCCACTAGCTTCCCCTGTGATCTTCCCGCCCATATCTCCATCAGGAAAACTTCAGCTGCACTGCACAATAAATCCCAATGCAGCCAGGACTGAGGTTTCTCCATTGCTTATAGAAGCAGTGTCTTCTCTTCCTTGCCATGTACTCCTGTCAGTGATCCTGATAGGTATAGCCCCCTCCAGAGACAGGAAGAGCCCAGGCCCACTGACATCATCTGGTCTGCAGAGGGACAGGCAGTGGGTTATTCAAATCCCTCAAGCAGAAAAAGCAGTGCACTGTTAGTTAAACAAGATAGTCAAGCCTCTCTCTTCTATGGTCCTTGTACAAATTCTATTCAAAATTTAACAAGAAACTCACTATACAAATAATTTTAATTGCTAGGGCAGGATTATACAAGGCGGCTTAGTCCAATGCATATAAAATTGATTTACTGTTAGAAAAAATTGTAGTTATTAAAAAAACAAAAAAGAAACAGCTTGGCATTTCTGTATTCTGATACATGTAGTTATGAACACATGACACAGAACAATAATAATTCAATCATCCATCTCAGCAGGTGCTTGATTGTTGCCATGTTTCTTTATACGCATTTGCCTTCTCTGATTCCAGTGCAGTGACAGTTCATTCCAACCAGGCAAATTGTAGGTATCGCTATATTCAGTGAAGCCGTTCTAATTTAGCCTGGAGTGATTTGAAGTTCCCTGTGATAGTCTGAACAGCTAGTGTTGGACTTATGGACTGAAGTTCAACAAGGTAACAACTAATAGCATCCAAGCAAATATTTGTGAATCGCCGTCTAATGAGAAAGAGAGACAGAGAGACAATTAATTTTGTTTTTTGTCAAGATAAGGCGGCCTTAAACTTTCTTCTTAATTTTGCAGCTATGCTCAGCGTCAGTGATGATCATAGAATAGGACAGGAACAAAATGCTGGGCAACTGGTGCCAATGGAAGAATTTTGTCAAGCATAACTGCTGCATGGGGGAAATGGTGGATTTTCATGTGCCCATGTTTTGTGTGAATTAACAGGTACACATTTATATGTTAATAATTGGAATATCTGTTATGAAATATTAACTGAAAGTGCTCCTCTACTAATTTTGTTTTTATATTGGAAGACTAAATACACAATGAAATAAGGAAGAATACCTATTTCAACAAGTGTACTCTCCTCACACCCCCTTACACAAGATAATCATTCCATTTCCTGACTATATAACTTCTATTTGCAGTGTGTGTGTTCAAATTACAATCACCTCTCAAAAGCAAGCACTTTGTTAGGGTCTTGAACGTATCCTGATAATAATACATGAATGCATTCCAATAAGTGCAAAGGCTTCTTCATTTTGCTCCAGTATGGATCCTGGGGGTGGAGAGGGGTTATAAGAAGTTCAAAATGATTCATCAACTTTCAAGCATACCTAAGAACATTTGTGCATAAAATACTAACATTAACACATTGGTTAATATTCCTGTTACAAGGAAATAACTGAGGATGGCTCTGAGCTGAAATGTGTAATAAAGCCTGAGATGTTCTCAGCTAAGAGAAATGTAAAAAGGGTACTCCCATCTGTACACAGCATCCAAATTCTTTCTTTGGCCCTGCAAGCAGCACAGGCCTCTTGATCAGTCCAAGTACCCATCTCAAACTCATATCTTGAGGAGCTACTTACTTGTGGAAGACATACCTTTAGAGATACCTTGCCGTGGAAGGAATACAAACTGAAAACGCCAATGTGCCAGGCTGCATATTCAAACAAGCTATATGGCTTAAAGAAACTACAAGGGCTTGTGCTAATCCCCAGCATATGCCAGGTGCCATTTCCCTAATAAATCATCCAGGTGTGATCTGTTGTGTTGTCCAAACCTAGGCAGACAATAGCTTTTTGCAGGGGAAACAACATTTAAATAACCCTACAACAAACCATGGGTTATTTGAAGATTGTTTCCCTTCAAACATGTCATGCTGCTTGTGTTTGGAGAACATGACATCCCACACCAGAATGGATAATTAGGAAAATGGCACTGCAAAATGCTAGTATCTGTGGGGACTAAAACTAGCTTCAACTTAGTTTGATGGTGTAAACTAGATTAGCATCTGGGCCTCCCATAACATCCTGTTAGTGAGGTAGCACAATTGCACAGTAAAATCCTCATTTGGAAGCACTAAAAAGTGCAAAAGTGCTACAAACATTCTTCCAATTAAGTATCTGATTAAGTAAGTATTAAGCAATGCTGTCATTGAAAATATTGGATGCACCCAACAGCTGAACTTGAAAGAAGATTTTGAGCTTTTCTTCTTACCCGTGCTTTGAATAGCTGATCATATACTTCAAGAAGCCTTGGCAATGGCACACCAATTTCTTGCATTGTGTAAGTTACAAATCCCACATCCCAATTCAAAGAACAAACTTGCTGCTCTAGATACTGTACTAAGAAATCTGAGGAAAAAATAAGTAACAAGGCATCAATTTAAGCGTCACAAAGTTTAGTTGCTACTTTGTCTCCCTTATAAGCATTTTCACTCAGTTGACTTTTTGAAAAGTACTCTGCTGCTGTGCCATAGGCATGTAGGCTTGGTTGGAGGGAACAAATTCTTAAGAAAACCTTAAGGACTTTGTCCGTGCAGCTTCCATTACAGACAATAATTAGTCATAGTATAAAACCAGAGCTTTTGCTGTGGTCAGGTGGTTTGAGAGAAATTGCTGGGAAGATTTCCATGTGCACAGAATTAAAACTTTTTAGCCAGGATGTGAAAAGAATGTGTAATCCTAGATATAGACCAAGAAGATTCAAAGATATGGGTTATAGAAGTGAGACCACATCAAAACCATGAAGAACCACCATTGAACAAGGCTCCATGGCATGTATGGAGCCAAGCATAACATTCAATGCAAGTTTAAGAGCTTTTCTTCTCTTCCTCCCCAGCTGGCCCTAGGGCATGTATGTACTGCAAGCAGAAAGCAGGTCTCCAGATGTTTTGGACCTCGACTCCCACTATTCTTAACCATTGGCCATACTTGTAGGGCTTCTGAGAACTGAAGTCCAAAACATCTTAAGCACTAACTTCAGTCCACCACTGCTCTAGTATGTGTGCATCTGCCAAATGCTCATCCTTCAGTTCATGTCCTCCATGTGACCCTTGGCTACAGGTACTTACAGTTCAATTCAAAGAAATTCAGATGTTACTTTGAGCTTGTATACATGCAAAATATACTTAAGGCAAGTACAGCTTTACTTCATAATCTCACACATTCCAAACTAGGCTGCTGATGGCTAGAAGCACTCAGAATACGAACCAATATTTTCTAGTCTGAAATTATTTCAGGCTTTTCACACTTTCATTAAATTTTGTGTTACTATTTAACTGGAAATATAGGCTGTTCCACTTTCCCAAGGCTTTAATAAAGACTTCTATAGAGTTTGACATCACCAGTCCATGCTATCTGAGGAAGCTCAACAAAAAGCACTGGCAGTGAACTAAGATAGAGCAAGGCTTTGGAATGTCTTCTCTATTTTTCCCTTTTTTATTATTGGATTTTAGTGACCCTTCTGAATATTCATAATTTTAATGATATACCTAGGGGGAAATAGCGAGGTGTCCCAGCATAGATTTTTCCAAGCATTACCATCTTCAGGCTAAGAGCCTGCATCCTGTCAGGAGCACTCATAGTTACACTATCACTCAGTGCTGAAAAAGAAAAGGAAAAAACCACTATTTTAAAAGATCTAATGAATGCTTACATTTGTATTATTTCCATTACTAATATATCACATAATATTTTAAACATTATTTTAACACTGTAGCCATTTACCATCCTATGAGTGGACTATAAATGTACACTCCTATTTACAGAACATTAAACTATAAAAAATATTTTGATAGCCCAGACAATGAATTGCTTTAAGCTAAGACTGTAAAGAACATTACACCAAGCCGACTGAGACATTTGTAAAATGTTTACAGTTAATGAGAACAATTCTTATTTCCCTATGAGAGATATTGTTCATTATGAGAAAATTCTATTGTGGTAGGCACAGCATCAGCACCCAGTAGAGCCTGTGCCAGGTGGCTGGGCCTGAAAGGGGCCAAAATGATTTCCCACAGCGCTACAGGCTAGTACAAGACTAGAGACACTTCAGGGATGTTAAAATGGTGAGTCGTAGCTGTCTGCTGCCACATAAGCCCACAGTATGAGATTATGACATAGGAGAACATTAGCACATATAAAGAAAATCTTTATAAAATGTTTTATAGATGGTACTTATCACCAAATAGACTAGCAAAGATGTTTCCAAATATGTCAAATGGATGTTGGAAATGCAAACATAAACCTGGTACTTTTTATCATATGTGGTGGACTTGTGATAAGGCAAAAAAATACTGGGCTAAAATACATAAATGGCTTGAGGAAATGTTACAAGTCTTTAATATTTAAACCTGAAGCCTTTTTATTAGGCATTGTGTCTGATGATGTTGATAAACAAGCAATGTATTTGATTCTACACGTAATTACTGAGGCAAGGATTGTATTTGCCCAACTTTGGAGAAGTGAAGAACCACCCACTGATGAACTGATTTTAAAAAAGATTCTGGACTGTGCTAAAATGGATAGGCTGACTTTGTCTCTGAAGAAGAAAGAGGATACATACTTCTATCAAACTTGGAACTCTGTTTATTATTGGCTAGAGAAATGGGACTATGCTTAGATTTGAATATATCTACGGATTGCTATAAAAAAAAATGGGGAGCTGACCCAGTAGGTCTGATGTCTCTGATGATTGAAGTTTTTAGTTCTTTTTTTTAGTTTGTAGAAAATACTAATAAAACTTACTTAAAAAAAGAGATTACAACATAGGAGGAAGCATACAAGAGAACACTTTGCCAAGCGTACCAAGGGCACTTTGTCAAATCTGGAATAATTCTGATCTACAATTTATGGTTACTATCTGCTCCATAATCTTGCAGGTGCCATTGACTTGTAAAGGGATTCCAATCTAATAGGAAGTAACAGTTACACAGTTGTTTGTGCATTCAGAGAACTCTATGTGTACCCTTAGTAATCTCAGAAAGCATTCAATAGGCTGAGAGGGAAAAATGAAAGGGAAAAATAGTCCAAAATGTATTTAATGTATTACCACCTTCAGGAAAATAAAGTCCTAGTCCAGACTAAGGGGAACCCTACAGTATTTTCCCTTCATTTGCAAGGGTTTTTTCCTAACTCCTCTGTCAACCTGCTCACTAAGGAACATAAGCTGTGTGCATACAGCTTTAGGGGCACATTTTCTTACACATCTATATGTCAACTGCCTATTTCTGCTGTTGAATAGAGAAATAGTGCACTTATCATAACATGTTCTAAAATGGACCATCCTTGGAACATATTCCAATTTCAAGAATGTTATCCTACAATGACCTTTCCTGTTTAATTAAAATACTTAACCTCTATATTGGGGGTGGGGGAATATTTATCTAAGTTGAGGGACAGCCAGTGTGGGGTAGTGGTTAAGAGCGCAAGAATGGGACTCAGGTGACTTCGGCCAACTGAGTGACTTCGGGCCAGTCACAGACTCTCAGCACAACCTACTTTACAGGGTTGTTGTTTTGGGGATAAGACTGAGAACAGGAAGAGGAGAATGATTTAAGCTGCTCTGACTTCTTTAAAAGAAAAAGGGAAGGGTATCAAACCAAAAATCTCCCTCTTGTACTGATGACCAACACAATGATACATACTTTTCTGTATTTGTGTACTTCCAAGCATCTGTTCTAGTAGCTGGACCTACCTTTTTCTATTATCTCTTGCCAAAGTGTCTGCACTAAGATAGGGTCTGAATGACCAGCACAATGTATAATGGCCAACTTGCACTCAGAGAGTTTGAACGGGTCAGCAAATTCCCCATAAAGCTGTGGTTTAGAAACAAAAAGTTTGATTATTCACATATAACAAATAATGGATGGAATAAAACTGAATTAACTGGCAGCTTACACCAAAGTAATGAAAATACTGAATAATGTACTTTATCTGAAAAGTCTTACTGGACTGGGGTTTTACAAACGCCTGCTGAAGCTTCTAGCCAAATGTGTTCCACATCAGGAAATGTGTAATATATACATTGATATTTTTTATCTAGCACATAACAGGAATAGTGGTGACAGAACAACATAGAATAAAAATATACTACAAGTCAGAGTGTTTGTTTTTTCGATGAATAAAAAATTGTTTGGGAGACACACTTTATTTGTTCCATACGTTGTAGGTTGGGTTAATGATGGGAAGAGCCTCCTGGAATCCAGCTCTCTTGCTCTTTTGGACTTCTTTCCTGTGCTTGGCACTGACCTAGGAAGTGAGTCGAGCCAACATCAAGTCTGAAATGCTCAGGAATGCTAGTGGGCCCCTTCTTTGTACTTAATTATTCTGTGGCTGAGAATGCAAAGCCCATAAATCACATGTGGAAGCAGAACTCTGTTTGCACAGCAGGTGTCAGGGTTGCAAGTTCACAAGCAGGTCTTGCTAGTTGTAACTGTGCAACAGTTGGACTTGCTTCCTGCCAGATATTCATGTGGCTGCTCGGTGCAAGTTGGGCTTGGGGCAGACAAAAAGCAAGCTAAAAACCAGAGAGCCAAGTCAAGAAAATCTGATCGATTCCCATCCCCAAACCAGATCCCTCACATGTCACTAGCTTGGGTATTGTTACCATTATTTATTTTAACAGCACCTTGCTAATTTCCATCAACTCAGAATCCAGCTGGGAAATTGCATCTTGCACTGAAGAATGATAGGAACACTGATGGTGTAATGCTTCTTGTATTTGAAACTGTATCCTGGCAACCTGGTTAAAAAATAGAGATCAGTTTTTGAAGAACTCAGTGGATACCATTGAGCTTCTATACTTAGTTCCATCACAACTTTTGACCCATTATTACAGTTACTACAACTAAAATACAGACTTTGAGCTTGAAAATTTAAAAACTGATTTTTTCATTTTTAAACAGAACCATAACTTAGGAATTCACTTTCTAAAAATATCTAGGCTGCACACAAGCCTTTGAGACCACATGCTGCTTATCTCTGAACCTTGCTAATATCAATGCTGTCTAAATTAATTGTTTACTTACTTCCATTTTCTCTTCCAGTTCATGTAAAAATTCACCATCAGCAGCTATTGGTGATATGGCTGTGGAACTTTTAGCACTCAAAATGGCACGTGCAATATATTCAAGACGCTGCTGAAGTGAAATCTCAGTGCTGTTAAAATATAATACATGTAATTAATATGGTAGCTTCCATGCACAATATTCAGAAGTCTTTTAAAATCTGAGACCTGCTATTCTAGCTGTCTATATCAAGGGTCCTCAAACTTTTTCAATAGGAGGCCAGTTGAAAGGCAGAGGGTCGGTGGACGGGGGCGGTGCCTGGGTGTGTGGGCTGGTGAGGTGTCATCGGGTGCGCGCGTGCGGCAGTGACTCGCTCGCTTGGAGATTTCCCAGCAAGTCCCAAACCATCTCTGAGCAAGCAAGCCACTCCAGCCCGCACTACAAGGCAGCAGCGAGTGCACAGGGGAAGCAGGCGGCGGCGGCGGTTTGCTCGCTGGGAGATGGTTTTGAACTCGCTGGGAGATCTCCTAATGAGTCCAAAACAATCTCCAAGTGAGCAAGCCACTGCCTCCCGTGTGTGGACGCTGGCGCTGGCCGGATGAAAGGGCATGATGGGCCAGCAATAGTTTGAGGACCCATGGTCTATACTCATCTAGAACATTAAATGCTGGATCAGACCTATGGTCCATCCAGTCCAGCACTCTGTTCACATGGTGGCAAAGCAAGTGTACACAGGAGCTCTCAAACCAGATGGGTAAAAAACCTCCATTTGCCCAAGCTTCTCTGTAACTCATGTATGCCACCTCTGGTAATGGAGGTAGTACAAGACCAGCAGGGCTAGTAGCCATGCATAGCCACCTCCTTCATGAATTTGTCCAGTACCCTTTTAGTCATTCAAATTGGTGACCATCATCACGTGCTGACCATCATGGCAGTGCATTCCAGTTTAGCTATATGCTGTATGAAGTGCTTCCTTTTATCTGTCTAAACCTTCTACCAATCAGCTTCATGGGATGATCCCAGGTTCTAGTGCTGGGAAAAAATGTCCCCCTACTTTTTCCACATTCTGCATAATTTAAACACCTCTATCATGTCTCTTCTTACTTGCCTTTTTTCTAAGCTAAACAGTCCCAGCTGTTGTAGCTATTCTGCTTGATCATTTTTTTTGTTCTTCTCTATACTTTTTCCAACTCAATAATTGCCTTTTTTCAGGAAAGGTGACCAGAACTGCACACCATATTTTAAGTGTGGTTGCATCAAAAACTTGTTTAAGGAGAGTATGATCTTGGCAGTTCTACTTTTTATTCCATACCGAATTATGCTTAACATGGAGTTTGCCTTTTTTTACAGCGGCAGCTGTGCACTAGGCTGACATTTTCATTGAGCTGTCCAGCAGCACCCCAAGATCCCTTTCTTGCTCTGTTACTACTAGCTGAGATTCCAATATGCATCTGTAGAACACCATTCTTCCTTTTGATAATTTACTGCTCTATTAAAATATTTGCCAATCTTTTGATACCTGCTCGGCCATCTCTTCTTCTATCTAAAAAGAAAGGTTTCCTCTGTACTGCTTTTCAAAACCTCTACTTTAAAAAATTCTGTTACTGCCATAAGGTTAGCTCATAGATTATACTTTGGGAAAGACTGGGGGTAGGCTTTAGTCACCTCCCTCACTCACCAACAGAAGGCAGACAACTGAATCTATAAAAGAATGCAGCTAATAAAATATAATACTATGGGCTGCTATCTCCAATAGTGGTATTTCTCACTTCAACTTTGTAAACCATGTTCAGTTCATTTATCTCCATTATGTCTAATCACTGTAGCATTCCACAGAAGTTGTTAAGACATGACCAAGGATTTCTTCTTCCATTCAAGAAGGCAAAAATAGACCAATGTTAAATAATAAAACCCTGACATTGGGGCATTATTAAGTAATTATACTACCCATGCACCTTGCAAACACACACACACACACACACACACACACACACACACACACTAACAATGCCAGCATATGATACCTGTATAATCAGAAGTCCCATTTAGTTTAACGGTGATTACTCCCGAATATGTATAGCATTACATGTGTTTAGTTCTACACTTTAATGTATGATCTTGCTTGATATTTTGTAAAATATATCAGAATTAATTAAAATGTGTTTTATCTACATGCAATCATGTTTAGCAACTTAAGTGTAACTTATGAGTTCCTAACCCAAACACAACTTACCAGCCTTCTGCTTTTGCTGCTTGCTCTGGACTGCAAACACTGGGAGTTCACAATACCCAAATAATTGCCTTTTCAGCTTAATGAATCACAAGTTTTATACGGCTGGCTTTTGTCATGATCATTCCTTTGCAAAACTTTTAATATAAGAAAGTAACCAAAACAACCAGAAATTATTTCATTGTTAGAATCAAAAACTGATGACAATTAGCCTTTACCTGTGCATGTCTGCCAATTTGGCTAACACTCTGGCAGCATTACTAAAGCTTCTATTTTTCTCAAAGAACCTCCACAGCAGATCCATATAGCGAACTTTATTTTGATCAATTTTGGCCATACGTGTCAGGTATGGCTCCAAAAATGGAGAGTTTATCTGCAGGAATCAGGAAAGAAGTAAAGCAATACAGCTTACAATGCTGCTTTTTATTCATTCTGACTGAAAGGTTTGATTCTTAAACATCAAAAAACCATCAAACATTGTATGTATTGTTACCAAGTGACCTTACCTGTAGCAGTTTATCAGAAAGATCAGCTTGGACCAGCCAGTTGTAAAGAGCAATACTAAAAAGTTCATCTGTAGAACGTTGGGCCAATTTAAGCATTTGTTCGAACTAGAATCAGTGAGGAGAAAAATATTAAAATAAATGCACATAACTGTACATTATACAGAATACATTTCCTCTCAATATATTAGCATAGAGATATTACTGTTATGCCTTAATAACATTTTTACAAAAGCCTATGGTAAGTTATATTGACTTGGACTTAAGGAAATGTAAGCATACCCAGGGGAGAGCTTGGCACATGTTTGCCTAAGAATATTCTCCATTATGTCCCATGTCAAACTTCTTTTGAAACAAGGTAGTTTCAATAGCACTGTCAGATAAGGCTTAGCATTCACTGGTCAAACAAAAGAAGTTTATGAGACACAATCAAGCCCTTGGGCATACCTAAGGTAGTTCTTTAGATCCTGGCTACTGGATTTAAGACAAGCAAAGTTAATGACAGTTCAATATATTCCTTTCTCCCTTCTTACATGAACTCCTGCTTCTTCATTGCTCAGCATATTAGGATCAGATGACAATACAGGAGGACCAGGTTTTTTGGGTACACTGGGAGACTGTGGAGCAGCTTTACTTTGATTGACTAGCTCCTGAAGAGTGTCCGTGATGCACTTGTAGCTGTTTAATCTGCAAAAAGATACATAACTCATAAACAAAATCTTCAAAAATGCATAGCAACATCTGGAATCTTGATAATTTACCATCCGCATCTTATGTATGCTGCAATTTTCTATAAAATGATAGTAGCTTTACTCTGCATATTGCACCCTGCTATACAAAAGACTTGTGTGGACTTTGAAATGCTATACAAAGTCCATAGAATATGTACATACAGGCTGGAGTGTGTAATTTGTAGGCTTCTACATGTGCTGGCCTACAACTCCCATCAGCCCCAGTCAGCATAGCTAATGGTGAGGGGTAATAGGAGTTGTAGGCCAGTACATATTCAGGAGCAGACTAGCCCACCCCTTTGCAGGCTAACTGCAAAGCATTTAGTGAACAAAGTCACAGAGAAACCTAGCTGACACCTTCTCTGCCTCCATTCCTTGGATTGTTCACAAGAACACAACGAGAAAAAATTAAGGGCCAAGTTGCTATTTATATCCCAATTTATAACCTATTCTATCCAAGATTCAAGGGTGATCATTATTCCAAAATCTTTCTAAGTGCTCAGTCTTCTAACATCCAATACACTAATGTAAATGAAACCATTCTAAAATGAAATCATGCCTGAAATCCCATTCAAGAGTTCTGGTGAACGAAATTCCACAATGAACAATCACATGTGGTATCTTTATAGAAGAGTCAGTTCCTATCCAAATCAAATCAAAATTATACAAGACTTTCCTGATTGTCTCAACTTTTTGTGGAAGAACAAAAAGTATGGAATCCCATATTATCTGGACATTTAATTTCCAGAACACATGGAAAGTATGTTGTGTCCTCACATGCTCCCAAGTCATCAGCTATAAATTTCTCTTGGCCAAAACTGTATTTCAGCGAACATAACTAGCATCTTAATGAGGTATCTGAAATATATGCTTACATTGTAACCTACAATTATGTTTAAGCTATTTCCACATTTTCACAGATTTAGTAAATTACTGCCAACATCTTAGTTTTTAAGAACTTGCCTCTCCTGGAAGGCCTGGCACCCAGTTACATCTTCTTCTGGTTCTCCATTTTTGTAATAATGGAGTCCAAGACCTTGGGGATCCTTTTTCTCTGCAGCAGTGAGAGCAAGTTCTACCACTCCTTCATAGAAACGCACTGGAGATTAAAAATGAGAAAAAAAGAACAGTTATACTGTATATAAACTAATACAAACAACAAACTTCCAACTACAAAACACAAAAGGCACCACTCAAAGGTCTCATTCTAGACTGTGAGATGCTAAAAATGTCCACTTCCATAAGCAAAATCCTTCATGTTTCTCAAGTTTTCATTGCTTCTATGTACTTGTAAAACACAGTTGTATTTAAGTATAAAATGTGTACAATTTAGATACATAAATTTGGCAGAGCTTCAGTCCTACTCACAAGTGCTTTTGAGCTGTTCTGGTAAAACCAGAACCAGTTTAGGACTTTTAACGTGGTATGTGTTTGAAACATCTCAATTTAAATATTAAGTTTCATTTGAAAGATACCACTAATCTCTAAAAATGGTAAAATATCGCATTTATTACAGGGTACCTGACAGTAATTTATTTGGACGTGGTATGGCTGAGGCAAGGCCCTGGTAATCAGGAAAGGGTTGTGAAGTCAAACTCAAAGAATGTAGTCGTATCTCCTAAAACATCATTCTTTCAGGCTGCAGGGAGGACTATAAGGAAGCACAGCCAAGAGGAAGCTGGAGCTGAATAACCCACTTCTCTATGACTCTTCTTGTCACCTATTTTTTAAATAGGCTATCTAAAAAGCAAGAGATGGAGACATGCATCCATTCACTACAGAGGCAGAAGACAGACTAATTTTAGAGTAGGAGAGACTTGTAGGCTGGATTCAGATAACACAACAAGCCATGGTGGTTTTCTTTTTTTAAACCACTGTTGGTCTGTTGTGTTGTCTCAACTCAGGATTATGCAACTGCTGCAGGAGCTGCTCTAGCCATACAGCCCCTATGTGCAGACCAGTGTGGAAGAAGCAAACAATGTAGGCAGGGAATGGTGGACGTTGGAACCAAATTTCAGGTGCCGTGGCTGATAGGATACATACCAAGAGGAGGAGGACTGGGAAGGGAGAATGGAAACCATACTAACATAGAAACTACTTGATCTGTCAGGTAGAGCATGGTAAAAAAATCCATGAACCATGGTAACCATGCAGGGTTGTTCCTTGTTGAGTTGTGTGAACACTGCATCCTTGAGCAAACTATTTCTTCCTGCCTTCTAGTGGATGGAACAGAGAACAGACCACTGTTCTCAACTACTGAATCATGACAGCTAAAAGTTCAATTTTAAAAATAAAGCTAATTTGTTACTTATATGTATTATTCCCTACCAAATTATATTTCCATTATTCCCCAACAAATAATTGCCTTGTCATTTTGATATGGAGGGACATAGGCACATTGTCATAGAAACTTAGTATATGTTTGAAACTCACCTTGTCTATACTGTACACAGACGTTCGCAAGATCCACTTGCGTGCTTATCTTTTGATACTCCTTCAATGACTCTCTTAGCATTTTCTCTTTTTCAGATTTGTTTTGAACTTGACGGGACCGTTGAAGTAATTCATTTGCCTAGTTAGACATAAGCAGAAATGTTTATTTTTTAAACTTGCTGATAGCCCAATCTCATATTTCACTATAAGTCTCATTGGGTTCAATGGGGCTTACTGCCAAGTCATCATGCATTAAATTACAGCCTAGTCTAAGTATACTGTTCCTGAGATTGTGAGACATGAAGCACTTGCCTATTGTACCATCCCATGTGTCTGGGAGGATGGCTGCAGCAACATTTACTTTCAGTTTCCTTGAAACTTGGCTTATTGTATCATCTGGACCAGGTTATCATGGTTTATCCTTAACTATGGTTTGAAGAAACAAACTGGCTACATAACTCTTGGTATGAATTTGTCTTGCTTTGAAACTAACCAAAGTAACTATTTTAGCATTGCAAAATGTGAAAATACACTTTACAGCAAAATGCACAACTAGCTTCTTCTTATATTGCTTACTATACCATACCTTGGAACAGATAGCATCATCTGTACTATAGAGCAGTGGACAGATCTCTTGTAAATGTGAACTGATGCCATCAACAGCAGCATGGTCTCTGATGTAACAGTTGATAAGAGAAGCTATGAGGGCTCCAGTGAGTTCTTTGTCTCTAATTACCAAGTCCCTGAAGGTAGTAACCTTCAGATGATCTTGAAGTTCCTATGTTTAAAAAAATCCACAATTTATACAGTAGTTCAAATGGTTTTAAATATGTTAAGTACATATCATGCTGCATTCACAACAAAGGAACAAGAAAGCATCATGAAAATACAACTTGTAATTCCCAGACACCAAGATAGGGTCTGTTTTTACAAGTATACAAATGGTATACTTTTTCTACGCCCAGAAGCTAGGAATACCCTGACACATACCTTTCGAAGCTCACCAACAACAACATTGAATTGATGCTCACAAAGAAGTTTCCATAATGCCAAAGCCTGGCAGGTTTTCCGAACAAGCTGCTGGATGCCTTGTAGGGAAGCTTTCTCAGTTAATTGTGCCTCTGCTGCAAAATTGAAACACAGACTAAGTTACAATCAATGCATGTTCTCTCCACTTAGCTTCCTTAAAGTTTTTCTTCTTGGCTTCCTTTAAGTTGTTCAAGAAAACATCAAAGAATCACAGGGCAACATGGCCTGAAGGGATCTATGGTCAGGCTCTTGTAGTTCCAACTATCTCCCCACTAGGCAGGAATCATCAGGTTTTAAGCAATCCCCAGTGTGGTGGTGCACTGACTATGAAAACCGTCTTTCACTACTTGACTTAAAAAGTGAGTGGCAAAGAATTTTGCTGCTCTCATTCACAACAAAAGCAGTCTCCTGGGTTTGGATGAAGAACAACCTTACTAACAGGTTCACTCCATTATTTTTGCCAAAAAGAAGCCACCCTGCACTAAGCACTCTGGTTTTGGGCAACATCAGGGCTAACTGCACATTATGTGAATCCAGTCACTGTTTTACTGTTAAAAGTATATCAAATTTGTCCTCAAGTGTTTTTCCATTGAAAGGAGAGGACAAAAAAGAATATGTAAAATTATTCTTCCTTACCATGAAACTTCCTCTGGAGCTCTTGCTGCATTTGCTGAGAACTTCCACCATCAGACCTCATGACACCAAGTAACCGCTGCTGCAGGCTAGCTGGAGTGGCAAAACTGATTCAAGAAAATAGAACATGTATGCAGCAAATTAAAAATAATAAACACAGGTTTGGTGCTGCTATATGATAGCTGAAATAGATTTAGGTTGACTGTAGCCATATTGTACTAAATGCATGTCACTAAAAAAAATAGTAAAAAATCCCCAGATCACCTCAAAATATCACTAGCCACTAAATGCACATTTAATATAGTGATTTAATGACTGATAATGATAACTTACTATTCTATATAAGCTTTGTTCTATCTAGTTACTTTTTAAGTTGCTTGTGGAAAACCCATGAAATTAGTCAAAGTATCAAAATGTTAACAAATATAGTTTACAAGAGCATAAAAACCTGTTCATAAATTTTGGAGATACACCAATTTACCTCAGTAGCACAGAGAACGATTTGAACTTTTGAATCAATTGTCCATAAAATCTAACTGCCAAAGCATTAAGTCCCATTGGTTGTTTTATTTTCCTTCACAAAATTAAGAATCCTTAATCCTCTTACCTGTGATTTCTGAGAGATCCTACTGCAAATTGTGAATTTCTATCCAAAAAATCCTGTAGCCCTTTTAATTCTTGTAGCACAGATTCTAACACTTGTGGTGGAACACTGCTTTCAACCTAAACAATGGAAAGGTTAACTGAATTGAACATATCCAATATTTTTATTAATTTTAATTGAGAAAGAGATTTTAGTGCCATATGTTAGTATCATACAAGCATAATTATAATTCTGCATGAATACATTTATGAATCATACTTTATTACTAATATTTTACTGAGTTTTTTATTTCATGAACCACATTTGACCATAAGTCCAGTTCTACACATGTGAGGAAGAGTAACTTTCCCAGATTTTACAGCCTACAGAACCAAGGGCTAAAGATTCTCCTAAACAGCTCCATTCCAGATTGCAGTAGGTTAAGAATATATAAGAAAAAACACTGTCCACCTCTCCACTTTTTCTGGGATGGTCCACATAAAGATGATCTACATCTTCTGATGCTACGGTTTGCAGAAAGAGGCACGTAAAGCTTTGCTTTTACCACTGAAATAACTTTTTTCCCAGCAGCTCTAAATAAGCTATTGTCTGGAATGATCAAATGTTTCCCTCTTATTTAAACTATAGCATAGGATACCCAAAGCATTTGCTTGTCAATATGTTAAACCATAATCAGACCATTAGAGGAACCCAGAGGAAGCAGCCTGGAGGAAGAGAAGGCATGAGGGGAAAATCTGAGAGGTGAAAGACAAAATAGATGGATTAATGAAATGGGATGAAGCCCTCCACAATTGACGTCTGGTAAAGTATGGTCTATGTGTCCCTGGAGCAACCCACTAGATTAAAAAGGAAGGAGAGAGAAAGAGAGGAGGAGGTAGGGTAGTAGAAAGAAAAAGGGGAGGGAGACCACACAGAAGGAAAGCAAAAGGGGCTGCTCCATAAATTACTGGCTTGTAATCCTTAACAGATTACTCCTGATGCAATTCAACCCTTTCAGGAAAAAAAGATTCCTTAACTATTATACAGATATTAATTTTTTTATATAGAACTTGGAGGGAAATAGACATTAAAGCCCATTAGCACTTACAGCTATAACTTCACGATTGCCGCTCTTGAAAATTCTCTCCACAACTATACTTCCATCCCAAATGTTTCTGAAAATTAGGAAAACACAAGTTTGATGTATTTTCCTATCATCAGTCCACCGTGTACATTTTCACTCCATGAAGAACCATAGGGTACTGATACCACCCCCACATCTCCACCCAAGAACGGTTAACAAGTCAATTCACTGAAGACATTTATATCAAAATATTAGCTATGCATTCATACAAACTGTGTGTGTGCATATTTAAATACAGTAGCTGTTTTAATTTTCTTGTGCTTTGTACTGTAAAAGTAGGACAGCTTGTTTTTCTTTTCCCCCTTTGTTCTACTCAGTCATTCATTCTTTAAATGGCTGAGATGTACAGTCATATTTCTGGTTCATATAACTATTATGATACAATAATTGTGCTTCCTATTACCTTTAAGCAATGGAACAGACTACTGAATACATTGGTTATCCTAATTGTCTTCCATAGTATGTTATTTTAAATATCAAGGAGAAATTACCAAAAAATGTTACCTAGAGAAACATTTCCAACCAAGCCTAATATATCATGCTCTGTCAACCTGTTTCATATATTTTGAATTACAGAATCACTATTTGCATAAGTGCTTGTGAGTGCTTTGGCTTACTATGACATAAAAAACTAAAACCTTAATGTCCACAAAAAGTGGAAGTCAATTGAAGACTGGAAAGACAGAATATATGGATCACCTTATTTATAAATATGTTGTCAATATTCAATTCTATAAACCTTCAATTACAAAACAGGTAGAGCTTTTCATTGTAATTGACAGTTAAAAGAAGGTTTTTCTATTTTAAAGCAAAGCTTACACTGTTTTTAAAATAGCTACAATGGGACTATTCACAAGTCACAGCAGCAAATTGTGGATTAATTAACTCACAATATGTGATGTACACTGTGCCCAAGATGTACAATTTTCAATAAGAAACCTCCAATATGCACAACTGGAGGCTGATCATGTGATGTGCAAGCATCAATCAATGGGCTGTTTAGTGGTTAAACAGCCCAGGGGTTAACCCAACATCAAGTTCATACCTACACCTGTGTTCATACCTACAGCTCTGAGAAATAAGCCATAGTTACTGGAAATAAGCCATGGTTTGAAGTTACCTGTTTCCACTAAACATAATTACAGGATGGTAGAATTTTGTCAAGAGAATACGATGGTCATAGCAAACACTCTTCCAACAACCCAAGAGACGACTCTACACATGGACATCACCAGATGGTCAACACAGAAATCAGATTCTGCAGCCAAAGATGGAGACGCTCTATACAGTCAGTAAAAACTAGACCAGGAGCTGACTGTGGCTCAGATCATGAGCTTCCTGTTGCAAAATTTAGGCTTAAATTGAAGAAAGTAGGAAAAGCACTAGGCCACTGAGGTATGACCTAAATCATATCCCTGATGAATATACAGTAGAGGTGACAAATAGATTTAAGGAATTAGATCTGATAGACAGAGTGCCTGAAGAACTATGGACAGAGGTTCGCAACATTGTACAAGAGGTAGCAACTAAAACCATCCCAGAGAAAAGGAAATGCAAGAAAGCAAAATGGCTGTCTGAGGAAGCTTTACAAATAGTTGAGGAAAGAAGGGAAGCGAAAGGCAAGGGAGAAAGAGAAAGATACACCCAATTGAATGCAGAATTTCAGAGAATAGCTAGAAGAGATAAGAATGCCTTCTTAAATGAACAGTGCAAAAAAAAATAGAAGAAAACAATAGAATAGGGAGGACCAGAGATCTCTTCAAGAAAATTGGACATATGACGGGAACGTTTCATGCAAAGATGGGCATGATAAAGGACCAAAATGGCAGGGACCTAACAGAGGCAGAAGAGATTAAGAAGAGATGGCAAGATTACACAGAGGAACTATACAAGAAAGAGCTTAACGTCCCTGATAACCATGATGGGGTGGTCACTGACCTCGAGCCAGACATCCTGGAATGTGAAGTCAAATGGGCTTTAGGAAGCCTGAGCAACAACAAAGCGAATGGAGCTGGCAGTATTCCAGTTGAACTATTCAAAATTTTAAAAGACGATGCAGTAAAAGTACTACACTCAATATGCCAGCAAACTTGGAAAATTCAACAGTGGCCACAGGATTGGAAAAGGTCAGTTTACATTCCGATCCCAAAGAAGGGCAATGCCAAAGAATGTTCAAACTACCGCACCATTGCTCTCCTTTCACATGCTAGCAAAGTTATGCTCAAATTCCTACAAGCTAGGCTCCAGCAGTATGTGGACCGAGAACTACCAGAAGTACAGGCAGGATTTCAAAAAGGAAGAGGAACTAGAGATCAAATTGCCAACATACGCTGGATCTTAAAGATCTTAAAGAAATAGGAGCACCAGACCATCTTATTTGTCTCTTGAGAAACCTATATGAAGGTCAAGAAGCAACAGTGAGAGCTGCACACGGAACCACTGATTGGTTCAAAATTGAAAAAGGAGTTCAGCAGGGCTGTATACTGTTGCCCTGCCTATTTAACTGATATGCAGAGCACATCATGAGAAAAGCGGGGCTAGATGAATCACCAGTTGGAATTAAGATTGCTGGAAGAAATATCAACAGCCTCAGATATGCAGATACCACTCTAATGGCAGAAAGTGAAGAGGAACTAAAGAGCCTCTTGATGCAGGTGAAGGAGGAGAGTGCAAAAGTTGGCTTGAAACTCAACATTAAGAAAACTAAGATCATGGCATCCGGTCCTCTCACTTCCTGGCAAATAGATGGGGAAGAAATGGAGGTAATGACAGATTTTATTTTCCTGGGCTCCAAGATCACTGCAGACGGGCCTGCAGCCAAGAAATAAAAAAAGACACTTGCTCCTGGGGAGGAAAGCTATGGCAAATCTAGACAGCATACTAAAAAGCAGAGACATCACCTTGCCAACAAAAGTGCATATAATCAAGGCCATGGTTTTCACAGTTGCAATGTATGGCTGTGAAAGTTGGACCATAAGGAAGGCTGAGCACTGAAGAATTGAGGCCTTTGAATTATGGTGCTGGAGAAGACTCCTGCAAGTCCCTTGGACTGCAAGGTGATCAAACCGGTGAGTCCTAGAGGAGATCAAGGCCAGATACTGAAGATGAAACTCAAATACTTTGGCCACCTAATAAGAAGGAAAGACTCACTGGAGAAGAGCCTAATGCTGGTAACAATAGATGGCAAAAGAAGAAGAGGACAGCAGAGGATGAGGTGGCTAGATGGAGTCACTGAAGCAGTCCGCGTGAGCTTAAGTGGACTCCGCGGGATGGTGGAGGACAGGAAGGCCTGGAGGAATGTTCTCCATGGGGTCGCAATGGGTCGGACATGACTTCACAACTAACAACAACAACAAAATAACCTCGCTTTTTTGTGGAATTTTTGCTCTTTTGATTAATGTATTATTTTGTTATGAATTTTATTATATCCATTTTATTGTTGCATGCCTCCTTAGATGAACTCCTGACCTGAAGGGTAGCCCACATATATTTAAAATGAATGAAGGAATGAATCAAACAGTTGTTGGACTCAAAATACACATATACTAACACTTTCAAGAATAACTTACCCTATAATCCGAGAAAAATATAAGCAGATGCCATTGTGCTTTCCAGAAAAGACTATTTCTGGACACATCGTGCCACTAACTGAAGCACCAGGCTGAGGCACATGGCTGCTTGAAGCAAATACCGGAGTTGACATAACAGGAGGCGGTAAACCTGAAACAACAATGCTTTTTAAAAAAATAAATCTGTAAGTATGACACTAGAAGTGAATATACAAACAATTAAAAGGTGATACCTTGTGCTGGTGTTGCCAAAAAGCTGGGGTTAGGGTAGGGACTTCCAGTATGCATAGGGGAACCTGATGAAAGAAGAATTTATTTCTTTATTTTTCAAATTATGTCCTGCCTTTTTCCTACAAAGGGCTCAAGGCAGCTTACATCTCCTCCTCCATCTTATCCCCACAACAACCATCCTGTGAGGTAGGTTGGGCTGAGAGTCTGTGACTGGCCCAAAGTCACCCAGTTGGCTCCATGGCTGAGTGGGGACTAGAATCCAGATCCTCTGAGTCCCAGTCCCATGCTCTTAACCACTACACCACACTGGCTCTCCATAGATATCAGAATATATACTTTAAAGAAACCTTTCTCTGACAGCAACTTGGACAATGTTTTTAAGAGACTCTGAACCATTTCACACGTCATCCCAAAGTGTCCAGGTTTGGATACCACAATAACAATCAACAAACACCTTGATCATAGGCTATTAACTGAATGTGAAAATAATGGCGGAGCATGGCAGACAGTGCACGTTTGCTTCTGCTAGATTTTGGCAATTTGTGGGTTCAATAACTCACAAATTGACCAATATGCAAACTATACAAGATGCAACCTAAGCTCAAGTTGAGCAATTTAGTAGACATTTGGGGATGTCACATAATTTTGAATAGGTATACTATTCCCTTAATTACTCAATAGTAATTTGCCCCCAAAAGTTTTGCTATGTACCTGGCCAAAGGATGTTAAGTCTGAGATAACCAAGAAGAAGAAAGGCAATTCATCTTGCATTGCACCAAGGCAGGGATGGGGCCTCTGGTCTATTGGAAGTCCCCATCCAGCCACTGCTCTTGTTCTTGGGGAGAAGAAATTTCCTTCCTCTCTCCCATGGTACAAATGACGCTTTTAAAAGTCTCATTACAGAATGGCCATTGTCAGAGGGAACACTGCTATGGAAGGATGGACTAACTGTCCCTTGCCAACTGAGACCCCTCCCACAAAAAAAATCACCCCTCTGCACACAGCATTTGGGCTTTTAAGAACCCTCGCTGGTGGCAATGGAGGCAACTGGAGGCTGTAGTGTGCTGGGGCAGGTAAAGGGAGGGAAAAGCTAGTCCTCCCTTCCCAGACCCAACCCTTGAAAAGCTTCCCTCTCTGCTGAGATCAGGCTTTTAAAGACCTTCCAAAGTCACCAAGGAAGGCTTGTAAAAAACCCAGTTGCTGTGGGGCAGGGGTCACACAAAAGTGTGTGACTGGATAAGTGCATAGAAGAGCGAGTGAGTGGCTGTGTGTCTGAGGTATAGGCTATCACTTTGGGGCTCCACTTTGGGATGCAGCCCCCACTCACCTTGCCCAGAAACAACACAGCCCATGGGCTGAAATGATTGCCCCCTATACTAAGGAATGGGCAAGGAAGGAAAGAGATAGGTTAGACTTTTTTCAAATCTCTTATTTTATTGCTGTATTGCTCCAGTGCTGAATGTTCTATGTATGAACATGATATAGAATTAAGGTGAGAGAGATGAACTTCAGTTACTGATGAATGTATCAAAACGCCATCAATTTTAATAATTTGTTTTAATAAGGGCATTCTTATTTCATTGAAATGTACTATTGAATCATGGACACTATTATTATTAAAACTACAAGAAAAAATTATAGAAGGATGGAATGTATTGCAAAATAAAATTTTAAAAAGTAAATAAGCCCTGCCAGGAAATAAAGGTGCAACATAAGACACTAAATAGCTCATGTTCATTACTTACCAGGTAGAACTGGAGAGCCCAGTACAGACCCCACATTACTTGGAGGAACTGGAAGGGATGGAAACCGCATCTGTGCTTCACCACCATATCTGAAATTTACCAGATTAAAGTCTTGTTATGAACAAAAGTTTTCAGTCTTTTAAATTCAGTATGTCTTTGTAGTAGTTAAATGGTAAAGTGTGTAAGAACACAGTTTATCTTGATATCAGACAAAATGGCACACTGTGATTAGTCAGTAAGAAAACCAAGCTGCTTCTTAGAGTTGCACAGGAGGTGACAAGTAGTGGGATGGAGCTCACATGTTCCCACGATGGTAAGCTGTAGTTTGTCATTAAATCTGAAGATGGTACTTGTGCGCTTATCAGTTAAATAGGAAAAGGGCCACTTCCACATAAAGTATAAATCAAAGCTAAGATATTTTTTTCTTAGAAGTCAAGATTACTTTCCTTGTGTTTGGAGTGGAGAGAGAGGAAGAATCTTAGCTTAGATCCACAATGCCAATATGAAACAAAGTATAATACTGTTACCAAGGCAACAGCAATCAGCTACTCATTATGGAAGTTTATTAAAAGTTTAGCTTATCAGTTCACATACTCCATCCAGAGTTCAGCAGAGTCTATCTGTTGCTGTGATACAATAGATTTTTAAGCTGCGCCCCCTGCTGTAATGAAATATGAATTCTTTTACCTGAAAAATGCTCGAGTAGCCCAACCTGACACTTCTCTATCACAAGCAGCAGCAGAGCAGGCAAGGATTAGGCAAGTAGCACAAGCCTGTTCTTCCTGCAAAAAGCACCATTAAGACAGCAATAATAAAATTACAGGTCATCCTGACATAATTCTAATGTTGATAATCATGTACTATTTGGAGTGGTCAGGAGTAACCCATACTATTCAGAATTAAGTCCCACTGAGTTCAGAGGGGAATAATCCCAGGAACATAGGAATACAATTGCAAACAATTGCCATTAGATGTTAGCTATATATCTACAGGTCCTTGCTATAAAGTTTCAACAATTATTCACTCCAGATGTTTTGTAAATTTTTAGATCTATACTTAAACAAATGTATCATTTTTCATGACTTCCAATAAATGTTAACAAAAAATTCAATGTAATCCTGCCTCCTTCAATCTACAAATGGGACTAACTTTGCTGCTGGATCCTGAACAATCAAAACTATCTGTCCATGCAGAATGACTAAAAATGAAAAAACAAAAAGAAATCAGAAGTCCAGGCAAGTTGAAGGCAGGCCATCTCAATCAATATTAGCTTCGAAAACTCAAAGTTTGAACAACCCCAGTTGTGCAACACAATTCATATCACTCACAGAACCTATTACTGTAAAATATGGTGAATGCCACTAATCAAACCTACTTATTTAAAACTACAACAAATGAATTCAAAAAGAATACTTAATAGTAACTGAGAGACTATGACAGCTATATTTCAGTATTTAATAACATCGCTTGACTGTGAGTTTTCAAGAAGTATCTAGCTAGTTCCTGATGGAGGTAGCACGATGAACTAAACCAATCTTTGGCTTAATCCAGTAAGCGAATTGTTCAGGTATTTAATAACAACATGGTATATTAAATGTGGTCCGCAAATTACAAATATCATAAGCAACCTGAAATCATTTAAAGGCTTGTACAACATGATGGACCACAACAGAGAATTATAAGAGCATATACTACTTTCCAAGAGTGGAAGCAAATGGAGCTTTGAGAACAGATGGGGTGTTTTCCAGTTTCAGCTGCTAAAGGAGAAGTCCTGCTTTTATAAGAAGGGCTAACCCTTTCAGGTTTATAGTACATAGCCTTCTAAATTAGCAAATACCATGTGAATGGCAAATAGCAAATAATGAGGAGGAGTATGTAACCAACTGGTCATATGTGGTTTGCTGTTGTTGGGCTGCAGGGAAACTACTACTAATCAGGCCCTGCTATGAGCAGCACCTAGGCAGCTGGGAACACGCTTTCCCTGCCCTTAACTGGAGCAGGAAAACAATGATCCTGATAAGGGTCACATGGAGTGGGAGGAAGAAGAGGTGGCTTTAGCCTCCCTCCATTTTGCATGTGAACATGTGTAGTGACCCAGTAAGTGACACCACATGCAGCCCTGATGATCAAGAAGCTTTGCTCACCCCAGTATAGAGGAACATCTTGCAAACAAATGACAGTATAATTTAAGAGCAAGTCAAAAAATTCTCACCGGGTGCAATTTGAAAAATCTTTCAATATCTTCTCCATCACCTCCTGCATTGCACACAAAAAGATGTCGTAGCTGATCTACTGGTCTGAGTTTATGAAACATAAAACTCCCCTAAAAGGAAACAAACAAACCTGGTGGTAACTTTTCCTAGCATTTTTAAGGCCCAAATGGTTTACAGTTCTTAGATATTGTTCAACTTCAAAACTGTCCTTAAGAGAACTTTGACTTTAGGGTGATATGAACACATAATAAATATTCAATCAATAATTCTATTTTACAAAACTGGGGAACTGAGCTTGAATCTGTGGCATGCCACAGATTACTGAGAATCTCTGCAGCCAAGCTTTGAGCCTGTACTATGACACAGAAACTAAAGGGCAGTATTCAGTACTACCACTGTGCCTTTTACTATTTGTGTTGTATCAGTAAGATGAGTGCTGTTTTGGCTTATTTCAATTTGTTTTAGGAAGCACTAGTCTCTCATGCTGATATCTGCTGGGATTATTGGACACTGCTCAAGATGTGCAGCACAGTGAAATTTAACCTTTAGTAAACCTTCCTCCTAGCCCTTAATTTGAGATAGGAATTAGCTTTGTACCTAGTTTCAAAGACATATGAAATTCTTGCCAAAATACTAACTGGGCCCACATGATCACCACAGAGTACCATGGGTTGTTCTTACAAATATTGTTTAGCCCTCATCTAACCCATTCTGACCAGGTTTTCATGACAGTACAAGTTATGATGTGTGCCATGGTGCATATTCAAAATTGCAGCTGGTGCACGTGACTAAACACAGCAGATTAATTAATCTATAGTAGTTTGTCATGATGTGCAAACCCAGTGAATCTGTCATCGACTTCTTCCTATCTTGTAATCATAACTGTTTATGAACCCATGTAAGATTACAGGACAGGGCGCATTGATCAACAAGAACTAGAGCCCTATTACTTTGTTTTAAAAATTAAGCCCTTCTTTCTCACTTTTGTAACCCTCTGCTTATTTCACATAATACAAGTGCACTGAGGATATTTATCATTTAAAAATAAAGTATTTCTATTTAATGATATATATAAACTGCTTACATCAAATGACATTTGTAAGGATGAACAATACAGCAGAAGTTGATAAAACTGTGTATTATTTTTCTGGGAATGCTTGTTACAACACTTTCAGCAGGCATCTAACCCAGAAGGGTTAGTCTGTAATCTGAGGGTCCTGCGAGCAGGCACCACCATCATGCTAAAGGCCCTGTTCTGAGCTATCAGGGATCAGACCAAGTTTTACAGTTTTATTTTTTACAACTGTTACACCCAACTAGTTCCAGCTTATCTAAATAAAAAACAAATTTGATATATTAAAAGGCTCTTATAATTACAAATTGAGCAAGTTTCTTTGAGATGATTATGAAAGTATGAAATGAGTAGACCTTTACAGGTATTACTCAAATACAGAGACTTTTGTGTTTTGTAAAGTAACACACATTTTTAACAAGTTTTCTTAAGTATTGCTCTAAAAAGTTAACTTCTTGTTAAAAATAATCACTTTAGAAAATATAGGCATCAATGGAGTAGAATGTAGCATGGAAGTAAGAATTATACTACATACCTGGGCTGAAAGAAGAACAAATTTCTTTGGCGGTAACATATGCTGCTGCACAACTACAGGATAGTCAGTTATCGGAATAAGATCTTTATTCAATGGTGTTATAATCCTCTGAACTTTCTGTTCATCTATTGCAGAAAGAGCCCAAGAATGCCCATCAATAGGTGTCTTTGCCTGAAATAAAAATTGTAGAATAATTATACACAAATCACTTACAGCCCATTTCTATACACAATCTACAGTTTTTGCCAATGAACACCTGCCTGCACCTGTGAAAGCTAGCAGTCATCACAGCCTTCACTTTGTGCAGTCCTTTTATACTGCAATGGGGCCAATATGAACTTCCCACCAGGCAATAAAATCTACAGTGCTATATTGGAATATTAATATGCTTCATAAAGTGTAAATCCAGACTTGCATCGTAACACAGTAATGAATTCTCCAGTAATATTAAGCAGACTGTTCTACAAATGAGGGCAGAACAGGGAGAAAACATGAGATGTGCAGAAGTCAAAAGGTATAACCAGATTAGGATGAAAGAAATCTTAATAGGCAACATGTTATCATCTCCCACTACTGCTGCTTCCAAAACAACATAGTAATATATGTGTATATATATAAAAAATTACCTGTGTTTCCATCATTGGCTTTTGGAAAGGGAAAGAATCATGATTAATACACCACAGGATATCATTATCCTCATTTTCTGAAGCAGCCATTAGCAGAACACCTAGTAAGATAATAACAAATAGGTCCATATGTTAAAGTTCAATTTTACTATTCATGATTGTCATTCTATAAGAGAAAAAGGGGCTATATTGAACACAAAAGTCTTAAATCTTCAGAAGTTACCTTTGCTATAAAGAGCTCGATGCACTTTCGATGGCTTTTCCACATTAGAAGCAGCAGAAAATCCAGGGGGCAGGCGGATGTGTATCAATGTTAATGTTGAAGGACGAGCAAAAGGATGCCTAAATGGGCATACACTAAAATACATTCGTACACCTAGAGGAAAAAGAATGAGACAGTATAAACAGGCTATGACTGTATTTTGAAAAAAGATTTACTTCATCCATTAATCTAGTTATTTTACTAATAAGCTAGAGGAAAGCCTAAGTTATTCTAAAAATCTAAAATCCACAGCTAGGCATTACATTTATTAGGACTAACCAAAATGTCACAAATAGTGCATAATCAAGTACTCAAAAACACAGTATTGAAAACTTTTTTGCCTTATTCTTTATCGTATCTGCAGAAATGAAACAAATTTTCAACCTAAAAGCAGGCTAAACCTGCTTCCCACAGTGATGTGCGGATGTTAATCGTCTATTCTATTTTACCACCTCCCCTGTACCACACACATTATATAGGCATTCCACATGGAGACACCCTAGTCTAATCCATCCATCCACCTTCAGAAAAGTGCAAGAAAAAGACCATGCAAAGAAAACATATAGGTCTCCACATGGAACATCTACCTCATATGTTACATTATGTGTGCGATAGAAAAAAGGGACATGCATCTGTCCCTTCACAACATGAGGCAGACTGCCACCTTGTGTTTGAATTGATATAATGCTTGACAATTAGAATACTGAATTCTTACCTGCATGTGTGATTGCCAATAGCTGGCAATCTATTGATTCAGAATTTTCAATCACTGCTATCTGAACAATAGGCTTAAAGACTGAACGGTCTATGGTCCTGAAAGAAAACCAAGGCAACAGTTCACATATCTGAAATCATGAGATATCTTAATCATGAGAACAAAATAATCCCAAGAAGTGTTTAATGTACTAACAAAACAGTTTGCTCCTCAGGCACTGTTTCTTAATGCAGACTGTTTACCTGGCAATCTTTCCAGCTGCAGACACAATAGTATTCTGGGAAACAGAAGCAACCCTCATCATCCCTTGACCATCTGGACCCAAATCATAAACCTGTAATTTAATTATACAGTTTTTAGTGGGTTTAAAATAAATTTGCAGAATAATATTCCATGCTGTAACAGCTAGCTAACATATGCGAAAAGGCAAATTAGGCCTCAAGAGAAAAGACAATATTCCAAAGTATAATTCAGTGAAGGAAAATACAAGAGAACCCTCCCAAGCTGAATGCAGGTTGGATGTTGGAACAAACCAGGATAGAGCAGAGACAGAGAGGCTGCACAGGACATCCCAGGATAGGTGAGCTGAGGGAGCACAGGATATGAAGATCCTGAAGCTAAAGGGCAGAGGAGCTCTGCAAATTAGTAACGATAGAATGACATCAAAAAGTATAAGGATGCAGAGTGAAAGAACTTTTACGAAATTTAGAAGTGAACAGGATATAATCTTGCTATCAACTTTGCATAATGCTTCAACAGTTTATTTTGTGAACCAGCCAGACAGCTTCAAATAATGAAGAGCACAACAAAATAGTAAATATAAATGGGATTTATGCATAAACACATACAAGACTGATACCTAAAAGGGAAAAGGTTACTTTATTCTGGGAATAAAGAAAAAACAAAGTACAGAACAAAATACACTCAATGGCAGGCAACTTCCACTCTCACAGAAATGAATTTAAGACAGAATTAGAACAGTGTTTTATAGCAAACTTCCATTAATGTAAATAAGTTAGAATTCTAGAACCACATGTGCGTACACTGGAAAGTCACAATACATTAAGAGTCATACCTGTATCACACCTTTTTCAGAGCGTGTATATAAAATATTTCGGGAGTTGTCAATGGCAATTTGAACAATAGGATCTATAAAACAAATTTAAAATCCAGAATTGTTTGGTTAAATCCTACTAACAATCCTGTGGTATGATGAAAAAAAGAGTTCCATGCATGAGTATCTTCCCAGAAAACATAATGAGATTACCCAAATGTTGTTTCTCTTATCTAACCACTAGGTAATTCTAACTTTAAGACAGGGAGAATTACTTATTACCTCAGGATCCCAATTTATGTAAGATATAACTTAGTTAGCAACAAAGTCAATATTTTAATGGTTCAGAGCTTAAAAAACACTAACAAATGCATGCATGCAAAACATTCAACTAGCATAGAACATCTAGGACTGTGTAATGTATTATCTAACACAACTGCATCTCTCTCTCTCTCACACACACACACACACATTTGTTAGTCTTTGATTTGATAATCTTGTTAGGATTATGTGTCACCTACCATCTTCTGAAAATGTGAACTGCAGCAATGATGGAACAAGGAAAGAAAGGGTGCTCTTTGAATGATTGATCTTCCTACAGCGCTGGCTGAACCAGCCTGCCTCGGCCTACAAAAATAAGGAAACCATTAAAATCTGATAATCATGGATCAAGGATTGTTTCAGTTCATCCAATGGGTTATCAATAAATTCAATAGCTGAAAAAAGGCGCATCATATTATGAAATAGGGTGGAGCACCTGGCAGTCTCCAAAGCATTTTTTCTTCAGTGCATTTTTGCCAACTAAACTAGGTCAGTAAGAGTTGTAAGCTAATATATGAGTACTAAAACTAGGTAGGCCATTAAAAAAATATAGGCAACAAGTGCATGGACATGAGCAGAACACTTCCCATGTGATGCTCCCCACATTCCAACAAGTATCTCTGGCAGACTTCACTTGCCTGGTAAGCAACTTCATACAAACAACCATCTTTGCCAGCCAAAAAGATACGCCCATTTTCAGTAGAGGTTATAGTCAACAGATAGGTGTTATCAGTAGGAAGTGAATAGAGGGGATCTGGAAGAAGCTGCATTCCGCCAGACATGCTATCATTGAGGGATCCAGAACCTAATAAAATAAGCAAACTTAATGTAAGTTCTTATTTTTTATCAGAAAAGTTTAAACATTAGCATTATAGTTGCAGTGGTAAATACTCCAGAGTAAAGAAGTGAAAAATCAAGACAAAAGTGTCTTTCAAAAACACTGCCCATACATCTTTACATTCAAAATTCAATTTTATCTTCTTGGGATCAATTGACATTATCAATTCTTTTGCTGTTAATACATTTCATGCCATTAAATTCTTTCATTCCAGATGTGACATGAGAGATGTGACATGAGGTGATGGATGGAAACAAAACAAGTGAGAGATGCTCTCAAAAAGTCACTCTTGTGTATTACCTTGGTGCATTTTAACATAGCATTCTTTTATTGATCTTAACTGTGTTTATTCTAAGCATTTATTATTTGCACCATGAGGAGGTTATTACTTCATTCTAATAACAGAAGCAGCAGGTTTGGCCTCCCAACAGTCACAGCTAGCAGCCCCACTGAGAGTGGAGTGAGTAACATGAACCACTCCCAGCCCCAGCTGCTACTGCTGGTGAGCTCCTCTAAAGTCCTTTTCTTGCATCTCTATGTGGGCAATTGCACTCATGCACAAGACTTAGAATTACCTGCTTGCAAAGTAGCATAGCTGAGTCCTAGAATTACTATATCAACAGGAGTAGCCAGAACCAGCAGGTGTCGTATGTGCGGCTGAAAGATACCTGCAAATAAGGAAATAAGATGATGACATGTCAATATAGTCTCCCATCTCTAAAAGAACAGCTAGCATGATCTCAAGATCCAAGACTGTGAGGAAACATATACACTAAACTTCTAAACTATGCTACTTTGCCAACAACAGCAGCCATGAAATATTAGTTGAAGCCCTGTAATTATTATTTTTCCTAAGTCAGATTAACAGTAATTAATCTGGCACTTATTTAAACTACTTGAAGATATCCAGAAAACATAATTTGCATGAAAATTGTGTATCTAATATAGAATGGGGATCAATGGTGGCTGATTCTTGGAAGGATTAAAAGCACATGACTTTCTCCAAGCAGATTTTGTTACATAGCATGTTACCTGCTTTTGGTTTCACCAAGCCCACAGCAAGGATAGTTTCACTGAGACCATCAAAATAAGCCAGGTCTCCTCTGTAAAGAACAACAAAAAACTGTATTAAAGAGGAGAGATAACGTACATAATCATTATGCAAGATAGCTGATCTGCAATATGAATCTGATTCTTACACAAACTCTGTATTTTTAATTTATTTCAAATTTAATCTCATACAAAACAAATTCTTAGATGGTAGTTCTTTACATACCCATCTTCATAGTTCCACATAAAAATGTCACTGTCAATGGTCAGCCATGCCCTACTAATCTCAGGAAACACTCCCATCATACAATTGCACTGCATATCTGAAATATCCAGATTTAAGGAACAAATGCACTATGGTGAGAAGATACACCCCCAAAATTGGGCAGGTGGGAAGAGTCCAGCCATGATAGGTTATTGAGGGTACCATCTGATACACAATTAATTGAGAGTCAGTTGAATTGAATTACCTGGTTTGCAAATCAATCTAACTCCTGGTTTATTGAAACCATGCTTTGCTGCCAAACACAAGATTTGCCTGGCAGATAATTACATAAACCATGATCTGTTTTCTTGTTCACTGGGTTGTTTGTGTCCCTCCCCTTCACCTACTCCATGGGTTCTAAAAGTATGGCCTGCAGGCCAAAACCTGCCTGCCATGCCCATTTATTCACCCCACCTCATCGGTTTGAGAATCACTCAGAGAAAATGATCTCCCAGCAAGTCCAAAAGCTCTGAGCTGGGACAGGCGTTCTTTAAAACTGAGCAGAGAGCTGGCGCATACCCAAATTGCAACAGTTCAACTGTGTGTGCGCCAGCTCCCCGCCCCCCCATTGCACGCATATACAGAGCAGGGATATGGAGTGGGAAACAGAAGAGAGGCAGGCGGAAGAGAAAGAGAGGCAAAGACAAAGATGAAGAAAGGATTGAAGGTAACAAAAATGTAACTTTTAAAATCTATTTTTAATTATGTGAGCCCAGAGGTGAGCCAGGCCAGGGGGTGGCCGGGTCTGTGCCTGCCGCCACCATCACTTCACCATGCCCAGGCCCGCCACTGCCACTCCGGCCCGTGCCCACCACTGTTGCCTTTCAACTGGCCCCCTGTTGAAAAAGTTTGAGGACCCCTGACCTACTCCCTCCTTGTATCCCAATGGTTTTTATGGCACTGAAGTACTGTAAAGCAGTTGGGTCTTTAACTGCTCTTGCCTGCTATCTCTGTAAATTGGTAAAACAATCCACCAACAATCCACAATTCTTATAGTTCACATGTAACAACTAACAGCAGTTCATGATGCAACAAACCATATATTCTCTTAATGGGTTGCTTGTGGTTAACAAGCCATAGCTCCAGGTTTGCACTTAACAACCTGATTCAACAAACCATGGTTTATAGTTACATAGAAATCAGGTCAATGGGGCTTATTTTTTTAGTAGGTATGTTCATGTCAGGTTGTAGAAGTCAAAGCTCAGTTTTTACATGTGCAAAACTGACAATACATGCAGAAATTATCTGATTACAATTATGCTTATCTGAATGTCAAAGAACCCTGAATCTTGATCATTATGAATGTCAAAGAAAATGTAGAAGACATTGGGAGCGCTGCATAGGTTTGCATTCTTCCTCCTTCCAGTCCCTCTTCTTTTGTGCACAAGTTCTTCTCACTAGAACAAACCGTAACTAACCATACATACTTATATTTTTTTTTACCTCTGTCATCATCTCTGAAGGACCTAGCATGTCATAAAATGAAAAACTGGTAACAGCTGGAGAGATAGGAATGAAAAGAGCATTATCTTGTAGACAAGGGCCTGTCTCTCACAACACCACACTAATGTATCCTTCTCATGATGAAGAAATACCCAACAAAGAAGATGGAGCTATGGAGCATGATGTTTCTTTCAATAAAGAGGTGGAGTGGCCACAGAGCCCTATTTCCAATGCTCTTTCAACAATTCTGAGAAAGGATACTATAGTAGGGACTGGATGTTAGCAGCCACTTGGGTACAAACTGGAGGCAACAGCAGAAAGTACAACAGAGAGGGGAAACCTGTGGCCCCTCTAGGTGTTTGGGTCTACAACTCTATCAGCTGGCTACAGCTGATGGGAGATGAAGGCCAAATCATCTAAACGGCCACAAATGACTTGGAACAGTATAGTACATTTGAGAGGGAGAGGGAGAGGGAGAGGGAGAGGGAGAGGGAGATGCCTTAGCTCCTAGCTAGGTGCAAGCAACTGCATCAGGGGTCCTCAAACTTTTTGAATAGGGGGCCAGTTGAAAGGCTGTGGTGACTGTTGTGGGCCAGTGAGGTGGGGGTGCCTGGGCGTGCGCCGGTGAGGTGCCGTCGGGCGTGTGCAAGGTGCCATCGGGCATGCGTGAGGCACCGTTGAGCACACACGGCGGTGGCTCGCTCGGTCGGAGAGCTCCCAGTGAGTCCAAAACCATCTCCGAGTGAGCAAGCCACCACCTCCCCACCCGTGCTGTGAGGCAGCAGCGAGTGCTCACTCGGAGACCATCTCCACGCGCGTACAGGAGGTAGGTGGTGGAGGCTTGCTCGCTCAGAGACCATCTCCAAGCGAGTAAGTCACCACCTCCCTGCCTGCGCAGCAAGAGGAACAGTAGCGCAGGACAGATGAAAGGCCATGACGGGCTGGATTCGTCCCGCAGGCCATAGTTTGAGGACCCATGAGCTACATGATAAAACACAGAAAATGAATATAAACTGGAGACAAAAAAGAAAGGTCAAGCCTTGGTGATGGGGGAAATGCTGGAGTGAATAAGCATGAACCAGCAGCCTTAAACCCACCCTTAAGCCCAAATTTTTACAAGTGTTTCACTAGTACTATCACAATTAGGATACGTCCAAATTGCTCAACCAATTCAGGGGGTAAAGGAACTCTTCGAATTGAACTTATTTCTGGAAGACTGGGAATCAAAAGAAGACCAGGCCCCTGTAAGGGATAATCCATATCTGACATTCCAGAAACTGAGGGGCTATCTGTAATTGTGAAAAAGGTTAAATAATTAAAAGTAATGAAAACAAATAAGCAAAATGCATAAATACTTCAATTAAATCTGTAATCCAAATAAATTTATTGTCTCTTCATATACAATTAGCAAATGTTTTTCTGTGCAAATCTACAAACCAGTGAATGCATGCACATATTTAGATTTAAATCAATTAAATAAGCCTCAAAAGATAACCATCAATATATTCTAGAAACTGTTACTGCACTTTCAAGTGTGGTGATTTCTGCACCACTGTCTGGATCCACCACTCCAATAAGGATCAGAATAAGCATAATACCAAGTCTTCAAGTCTCATTACAGAAAGATGGTCCAAAAGGATACTATGGTCAATGCACTGAAAGATCCACTGGGAGGTTCAGAAAAAGTAACAGGCTCGTATTGCTATTGCCCATTCCCTAGCAGAGAACATCCATTGAGGCAATCAAGGTGTTTTCTATCCCAAACTAGGTCAAAAACCAGATTAGAATGAATCCAAATAATCATTGCTATCCAAAACTTCTGGAGTTGAGAAGAGTGCCCACTCCAATACCTTGTTCAAAAATGCCAAATTTGATATTAGAAAACTCTGATTCACATGTAACATGGTACTATTTTCATCAATGTATCTAACAATGCAATTAAGAGGTCCCCATTACCCCTTTTCTGGAAGGAAAAGAAATAAGACTCCAATAAAGCCAATAAGAACAGACAGTTTGGAATTATGTACACTATTTCCCATCATATACCTTTGTTTCAAACATGTACCTTATGACATGAACTATTAACCCCAGAAATGGGAATTGGAGGAGGAGCATTTCCTAAATGATCCAATACTTGCTCATAAAATTGTAAGGTGTCTATGTAATTAACCTATTATGCCTTATGACCCAAGTATTTTGACAGGACATTCTTGGACTATCCAAGACACTACCCCTGACTTGTTTATGTCTATGTCTGAACTCAGAATTCTCCCTTGTTTCTCCTTCGTAAAGTCAATTGCAACTCATTCATTGTTGGATTCCAATTCTAGCTTGCTGGGAGAAAAGCCAGAGTTCTGGCTTTGTGATATAACACCAAGATTGAGTGTAAACCAATCCAGATTGTTAAAGTTCAAACTAGGCTTCTTCAGTACAAGCCAAACTATTGCCTCTTTCATGGAAGAAAGAACTCCCCCTATTACAGAGGCATCCACATGGCTGTTTGTTGACATTTTGTCTGGGTGCCACTGCTGAGTAGGAATTTCACCTAGGTGAATAAAAGAGTTACTAACAAGCAGATGCAACATTCAGCCCCACTTTCCTGTCCTGTATAGAAGCCAAGCAGGTTGCTGGGAGAAGGGTGCTTGGCTGTTATGGTAGCCCACAGTGTTGTTAGACTAGGCAGGGAGGAAAATAATCCACTCTTCCCCACCCAGTGTAGAAATTGATCCCTCCTCCAGCAGCCTACTATGTTTCCATACAAGATGTGCAGGAAGCTGTATGTCTAATATACTATGTGTCTAACATAGAAACACAGCAGGCTGGCAGGAGGAGGGATCCATGTTTCTATGTTGGATGTGCAGGATATGTGGTTTCTAACCTGCAAAACTGAGACTGGCAAAAGAAGGACAGGGTGCTTCATTCATCTTTGGGGGAGGGAGGATAAGGAATCCTGTGGCCTCCCTACATCATCTGGGAGGTCATAGGATTACTTGGAGTCTTCCAAGATCCTGTAATCTTGGATCTGAGGCTCTTATGTCCCAGCTGACCCTCCTTGCAGTCAATACAAAAAGAACCCACACAGGCTACTTGTCATCAAGTCAGAACTGTGCTAGGCGGAGAGGTTAGGAGGCTGCGGCCACAGACTTTTCCCAGCCTTTCCTGCTCCCCAGCACTAACTCTAGATGGACAAAAATGGCTCTCTAGAGAAAATACCCTGTGCAAGGCATGATACACATAAAACTCCACATTCAGGGGCTTACATGCATCAGGGACACAGAACACACATTTGTTCCCTTAGTAACTTTGGGTTAGCTAATTTATGAACCAACATTAGCATGCTTTTGCTGCAGATGCTTCTTTTCAGGCAAGCATATCCTGACTGATGAGTAAATTTCACCCACTGCATTACTGAACTATTTCCTTTTACTGTTGCATTTTACATTTTTAAGTTTTCACACAAAACTATACAATCCCTCCGGGTGGGTCACTGGCTAATAACAACAAATTAAGTCTCTGTAGTCCCAAGTGAGCCTGGCAGATCTCAAAAACCAGGAAGGGCAAGGATCCAAGAAACAGGTTGAACTAAAAGAGGGCTGTTCTCTGTAGCCGCTAACCACTGAAGCCCACTGCCATGGCATGGGGCTAACCATCTCTTACAACAACACGGCAATACATTTATACGGCGCGTGGAAGGAGAGCCGGAATACAGAAAGTGAAGTGCCCAGGGCTGAGAGGGGTGAGGCGAGCGGGGAAGGAGACAGACCCACTGCACGAAAAGGCAAGGGAGACCCCTCAGCGGGGCTTGGCTTACTGGGCGCCGGGACGGAAAGCAACTCGGAGAGGTCCGGGTAGCAGCGGTCATCTTGGATCTGCCGGTCGATGATGCGCCCCGCGTTCTCCAGTGCCTCCTGCAGGCCGGGGACGGCCGCCGGGTTGAGGGCGACCGGCATGGCGAACGTGACGGGTATGCAAAGGACCCCCAGCAGGGCCGAAGCGAGACACGAAGAAGGCTCTCTCGCGCGCGCCAAATCCCGGCAGCCACCGCGTGTGCCCGACGCAATGCCTGACCATAGAAAGGCAAGGGCTAGAGGTGCCGTCACAGCCCTACGTCTGGGACGATGAGAAGAGCGCCACGGCGCTGAAAAGGTAGTGAGAGCCGCGCGTGTTGGGCCAGGCTGAAAAGTCAGCCTCTTCCAGGGGCAGACCTCCTCGTGCTCTCTGCAGATATTTTGGACTACAGCTTGCACAAACCCTGTTGGGATGATGGGAGTTGTAGAAGGCGTACAGGTTTTCTATGCCCTCAGCTTGCTTCTCATGCTGGCCAGTCAGATACGCCTGAAAAACTCACAAGCGGGGACTGAATGAATGGGATGGGTAACTTGTGGCGCTCCTTCTGAGTGAAATGCAAATCCCATCAGCCCAAGTCAGCAGTCAAAAACGAGTGAAGCTGGAAACTGCAGTGCAAATGCAATTTAAAGGAGGCAATTTAAACCCTATATATCTTGATACAGTCACTTGTAGTATTACTGAGGGTGCCTGAAACTTCAGAGAAAAAAGAAAAAAAAATCATTCAGTAGTGTATGCATCGGATTTGGAACTTGCAGCCCATTCCTAGAACATATATTTTTTCAGACGTCTCATGGAATTGAGTGTAAGTCTTATGGAACCCAATAGGAGCTACTTTTGAATAGTAGTGCACAATCGATTTGCACTGTTAAGATCCAATGCTATGCATGTTTAGGCAAACAAAACATAACTCCGAAAACAAAACAACTCCGAATTTTCCCAGTCTGCAAGAAAATTAATCAAGGAACTCAAACGAGCAACTTGGTGCATATGTGAGCAGGTGAGGGCATGGGTTGTCGCTGTCGTTAAGTCTTGTCCAACTATTTGTGAGCCCATGGACCAAAGTACCCCAAGTTCACCCCCCCCCCCGTCCTCCATTTCCTCCCAGAGTCTGCTCAAATTCATGTTCATTTCTTCGATGACACTATCCGGCCATCTCATCCTCTTGCCACCCCCTTCTCCTTTTGCCTTCAATCCTTCCCAGCATCAGGGCCTTCTCCAATGTGTCCTCTCTTCTCATTAGGTGGCCAAATTATTTGAGCTTTAGCTTCAGCCTCTGTCCTTCCAATGAGCAGTCAGGGTTGATTGGTTTAATCTCCTTGCACTCCACGGGACTCTCAAGAGTCTTGTCCAACACCAGGCAGGGCCGTCTTAACACATGGGCCTGATGGACACTTGCCCGTGGGCCCCATACTAATCCGTGTATGTTAACCCTTGGAAAATTGGAAAACTTCCAAAATTAACAGTAGTTGTAGTTGTCGTAGGAGCCCCAGTACACTGCTTTCCCCGTGGCCCATAATGCTGTTAAGACGGCCCTGACACCAGGCATGGGTCTTAGCTTCAGTTAATTTTTCTAAACCTCCAAAGATTTAGCAAAGTTTCTCGTCTGCTAGCGCACATAGAAAAAAGAACGGTGGGAGTGGCGGGACGTTTCCCCCTTGCCTTAAACACGCGTCATATTGCGCCCTAACAGGAGAATCCCGTATCAGCTCCCATGGAAAGAAGCGAATCACGTAGGCTCCCGTTGCTGGGGATCGAGAAGCCGAGCCCCGCCAGGTTTGCAGGCGCGGTGCTCATACCCTCCGGCCACGGGAGGTCTCCCTACGGTGGACGGCGGGGCGAAGAGGCTTCCTCTCGCTCAGCCGCCGCATCCTCAGCGACTTCCTCCTGTCGGGAGGCCGGTGCTGTTGTCGCTGGTGTGGTTCTTGGGAAGCGCTCACTTGGGCTAGAGCAGCCGGGCATGGAGGGCGGTGAGTGGGCAGCAGCGCTCGGGGAGGGCCTCCTTGGGAGGGCTGCTTGTTTGCAAGAAGCGCGGCGCTCAACTTTCCATTTCTCCTCGCAGATGCCGAAGCGGTGGCGGGACCCGACCCGGAACTGGCCGCCACGATGGGCTTCTCAGGCTTTGGTGAGTTGGGCGAGAAGCGGAGGGGCCGCAGCCTGGGCTGGAGAGGCTGGAGAGTGGGCGAGGAGAGTGCTGGGCGGTCGGTGCGGGGCAACAGGCTCGGCTGGCGTGCCCCCCTGGTGCCTCCATACACGCAAAATCTCATGCGTGTTCAGGCAGCAAAGGTCCTTCACGGGGTTGGAAACAATTTTCTCGGCTGGCTGGGGAATGCTGGGAGTTGTGGGAACTGGTTCATGCCACTTGGGGGAGTGCTGGGGGTTATGGGACTTTTAGTGTACTTTTAGAACTGAGCAGGGCTGACAAGGACTGAACGTTTTGGAGAGCATTCATGGGGTTGCCATAAGTCAGAGATGGCATGACAGTATATGAGAATTGCAGCAAAGTTGGCACTTTTTCCTTTCTAAAACATGTATAGGATTGTGCTCTGGGTCATTTAAACCCTTCCTGAGAACCTCCCTCCAATGACTGTGTGTGATATATTAAAAAAGTTAATATGTCTCTTCTCTCTTCCATCCCCCATTCCATGCTTTAGAACTGCTTGTGCAATATGCTACCACCACAACAGCAATGCTCTTGGCATGTGCAGTTTTGCATTTTAAACTAGATTAAATTCTGGCACTGGTGGAATTACAGGAATCAAAGTGTGTTTACTTCTGCAGCTCTTATACTTCATGTGGGCTGTTGGGATCCTGGACTTGGGCTCAGTGCCTTTGCCACAGCATTTTCATGTGTATGAATCTGAGTTTACATTTCCACTCATAAGTATGCATGTTGGAGATTTAAATAAAAATGAATCTCTGATCCTGCTCTTTAGCTTATCTGTGGTTTTCCCCACAGCTTTTGTCTGCATGCTTGCTTTTGTTCCTCATCACTGTTCTTTGTAAAGTGACAAAACATTCAGAGAGTACAGTTAATTGAGGGGCAATAATAGTAAAATGGTAGCTTTATAATTCATGGTCTGCAACCACAATACACAAGCAAAATCTATTTATGTGTTCTTTCAATTCAATTTACCTGCCTTATGCTGGAGAAAATGAAGTTCAGAAGTGAATTGCATGGTGGGCTGAGTTATCTTTATGGACATTCTCAGATCTGAGGATGCTTGATAAATACCTGTTTTTAACTGTTTTGAGAGCTTGTGGTTTGCTTGTTTCAGGGTGGATTGATTTAAACCCAAGTGATTTAAATAATTAAGAGAAAAAGTCAATTTAATTCACTGAACTTAAATCAAGTTCCTGCTGAAACCTCTTCATGCATTTCCTAAATAGTGGTGCAAATATGACTGCTAAAAATGTGAATGCTAAGGTGTGTTGATTTAAAAATACAGTATGGCTTACTTTGCCTTATTCTCATAAACAGACTTTGTCTTTTTTGCTGTGTATCTTCTACAGGTTTACCTTTAACTTGGAATGCCTTTAAATATTCTAATATATGATTTCCAGAATCCTTGCCAGCTTTAGGTTTATAGCACAATCCTAGAAATGTTGCTCAGAAATTGGTTTCACTGAGCAGGATTCACTCCCAAGTATGTGGGTAGGGGATTCCAGCATTTTCTCTCTTTTTATTTCCAGTGCTGCTTATTTCTGCTTCTCTTGTGAGTTTTGCCCTCACCAGAAATGAAATATCAAGCAAAACCAACATGCTCATAATGGATAGTCAAAAGAAATGTACTGGGTTTTTTAAAAAAATCCATCTTTTGGTTTATGTTAAGCACCTGCCTTTATCCACTTTAGTATATTGCCTTTCTCTTAACTAACTCCTCTGCCACGCTTGGCTCGACTTTACTAAACACATAATCACAGAACACAAATCCTATCTTCTTTGCAGATATGACTTTAGTTGGAGAAAAGGAAAGCCCAGAACTTTCAAAAGCAAAAGCTTGTTAGCTAGAAAGAAGCATTTTCATGAGATGACAAACTGAAATTAATGCCCATGTTTGATTGGGAGGTAACTTCATTTTTATGGGGCTGCAAGTGTAAGGTTACCATGTATAGGATGAGATTTAATACTATTTCAATTAAGAGAAAAATAGTATTTTTATTTTTAAATCAAAGTGTTAATTTAAAATTTTAAAGATCCAGTTTTAAGTTTAAAAGAACAATCATTTTTTATCCATACAGACTGATTTTAGAGTTTCCTCCAGGTATTTGTTTCAGCTCTGAATCATTGCCAGAAAAACAGCTAGCTCTTTAAGAACAGAAACTGGCAACCTGTGGGTTACTACCTTGATGTTTGAGATTCCTGAGGTTTCAAAAACTTGATACAGTGGTACCTTGGCTCACGAACTTAATCCGTTTCAGGACTCTGGTCGTGACCCAAATTGGTCATGACCCAAGTTGAATTTCCCCATAAGGTTCAATGTAAATAAGGTTAACCTGTTCTGTAACCATTTTTTTTAATCACAAAAATTGGAAACGAAGTGACAAAGAACAACAAAGTAACAAAGAACAACAAAGTGCTGTACAGCACCGCAGAGAACACTAACCTAGATGGGGGGAGGTTATTGTTTGGAGGGAGAGTCCAAACGATAATCGTGCAATAGTGATCGTGCTTAGGAGGGGGAGATAGGCATGATTGCGATCGTGCTCGTACAGGGACGATGGGTGTGATCATGGCCCTCACCCCCCCCCCCCCCGAGCATGACTGTGATTGTGCCTGTCTTCCCTGCACGGGTGCGACCTTGATCGCTGCCATCTCTCCACCCCCCTGAGCAGGGAAGATGGGTGTGATCATGTTTGTCACACGATGTGGAGTTCACGACCTGAGGCAAAATTTTGCCAAAATTTCTGTTTGTGACCCAATTTGGTTGTGAAATGAGGTGTCCGTGAGCCGAGGTACCACTGTAGTTTCCGGCTTTGTTCAAGGTTTCCAGCCTTACATATTTTATCAGTACAGAATTGTGACTTTAAGAAGAGTAAGATTTTGGAAGAACATTTACATGCATTCCCAATTTGTGGACATTTCCATTTTACTGTTGAAAACAGAGTGCTGGGTTAGATGATCCTTTGATTTCACCCGGCAGGACTGCTTTTATGTTCTTAAGGCTACAGTCCTATGCAGGCTTAATCTGGGAGTAAGTCCCATTGTCCTCAGGAAACTTATTTCTGAGTAGACATATATGGGATTACACTCTAAGGATCCATTATTGCAGATTCTTTTTATCATGGCAGGGTATCCAGTTTCCACTGGCTGTTTGTATTTTGATAAATCTGTTGGGGATTTTTAAAAATGCAATCTGACCTCTTGGGAAACCATTCTTATCAACTAGGAAAGAAAGCACGGACATTTGACTTCAATGCAATGTTTGAACAAACTCGAAGAACTGCTGTGGAAAGAAGTAGGAAGATTCTGGGTGAGCAGACCTATTTCATAGAATGTTATTATTCATTAAAATATTTCTAACATATTCTGATTTCAGGGTGGATACAATAATAACAAACAATGTCAACATGTAACTTATGTATTGCAAAAATCAATAGCCTGGGTCCAAAAACAAACCTTAACACCTGGAGTCATGCTTCAGCTTGTTTAAAAAGAACATAGAATTGCCAATGCTAGTATTGAACTATGTTTTTAGAATAACCAATGAATCTGCCCATAACCCACCAAACCTGGAGAGTTATGGACATTCTGTGCAGGGCAGGAGGTGGTGATCTTTGCCCTCACCCTTTTCCCACCCTGAAAATCAGCTAGATGTCTGGTATAGGCCATCTAACTGAGGTGCTTCAGATGGAGAGAGAAGGAGGCTGGAGCACTGCTAGGATACATCATATCTTGGTAGACCTGGTCTTCTCTTCCCAACCCCCACAGAATGCCAACTAAACTACTTCTCCAAAGTTGTAAAATCAACTTTGGAGATGAAAATGACACAGTTATTTTCATGTTCATGGTAGGTGAGTGGATGAAGCATGAATCCCTAGTTCTGAGGTAGGAGCTTTTTTCCAGCCTTGGAACAGGGAATGCAAACTAACCTGTGTCCCTCTAGATCCTGTCTAGAGGGGCACAGGATCATAGTGTCCTGGTCTTTCTCCTATATTTCACCTTTCCAGGGAATTGAGTTTGTCAGCAATGTTTATTTATTTGATCTACATTGTGTGCTGTCATGTGGACTCAGAATGGCTTAGAGTAGTTTGTCCTAATTGTTACCAATCTAGTGTCCTCTTTTTTCACCTGAAACATTTAATGGCCTTAGTTTGTCTGAGGCATTCTGGAATTTTAGGGGTTTTTTCCTGTCTTAAATATACAGAGGATGGCACCAAAACATACTCCTGACACATACTTTTTTGTGAAACTTATCTGTCAAGGAAGTAACAAATATACCTGTGATTTTGAATTTCAATATTAAGTGTTTTTTGAAAACTATTTACTTAAAGTGTAATCTTACACATGTTTATAGGAAAAAGACCTGTTCAAAGGTGTTTTTTCCTGCCTAAACCTGTATAAGATTACATTCTTAATCATCATTCCAGACATATTAAAATAGAAAATTTCAAAGCAAATACAGGTATCTGTCTCACACTGAACGTATTTCTGTTATACTTATTTAGAAGAACGTGAAAAAGAAGCAGCTGAGAAAGAACTTGGATGCCAGCATGAAGCTGCAGCAGCTACAGACTCACATCCCATGGCAAGAACCTCTTCTCGGTATAGTTAGAAATACCATCCTACATAGTGGGCTTCTAGTTCTGTGCCTTTTGGTAGTATGACATTTGTGCATGATAGTGTTGCATTATAAACCACATTATTTACAACTGCTGTTTAGAGTTAGCTGCTGTAGTTTTAAAGAAGGTGGGGTTGGTTTGCTAGGGTTACTGTGTTCAGGATGCTGTTCCTATTGGCAGTGATAGGAAAACCCCTGATCTTATGCATACACACTAGGAAGTGAATTCTATTAAAAACACTGAGAATTTCTTCTGAGTACACCTGATTAGAATTGGGGTGCAAGGCTTTTGGATAAAGTGGCTGTCTGTATATCGAACTTGTATCTTGCCTTTCCACAAGAAGCTTCCCAAGAGCTTAGGGCTTTTTTTGTTTTGAAAGGCAGGGTTCATCAATGGTAACCTGTTAGAGGCTGCATGAGTGATGGGCAGAGAGGCACCTTCTTTCTCACTCTGTCTGGGTCCAAACAACATGACATCCCATACTTGAGTAAGGGTTGGATATGGGTTGTCATTAACCTATGGGTTGTTGTTGGATGGTGGAGTATTATGCTGCATGAACCCAGCTGCACTAACAAATAGGGTTTGTTCTCTATGACCAATCCATAAAGTCAACACCGGTTGTTGTTGGGTTATGAACTGTGGGTTGTTTGTGTTTCACAAACTGTTATTTGTAGTGACTTTATACAAGACAACAACCCACAGTTCAACAAAAGCCCATACTCAGCCATATGCAACCTTGAGCATGGGTTGTCATGTTGAGTGAACACAATCACACACACAGACCTGGACTTTCTGAAAATCTGGCATCTGTTACTTTGTAATATTGTGGGTGTTTCCCTATCCCAGCAGCTTTTCTGCTCATTCTCTTCCTCTGTCTGGGGAAGGTGAAAAAGAAGAGCAGCCCTTTCTACACACTAATTTCTCTGCCCTCTGTCCTGGGAAGTTTCTGGGAACCTCTCCATATGTCCTCCGAAGCCTGGAGATGGGCCTATTCTCCCCTTGTAATAAAAAAGTTCTGGGCATAAAACGTGGAAGCTGGGGAGAAGCACTTGCCCATCATTGCTTAACAGATGAGCCCCCCTACAACCATTATGACCACCTTCCTGTCACTGGCAGGATTGATTGGGAGGGGATAATCACTGTTCCACCCCGCCTCCCTTAATGCCCTTACAAAGTCATGTTCCTTACGAACTGTACCCACTTTGCTAACCAACTAGCATGCAGTCACTTTTCCTCCCTTGCACATGGTGCTCTCCATTCCGCAGGTTGCAGTATCACCTGGTTAGATATGCTGGAGGAAAAAGGGTGGATGAGGGATTTCAATAATGATCACATCAGCTGTGCAGGAGGGTGTCCTGAGTAATATGGACAGGCTGTTTCTCTTGCCATTCCTTCACCTAGAGATTCAGATAGCAGTGAAAGTAAGGAGAGTTCAGATGAAGAGCTGATTGGACCCCCGCTGCCTCACCAAGGATCTGCAGAGGATTCTGATAATGAACTCATCGGGCCTCCACTTCCTCCAGGGTACAAGGGCAGTGAAGAAGAGGAAGATGAGGATGATGAGGATGAGAACATTCAGGAAGAAGAGGAGGTATGTTTTAAATCCCTCAATGAGCTTGTTTGTCCATAGCTATAAGCCAGGTTATTGCCCCTTATTGCAAACAAGCGGATTGCTTGTACAGACATCCCATTTGCTACCCCCTACATGGAGGCAGGTAGGTTGGTCGGTGGGTAACAGGTAAAACAAGCAATCAGCAAATAACACAGTTTCACATTTTCTCAATAATGTTAAACTCCTTGAAATAAAACCAGCCATAGGCACCATAAACATCAGTCTTGATATCTTTTCCCTTGATAAGCATGATGTGGCTTCATTCACTTGATACACCCAAGTGGGATTCAGGCAACCTGGGTTCTGATTCCCACTCAGTCATGGAGCTCACTGGGTGACTTTGGGCCAGTCACAGACTCAGCCTACCCTACCTCACAGGGTTGTTGCTGTGGGGATAAGATTGAGAGCAGGAGGAGAAAGCTGTAAGCCACTTAGAGTTCATTGGTAAAAAAGATATAAATCTAAATAAATGAATAAATAGAGGCACTTCTTTATTTGGTCAGAATTCTTCCTTGGACTAAGTATTGTAGCTTGTGTAGAAAGTGTTGTTAGAAGTGATTCCAGCTAAAATGTATCTTGTGTCTATTATTGTTAACATATGTGCAAACTACTTTGTAGGACCAGAATCTAGAGCTGACCTCACAATACGTAAAATGGTAGTGGGTCTAGGAATGAGTTGATACAAAGCAGCATGCTGTTGAGTTTGGGAGAAAAAATCATCAAGGGCTGTAGCAGATTGCAGAGGTTCTTGAATGGGAGCCCATTGTGACAGTTACTTTGGTCTCTAATTCACTTTATTCCCAAATAAATGCTTTAGATGGATGCCTGGTTAGACTATAGTATTGTTACAGTTTCTTAGAACAGTTGTTTGATAAGAAGCAAATGCTTGCTTCTCTTAGGAATGCTGATTTTAATTCAAGGGTTAGAAACACTCATGCTGATTATTAATGATTAGGTTATGGTTATGTTTTATTTTTTAAAATTACACTTACATCCTGTGTTTTTCCTCTTGTAAGGAACCCAGGGTGGCTTATGAAATCTTCCTTTATCATTTACCTGTACAAGATTATGCTAGATAGGTTAGACTGGGATTCAGTGTCAGTCCTAATGTTGTGAGCCGCCCTGAGGCTTCGGCGAATGGGGCAGCATAGAAATGTTTTAATAAATAAATAAGTCTCCAAGTGAGCTTTATGCCCTGAGTCCCAGTCCAAAGCTGACTGCTGCACCACTCTAATGCTAATATTTTTTGCTTATTATCTTCAGCACTTCCTTATCAGCAAATACTTTTAGAGGGGACAAGTAGGTTTCCTTTTGTTCAGCTAGATCCTGGTTCCACATCACACCAATAAGTTATACTGTGAATGAGTGGTATACATCCAGATTCACTTGTTTTTTTCATGTGCACAAGCTAGCAATCTGGGATGTATCATTTAAGCAAGCTTTCCATGACGTACAAATCAAAAACTACATTAAGTGCGTACAAAAAAATCAGGATTTGTAAGCCAACGTGTATTGGCACAAGCCTCTCTCTTGCAGAAGGTCCAGTTCTCCCAGTTCCAATTATTTCCTAATGTAACCCCATGTAGAGCACATTGCAGGGATCTATTTTAGAGATTATCAGTGTGTAGAAGCCCAGATATCCCTGTCCAAATCTGGGGGAAGGCATTCCATGCCACTGAGGTCACCCGAGGCTCAAGAGATGGGTCGAGGAACACCCCCAAGTTATGAACCTGCTTTTTCAAAGGGAGTGTAATGCCATTCAGAAAAGGCTGAGCACTGTCCATCTGGTCAGAGGAGACATCCGCCAACTGCATTTCAGTCTTGCCTGAATTGTGCTTCATTTTGTGCATCCAATCTATTTTTGTAGCCAGCCATCATTTTAGCACATCTATAGCTTCACCTGTTAAAGATGTTGTAAGCCGCCCTGAGGCCTCGGCAAGGGGCGGCATAGAAATGTTTTAATAAATAAAATAAATAAATAAAGATGAGAAAGATAAAAAGGACAGAGAGAGAGAGAGAGAGAGAGAGAGCGCTTTGTGTCACCAGAATATTGATGGCAATGCACTCCAAAACTGAAGATGACTTCACTCAGTGATTTTATGTATTTGTTGATTCGCATGGAGGACAAGACCAGCTCCATGCTAGAGAGTTCAAGGGACCAAGGAATTTTCCCCAAGTGCAAACTTATTCCTTCATACGCATGGGTCTCATTCAGGACTGGAAGGGTGTGGCAGATCCTTCCCACCAAATGAAGGTTCAGATGAGATATGTCCAAAATATGGTAGTCTCTAAGGGTTGGAGAGCAAGGATTCAGCTGGATACAAGTCTGTCAGTGGCAATATTTACATGTCACGGAATTCATTTAATCCTGGTTACTTCTGAAAGACGCAGAGGGACTTGTCTTGCTTACAGAATAATAGACTTTACAGAGACTTGTTGTTTGGGATCCTATTAAAAGTGCTGCTGAGTGATTTAGCCTGCTTATATCTGCATAGACTTAAAATGGATAAAACCTGGACTTGATCACATTCATTTTGACCTTGGCTGCATACACAGCCAGAAAATGGCACCTGAGATTTGTAATTCTGCTCATGGACTGAAAAAGGTTCCTCACCCCTACTTGAAGGGGTGTAAGGTTGAGATGGCACTCTTCCCTCTTTCTCTGACCATCTGTGTGGAAGGATGCAAAAATCTGTGAGAGCTTGCATTGGGGATTGTAACTGGAAGATGTCCTTGATGGTGAATTAAAATATGCTATATGGATCTAGGGTTCTTACACATCCAGCTTCCAATTCTGGTTTATTTAGAAGCATTTAATCATAGCTTGGGTTTTGCTCATCACAGGGTTTAAGTGCTAAATCGGTCTTGTACTCTCTCTCATGTTAAAGGAAGAGCAAATTAGTTGGAAAGGTGCTTTGCAGCAGTGTAGTCCACTTGCTCACATCCTTAGTTTCTTAAGCCAGTTTGTCAGTTACTGCTGATGTTTGGTCACAACCTTTATCCAAGTACTGTTGAAACCATCATAAGCACATCAACATCCAGAAATCCTTTGGTTTGCATTTGTCCTTTAATATTTTAATGAATGTTGTTCATAGACGAGCTAATCTGACTGTTTTTATCTTTCATTTTTATTTACTGATATGTAATTCATGAAACCTTAGAAAAGCAGAATTTTGAACACTCGTTTTTTTAAGATTATCTTTTTTCAATGTCTGTTGTCTTCTATCACAGCTATCTAGAGTAATGCTTCTGAGTTATTTTTAAACATAGAAATAAAAAAGCACTACAACCATTTTTTACTTCCTTTCACAAATCATATCAAATTGCTTCCTCTAAAGGAACACAGCAGTCATAAAGCTAAGAACCCTTAAAAATCAGTTTTATGAGGCTGTTACTTGATTGAATCATGTGTAAACTTCTCAGTTGAATCCCGGTGGATATTCTGAGTGATATTTTAGTATGTTGGCGCAATTTAATATTTTTGCTTTTATTTTTTTAGAAGTAGCTTTTCTGAGGATGTGTTGATGAGTGATTGTACTATATAGCTATTGCACTATAACAAGTTTGGAAATGTTGAGAGCAGCAGGAGGCAGCAGAAGGCTTAAAGCAATAGTCATCAGTCTACTGTATTTTAAAAAACTTTAGAATGCAGCCCCTATGGACTCTTACCTAGGAAGAAGTTCCATCAAATTCAGTGGAACTTCTTTCTAAGTAGACATGTGTAGGATTACACTCTTAATAATCTGATGTGAAATTGAGAACCACATTCAATACAGCATGGTTTAGGCCACAATCAAATGCAGGTTTGGACAGGAAAAAGTACTGTAATTCCCAGCATGTGTCCATATGGTTTCCTACTTGTGTCAAAGGCCATAAATATGTTGAAACCCATCTTTGAGTTACTACTTCTATTCTTTGATTCAAAATGGTTTAAAAAAAAAAAAACCAAAATGCAATTTTTTTTACTTCTGGTTGACACATTAGTTTACCCCTGCATATTTTTTCATGTTTTAATGTGATGAATTCTGTTTTGCATTTTTATGTGTTGAAGGGAAAGGGTAGTTGATTGTTATTTTGCAGCAATAGGAGCCAATAGGCAAGTTAGATACATGCAGAGAGTAGTTGTTCAGAATTTCAAATGAAATACTGACTAGATTGATTTTATGTAGGATCATACTGGATCATTTATCAAAACAACAGTCTGTTAACGTAAAACCAAATGTTGCCAAAGAAAAAGGAAGATGTAATCCATCTGTTGGTGACTATGTTTATGTTCTGGTCTCCACAAATCCAATAATGGTTTCCAAATATGTGACCATATATGCCAGACAGTTAACTATCCACCAAACTGGTAAATACTCTAAGCTGCTTTCATAATAGACTTGCAGTGCATATGAGGATATGAGGGGAGGGCAACTACTGGCCCTTAGGAGGTGGGGTTGGCACTTTCTGAGAGTCCTTCCCCAAGCCCCTTGCCCAAACATAGACAAAAATATCCCTTCTAATCAGAGATAATAAGGGGATGGCCCCACACTCACCAGCTCCTGCAAGATCAGGCTGAGTTTCTTTCCATGCAGAGTGACAGGGCCACACTGATGATGTCATGGGAGAAGGAGGGGTTTTCAGTGGGCCCTCCCCTTTCTGTGTTATTCAACCTACATGGCTTGGTCTTGTGTGTGTGTTTGGGTCAGGGAGGCTTGATTTGGCACTTTGAACAAGAGAGATTGTCCCCTACCATACAATAGTGGAGCAAGAGGCTTAGCAGTAAATATCCTAAAAGCAGCTAAAATCCTGTGGCCAAGTTAGGTGTAGTAGAAGGGAACAGTTGCAAATGTGCCATTTGTAGGTTCAGTTGGATATTTATGTTGCAAATTCCATTTGGAATTATACTGATAATGAATTCTTTAACATGTTCCAAGGCATTGCTTCTTAATGTTCAGTAAAACATTTTCCATGATGTGGAGAAAACATAATTTTAGATTTGACTAAGTTTGATGTCAATGAGTTTTACTTATAGTTATCTGAGAAGGCCTATAATAGTCACTTACTTGAGTTAAAGATCTATGTAGAACAACAGTGGAATTTCATCTCAGACCAGAGATGCTTGTTATGTGTACTAGGAGGTATCATGCTTAGGAATGGTAGCCACTGATTGGTATGTATTTGAGCAGTATTGGCCCTAGACTAGGAGGTGGTATGTAGCATTCAAACTAAAGATCAGTGCACATGGAATATAAATACAGTTGGTAATCCTGCATCTGCTATTCCTCATCTCTCATCAAAATAACCAACATATCCATATCCAAACACTTGCAGCTTTGGCAGAGTTGAAGTCTTGATAGGACTTGATAAAACAATCCGTGATAATGAAATGAAATTGAATGTATGTCATTGTTCTCATTGAAATGGTATTTGTAGAGATGAAGAGCTTGCTGTAAAGCACCAACAGCACATGGCCTGGTCTTTGCAAAAGCCTTTTATACATTGGACATGAAATACGTGGATAATCTGGAAATTCTTTGATTCTGAAGGATATGCCAAATTCTATGTCAGTGCTAGCAGAATAGCGAGTGACCACATTCATGCAACATACGGAGGAGCCTGGCTTATGTTCATGAGCAGCATGCTGATGCTATACACTCTTTATTTAACTCTGCTTGCATCTTTCCACTAGAGAAGAGGTGTTTCAGCAACTGGTGCCTTCCCAGGAAGAAAAAAAACCTTTGAATTGCAGCTGACCTGGTATTTTTAGGTTGTTGCTTTGCCTTGGAAGCCAAAGTCTGAAGCCAGGGTTTGAAATTGGCTTACAGTTCCAGTTTGGGAACCACAAGCCAAAACCAGGCTAAGATGCTATGCTATGTTTTTCTTCTCTTGTTAGTGAGAACTTAGTCATTGATGCTAATCCTGCTGGTGAGAGGAGCCAAGTATGAGCAATCACATACCCTCACACTTAGTCTTGAACAATAAGCTTGGATTATCCAAAATCACAGAATTCAGTGAACATGTCAAACCATGTTTCTAGTTTTAGTTATAGTTTCTCTTCAAGTCCAATAGGTAATGAAAGCAAATTGAATAAATTATTGATCTGGGGGAAAATGTGAGTTGGAAGCAGCATCCCAAGGGGCCAAAAATGTGTTTTATGTCCATACAAATCAATTTTAGGCTGACCTGTGGTACTTGACTGGACTGTTTTTGAGGGAACAGAGAAAATAATCTAGCCATGCATGAGTTAAGCTACAGTTACTTAAAATTTCAGAGGAATGAGAATGTCTTTATTTCTGATGATATATGAAGATGCTGTGTAATGCTCAATCAAAATGATGAATGGTTTTTCCCCATGCTGATTAAGTATAATTGTTGTCACTCCAAAATAGATGCCTATCTATTAAAAACCGATGTCTCACCATGATGCTCAGATAAGGAAATAAATGTTTGTCCAAAATATGACAGTAGACCTATACCCTGACTTCTTTATGTGGCCAGAAAAGCACCATCCACGCATGAAAGGGAGGTACTGGCAAACTTAATTTGTATAAGTAAGAAAGAAAAAGTGGGGAAAGGGAATTCAAAAATAATAGGAGGCAATCCAGTGAGGTCTATGCATGTTCAGCTAGTGCAGAATACGGAGTGCGGAGCCCTTGGGGAGGAAAAGAAAACAAAGTGGGCGATGAAAAGGAGTCTCCTGCAAAAGAGCCAGTGAATGAAATCCTGAACAATAAAGAAAGGATATCTGGCAATTCTTTTTTCCCTGATGTTTCTGTAATTGTATCTTCTCCCCATGAATCAGCCTGACCTTCACAACATAGACCTTGCCCTCTTTTTTATAATTTATTATTTTGAACCAGCAAGGAGTGTGTTTCTTCCTCAAACTGAGGAGACGTTTAAGAAAAGGAGCTTGTATTAGATGACTCATTCTTTCTTCTATTTCATACTTAAAAGAAAAAATACACTTTAAATACTAAATACACTTTATTTAAATACTAAATGTACTTTATTGGTCATCTTTGTTTGTGGAACACATGCACAGTGTCATCAATCAGAAGAGCTGGGACAGATACTTGTGGAAGATGAAATGAGGGAGGAATTGGTAGCAGCAGGAGTACTTCCTTGAGATGGAAGCAGTTTGGATTGAGGGCAGCAGTCTTTGACCACTATTATTGGGTTGCAACCAATTCTGCTGTCACTACTCACGAACCATTTTGTCTCGTTACTGTAACTTCACCCCTCATTGTATCCTTTGGCCAGCAGTGCTGTTCCCCAAGCCTTGACAAGGAGTCCATGGCCTGTGTTAAGGCTCTGCCTCTACCTCCTTCCAGACTCCCCTCTCTGCTCTTTCAGTTCTGCTGTGTGATGGAGGTGGTTGTGATGAATAAGGGTGCAGCTCAGGTGATTATCCAATGGGCCATGCTTGAACAACATGGAAACTAGACATTGTATTGGAATCTCACTCTAGACATGCTTGTTTGTTTAATTTTTCAGGATTAATGTTATCATTAAGTTAAACTTGAATGATCAAATGAAGAAAATTGAGCTAGTCCATGTGCATGCAGATGAATCTTTGGTCTGATCCAGCATGGTTTTCTTTATATTCTTATGTACTGCTGCTGCACTAGTGGGAATGATTGCCAGTGCGACAGGGCATTAGTGCTGGCTAGTGCAATCAGAATCTAGCCAACACTACTGATTCCAGAATGGGTCATGTCAGCAAAGCTCGTTTCCTGTTAGAGCTGGCAGATTGCCAGCATTGGATCCTGTTCACTGTTATGCTGAGGTTATACTCAGAGGAGTTAGGCTGTAATCCTGTGCTGGTTTGGACAGAAAAAGGGCTGCCAACTCCCAACATAGCCCAGCCATGGCTGTGCCCTTAGTGTAGTTACACTTAAAAACTATAGCCTTGATCGATGTTTTAACCTCATTATCTTATGTGTGTCTACTCAGAGTTACATCCCATTCAATTCAGTGAGACGCTAGAGAGTATGTGTAGGATTTCAGCTTCAACTTACAAAAGAATTGTGTGTAAAGCTTGGTCCTCATGTGTATACAACAACGATTTTCCTCTGTACAGTCAATGTTGGTTGCTTTGCAATTTTGTTTTCTCATATCCCATTACATAAAAGTGCACGGTTACAGCAGTTCATAATATGGGTTAAATATTAATGTTTTGAAGGCAATTTATGGGTGGCATGGGAGAATTACTAATCAAAACAGTAATAGGATTGGAACCAGCTGTGCATGCTAGGTACAAAATTGCTCTTCCTTCCTTCCTGCAGTGAGTTAGACATGTTGTAATTTTTTCAAGGTTTTAAAAATATCAGAGAGATATCATAAATTTGCCATTTAAATAATACTGTTTACTGCTGATAGCTTACTTGATGATCTCAAATGTATTTACACTGTCAGTTTCTCTTAGGGCTGAAATATTTCATTTGCTGGATTAAGGGTGCAATCCTATTGTGATGATCATAAGCCCCTGAACACATTGGCTCACACCCATCGTATACAGCATGAAGGGGGGGGGCAGAAGTGATCACCACCCCCGCATCCCACCATGCTGCATTTTTGCTAGATGGGCTTTTTTGTCTGTCTAGTGACTGTTTCAAAAGAGGAAGGAAGCAGGCAGAGAAGGCCTGAGGAATCCTCATATCCAGGCCTTGCCAGCTTCCTCCCTCCCCACCCATCAGAATGGTCCATCTTCAAGGTTACTTTCCCATCCTTGGAGAACAGCCTGCATTGCGCCTTCCTTATAATTTTGATTATGGTTATTATAATTAGTATTTTCTTCAGATGATGTATGTAGATGTAATCATCCTAGAAATGGCACAGAATGAGTACCTGCTTTTCTAGATTATTTCATTTCATTTTTTAAATATTTAAGAGGCACTGTTACCTGATTTGTTATCTGTAACTTTTACATCTGCAGAAATATATAATTGAGTAAGCACTGTTGCCTTACTAAAAACAAAAAAAGCTTTTTCTTCAGAGGTATTTTAATATTTCTTGTGTATGTAGATGTCTTGATTCAGATGTTATCTTACTTAGAGTATAACCACTGAAATCAGTGTTATCATAGTTAATCCATGCTAACTTTCCTATTGAGTTTGTTGGATCTATTCTTCAATTTTTCTCATAGCCAAAATATTCAAACAGAAATACTTGATTAGAAAGTATTCAAAAAAGCAGACTTAGAGTACAAAGTCATACATGTTTACTCAGAAGCAAGTCCCATTGAATCCCATTGCAATCTTAATGTTTGCAAAGTTCACATAAATGCAGAACTTTACTTGGAAATCATTCATTCTTGGTGTATGGAACAGGAGCAGTTTGCTGAATACCCTTATGCCCAGGTATTCAGTAGAAGGTGAGAATGCATTCCATGCAGTCAGGAACCCTGGCTGAATGTCCAAACTATGTGTGCCTGCTTATGTGCACATATAGCCCATTTCTTTCTATCTATCTATCTATCTATCTATCTATCTATCTATTTATTAAAAACATTTTTATGCCGCCCCCATCGCAACAAAGCCTCGGGGCAGCTCACAACAAAAACAAAATATACAAATATAACAATTATACAGCAAAAATATTAAAACCCGGTGCATCTCGGCTTAAAAGATTTAAAATCCTAATTAATTCAATAATTTAACAATTAAAATCAGTTTTAAATAAAAAGGTCTTAGCCTGGCACCAAAAAACAAATAACGATGGCGCCAGGCAGACCTCTCTGGGGAGTGCATTCCATAGATGGGACGCCACCACAGAGAAAGCCCTCCTCCGGGTACTCACCCTCCTAATATCATTCACAGAGGGTTCCCAGAGAAGGGCATCTGTTGCTGATCTTCTACTTTTCTTTGAGCTTGTGAAAATTGGAAAGCAAAAGTTAGAGGAAGCACAAAGACCAGAGGTCAGGCCAACAGCTGCAATCCTATCCCTGCTCTGTGCATGGATGGAATTAATGGTTGAAACTTGGGAAGAAGACGAGGCATCTGCAAAAGATCCCTACAACTTTGCAAATGCTCAGTTTGAGTGCTCTTCTATCCATTTATTATGTTATCAGTTCATTTAATGAAATAATAAACTTAAAATGGAAAGTTCCTTAAGGGGAAAATGTAGCAGCAGAAAATGTTCCATCTTACATTAATGCCACTGTTTCATCCATTGTTTATGAGAACTGGTCTCTTGCCCCTCACTTACCTGTACCTGGCAAAACTACGTGATGAGAGAAAATCTTTCCACTTTTACCGTGCTGATAACGCTTGCAAAGAGCTGTTCTTTTGTTTATTGACTAGAATGCCACAGTGAAGTGAGATACTGAGGAGCTGTAGCTCAGAGGTAGAACTTATATTTTGTAAGGAGATGATCCAGCTTCAAACCCTGACATCTCCAGGTAGGATAGGAAAAGCTTCTGCCTCTAGCAGTCAGTGGCCTGGCTATCAGGTCATGCAGCCCCCATGGTGGGTTGTGATGCTGTGTGAACCAGTGCGGTTTCTGTAGGGTGGCTTATTTTTCACAGACAAGCTAATTTGATAATCTTTGGCTTGTTTTAGGGTTCTTTATATCCATGACAGCTTATTTGGCATTCAGTCTCAACAGAGCACTTTTAATTGTAGGTTGCCTGGAACAGCTAGATAGCTGCCTGGCCAGAAAGGCAAAAAGCTTGTGCTACTAGTGGTCCTACCCAAAATTTCCAGTTTCACCAGTGACTGCCCCTCAACTGATGCTGAAGCAGCTCTTTGGAATGACTGAAATTGTTTCTCAGTGGTTTTTCTTCCAGGTCTTAAATACTTCTACTTGGCATTGTAATTATTATGATGGTGGTGGTGTTTCATAGGTGCACACTTAATAAGAATAAGAATATTGACAAGATGAGGTTGCTTATCAACTGATTTGAGCATGTTTGCAAAAGATCAGGGCAGAAATAACCTTAAGAGAAAGGAGGGATATGATACCGCAAGTCCAAAGCCTACGGGGGCAGGTTGGCAGATTTTCCTTATTTTGAAAAGATGCCGAGTGCTGAGAAAAGTCAGTTCAACAATTAAAAAGATTACATTGTCAAGAGAGGAAAATTAAACATACCCTGCCTTTGGGTGCTCCTTCTTTTGTAACTTTTTCTTCATTTATCAGTAGTTTTCAGCTGACAACTTGGCAATTGGTCCCTGGCAGTTGTGGACAAATAACCCATATGTAGTGTTTGTCAGTTTGTTACCTGTTGCATTTGACAGCTCCTTTTGACATCTGAGACAGAGAAAGAAATTGACCAGGCGACACTTTGCATATTGGGCAGCTTTAACAGCATACTTGTGAAAGACTGACGTCACTAACACTTTTTAAACATTACTGGCACAGTTGCATAATTTTTAGGGGCCAAAAAAATAAGTTAAAAAATACAATTGGCACAGAAAGATGGAGGGTGATGGTGTACCATGTTCCCTGTATTTACCTCTTCTGCAGGCCTCCAGAATCATGTGGGTTCAGTGAAATCTGTGACTAGATAGACGTAGAGCATTTGTGGAGGAAATAATATTGGTCTGGTTCATACATAATATTGTTATTGGAACAAATTGGCATGAAGGGAAGAAGAACTGAACTGAGCAACTGGTGGTTTATACAGCCATAGTTAATCAGTGCAGCCTGTCATATATGTATTAGTTAAGTTTAGAGCAGTAACCAACTGCAGTTTCTGAGCTGACCAGAAAACTGCAACATGCCAGGCCAAAACTAGTACTTTTGTGGTAGTAACAAATTGTAATAGAGTGTTGCATCTAAACCAGAGCACTGTGTCTGATACAGGTTTTATGGATATTTTTGCAGAAGTGTTTGTGTTGCATGTGGTAGCGGTGAGGAGATATATGGACAGCGTGTTTGGAAGTGCATATTAAAACGGGGCTAATTTACTCATTCTTCTAATGACTCAGGGCCCAGTCCTATGCAAGCTTGGACAGCGAGAAGGGCCCACAACTCCCAGCATGCTGCAGTCAGTGTAGCTAGCTAGAGGTATGCTGGAAGTCTAGACCTTTTTTCTGTTTAAACTTGCACAGGATTATACCTTCAGTTGATTTTGGTGGGACCTGGTCCAGTTACTGGGTTCCATCTGATGAATTTGTGATAATTGGGATTAGTCAGAGGAATAGTGAATTTTATTATACAGAAGTTCAAAGTCTCTATGGTATGATACATAGTAAAGTCTGAAATTCTATTTGAAAGTCTTCTGTGTCGAAGGTCCATGACTATTGAGGATGCTTATTAGGCTTCTTTTAAGGTCCTTCGGCCTGGGCTTTTTCCCTTATAAGTCATTGTACTTCTGAGAACAATGACACCCACTTTTCTGACATTTTAGCCACATAAGCAACAGCACTCACCCTTGAGCATTGGGAACAGAGGGAATGATATGAGATTCTAAGTTAGACAGGCATAGCAATTAATCAGGTTTATGGTAACACTTGCAAGTGTTGAGGGCCATTTGTCATAGAAGTCATTATTTTTTAACACTATACTACCTACATGCTTTCCTTCAGTATATGATATATGCTTCTCTGGTGTTCCTAGTGCTTGGAACAAAATTACTAGATTCATCTTAACTTGCAGCCGAAATTGTGTTCATATATAGGCATTCTTGGGGTGGGTTTGAGATATTTATAGTACATTCTGCAACGTAGGAAGTTCAAAGTTTCTAAAATGGAATGGGGTCACACTGATTCCTCTTAAACATTTGGCTATTTTTAAGAGATGTTATGCCAAGGCTTGTCCTGGGAGGTTGTTATCTTAATTTTTGTTTTGATTAAACAGTTTTGTTTAAAACTCTGGAATCCCTTGGATAGCACAGCTAATGCTCTCTCTCCAAAATGTATTTTCAGAAACTTGGTCTTGGAATACCAGTGGTGAATTTGCATATTTTATGCTGTACAGTTGGCAGTTGTAAATGCCACTTAATATCTGCATGTTGAGAATTGCTCCTTGGTTCAGCCTAGTCCAGCTCTTCTACTTAAACTTCTCTGTTGTTTTGATTCCAGCCACCTAGAAGTCCCTTTAAAAGGAAAGGAAGGGGAAAGTTAGCAAGCTAATTAAATGTATATGTTTAGAGAACATTCTTCTGTTGCTTGTGTCTTGGGCTTCCCTGAGCAACTATGGCTACTTGAGCCTTCAGCAACAATGATGGACCTCGGTGTACCCCCAACTATGAACTTGAGCTTTGAAAGGGAGCATAACCTCATCCAGAGCAAGAGATAAGCCTAACATCTGGACTCAGGAACCACTTCCCCTCAGGGCTTCTGTTTTGCCAGGGTGCTTCATCAGTGTATTGGCCTACATTTAGCCCACCACTGGGTCTAGACACAGATTCAGGTGGTGGTAAGATTTGAACTACTGTAACACAGTGTTGATCCCATGAAGTTCATCTAGAAAATGTCATGATCAGTGATATTGAGGCCAGTGAGAGATTGAGCAGAATTAATAGAGTCATGCTCCCACTACCTTTTGATATCAGAGCAACCAAGGCTGATTTGACACCCAGACTGGAGTGAACCTAGATGATCAGTGTCCTCCAAGAGTGCCTGCAGTTGCTTCAGCAGGACCCACTTAAATATCTTCACTAGAGCTAGGTGGGAATATTATTTGGACCAATTAGATTACATAGGGATGGTTGCACTACTACTGTGTTAAGGAGAGCAAGAACCACCCCTTCAGGTAAAGATGAATCTACCACTTCTTAGACCCAGCCAGCCACACTTCTCTACTAGCTTTTATTAGCCAGGAAAGTCAAGGTTCGAGAGGACATGTGGGCAGCCACATTGTTTCAAGCACACAGCACATAGTTTAAATGATAGAATTCACTTCCCCAGGATGTAGTGATGACCAGAAGTTTAGATGCATTTAAAATGGCTTTGGACACATTCATGGAGGATAAGGCATCCTGTGGCTACATGCCAGTATCAGAGGCAGTGTCCTTATATACACCAGTTGCTGAGAAGCATGGGCAGAAGGGTGCTGTTGCACTCATGTCCTCTTTGTGGGCTTCCTGTGGACAGCTTCTTGGCCACTGTGTGAGCAGAATGCTGGACCAGATGGATGCGGAGTCTCATCCACCTTGGCTTTTCTTGCATTACCACTATCCTGTGTTTCCTAAAGGATCCCTCCTATGATTCTAAAAGGGTGAAATATCTGTCCTGTGGCTTTGTTACCATGCCAATAGCTTTAAGTCCAAATGGCCCGATATTTTTGGTACCTGTCCCTGCTCGTTTTGCCTTTGGTCTACTCATTAATGTTAATGTGGCCTCCAAGAGCTACCCTGGGGGAGAATCTGGCGCAGGCACAAAAAGGTTCAGACCTCCTGAGAGGGATAGTCCATCTTTTGACTGTAACGAGAATGGTTTTGGCCCAAGCCTAGAAAAATACAAACTGTCAGCAAAAATTGCCTGATTTAAGTAAGATATGGACTATCATGGCTAAATGAACTTTTTATGTAAGGATGCATGAGAGTAAGTAAATTGACCTCTTTTTTAAATTCGTTTTTGTTTTGAGACTAGCAGATGGTGCTTCGGCTTATACATTCAGCAGTTCTGCTAGGAGCAGAGTGACTAGGCGTTGGGTGGGTGCCTGTCTTGTTGCTTTCTTAAATAGATGGGAATGTTGGCCAATCATCTGCTCCTTCCTAGAACTCTGGTAAAGGGTGGTCTACATAAATCACCATTTGATGGGCACTTGAATGCTTCTGCTGGAAAAGAACATAACATCTTTATTAGTCATTGCATTACATGATTATCGTAGTTTATCTAACAACTGTTATACACTCATGTTCTCATTTCAAATAAGATTTTAACAGCATAGTGTGTTTCTAACTTATCTGTTATATGTATCTGTAGATGTTTCTACAGATTCTAACTTATTTTCTAACTTATCTGTAGATGGTGTCATTAATTATATTGTAAGTCAAACTTACAAGTATATTTAATGGGATTGAAAAATACTTTGGTTTTAAAATCCAAAGTTCTGGCAGTGGAAAGCTAGAGAGCTAGTGTGCCCCCACCTTATTTGCTTTCGTGGCTTAGAAAATGCTTTGTGGGAATTGTTGAAGTAAGCATTTGCAGTTATTTTAATGTTGTTCATAAAACCAGCTAAACTGCAAGCCTAAACCCACTTATTGAGGAGTTAGCCAGACTCAGACTTACTTCTTCATAAACATTTATAAAGGCACATTTGGACTGGAACACCCAGAATTCCTAGTCAATGGTTCTGCTGGATGGGAATTCTGGGAGTTGTGGTTTGAATGCCTCCAAAGGCCTTCAGGTTGGAGAAGGCTGATTTATAGGATTGTATTGAAAGTACTCTGTGAATATTCATGTATTTCTTCATTTCTGGATTTTATTGTGCTCTTTTATTTATTATGCTGGAGAAACACATGTATAATGACTATTTCTCTTAATTATATTATTCTTGACAGGATCCTGTGAAGAAAATTCCTGACTCACATGAAATTACATTGCATCATGGAACAAAAACAGTAAGCATCTTGGCAGCTTGCCTCCTTTGAGCACTAAGATAAGAAGTTTAGGAACAGAATGTTACCTAATTACTTATTAAATTGCCTGCTAATCTGCAACATACCCAGCAATCTCCATATCTGTTTGCATGTTTATCAACAGCATACAAACTTAGCCAATGTGATACTAATGTACACATTGAGCATGTTGAGGATTATGTACAACTTGAATGGAAAAGAAGTCATATGAAGAAATTTTGAAAGAAATGGGCATGTTTAGTTTGGGGAAGAGAAGACCTGGAGCTCCTGTATTGCGCACTATAAATACCCAAAGATCTGCCATATAAAAGGTTTATAAAATAATAAGAATTGAATCCAAACATGTTCATATTCAGAGTAGACCCATATCCAGAGTAGATTTGTCTCATTGATTTCAGTTTGTCTACTCTTAAGTTTGACCTAGTTTGACTAGGTCTAGATCTGATCCAGCAGCTTGTTACCTGCTGCACCAAAGATTAGGACTAGAGCTAATGGGCTTAAATGACTGGAGGACAGAATCAGTTAGGAGAGAACTGCTTGATGAGAAAAGATTTTCAGCCATGGAACCAATGACCTAGATGGGTATGGCTCCCTCTCACTGGACCTCTTCAGAGGATGGACAATCACCTTTTGGGAAAGCTCTTGCCCTGCATTTCCTGCAAAGCCTCTTCCACTCCACAAGTCTATGATTTAATGGACTCAAGTACAAAGCAAAAAAGCTACTCTCTTTTTGTTTTTGTTTTTCCTGAGGGCTGATTCACCTTCAGTTTGGAAGCCATTTTTCATGGTGTACTCTCATGCTTTTTCAGAAGCATAGAACAGCCAAATGCTATTCTTGTGAGAGGAGCCACATGGTTGTTATATATACAGCACCATCCACATTTACAGTTAAAGAGACAGATTATTGACCCCTTATAATCTAAAGCAGTAAGGGGGAATGCAAGTGTTCAGGGAAGAAATTACATCAAAGTGGGCAGGAGCTGTGATCTGGAGGAAGTGACCTTCAGGCAGTCATGGCTGGTAATGCCAGTGGAGGGGAGGTCACAGATGGAAGTTTCATTTATATACCACTCATTTATAAAACTCTATAATTATTATATAATTATAATAAAAAGATTGGACTATTGTAACATGGTCTGTGTGGGGCTGCCCTTGAAGACATTCCGGATACTTCAGTTGGTTCAGAATAGAGAAGCCAGGTTGCTAGCAGGGACTGGCAGATATATACATATAACGCTGGTCCTCTGCCATCTGCACTGGTTTCCAATTGAACTTCAGGCCCAATTTAAGGCGTTCATGATGATTTTAAAAGCCCTAAATGGCTTAGGACCTGGAGATTTGAAGGAGTGCCACCTCCCATATATACCCGCCCAGCCTCTAAGATCTGGAGCGGAGTTCCTTCTTTGGGAGCCCTCTTTGCAGGAGATCAGAAGAGTGGCTATCTAGAGAAGGGCCTCCTCTGTGTTGGCGCCCCAGCTATGGAATGAGCTCCCCAGAGAAGTGTGTCTGGCGCCGATGCTTTTACCATTTTGGCGCCTTCATATTTTCCCATTATTTTAAATGTTTTAAGTTTGGATTTTATCTGTTATTATCTGGATGCTGTATCTTATTTATTTTATTGTAAAATAAAATAAATTTTATTTTATTTTTAATAAATAAAATATGTATTTTAATTTTTATAAAAACATTTAAATGCTACTCATTTTTATAATGGTCAAAGTTCTCTGGGCAGTTTGCAAAACTTATAAGCTTCATAATAAAAATATAGTATAGGATCTCTATACTATACGGGTGTTCCACTGTAGCTGCCTATAACCCTCCATGGATTATGGGCATCTGTTGAGGATGGAAGGAGCACAGGGACAAAGGTCACCTTCACACTGCTTCTACCCTGTGAAAGACTTCGATGGCCAGGATTGTCAGTCTAAATATTTAGCGCCTGCTTGCAAGGAGGACAGACAATGGCACTGCCAGGGTGCTGCATTGTATCTCAGCCAGTCCTCATTGCTGTGCTTTCCTGCCAGGTATGAGGTTGGTCTTCTGACCTTCAGATTGCAGCTGGGTCTTGCATGCCAGCTGTGTTGGTGGGGGAGGGTGGTCCAAATTCGTTGTCACAGCTCTGACTTATGTCTGCTTGTACAAGGCCACAACTGGGGATCCACATTTCTCCTGTGGTCCACTAGACTCTGTTTGGCAGTCTTAGGATCATTCCCTTAAAAAGCTAAAATGTTATAGTAAGATACTGTACCTGATAGGAGCAACTGCCATAAGTGCCCCATCGTATGCATTCAGATGTGTAGGCGTAGAGGGGAGTGTTTATGTGGTGACAAACAGGTAATGATATTGACACTAGACAGACAACTTCCTACGATCTGGGTGCCACCACTTAGAAGGCCCCTCCCTTGTTATCACTCTCCTCCAGTAAGAAGTTCATACTTGATGTGTTTCCTTCATGTGTGCATTCTAGAAGCAGTATAGGATTGCATGATGCAGAATGCCCAAGCTGCTTAATAGCAATCCAGTAAGAATAGCACTGGAAAAATGTGTCTTTGTACACTTGTCAGTTTTCAATCTGTGGCTGAATTTGATTAATGTGCATCTCATCAACACCCAAAGCTCCCACACATCCTTCCTTCCTGTTGCATAATAAAACAGTCAGTTGCTTGTGCAGTAGTTCACACTGTACTAATATTCCTTGACAGCCAAGCCAACTTTGCCATGCCCACTCCCACCCGCCTTCCGTGACTTGCTGCCCAGAGGCAAGATTTAAAGAACCCATCGCTCCCCTTGTCCGCCTCTCCAACTCTTCTAAAAGGTCAGGTCACCAAGGCTCCCATCTGTATCTCTTCAAACTAATGAATTTAAGCTGTTGATGACTCTGTTCCTGTGCAGCTGAGAAATATCAGAAAAGATTTCCCACGTTGAGGATCCTTTCCAGAAACCTAATTAATTTCCCAGTTGCCTTGCCTGTAACAAGAGTGGTTTTCCCAATGAAACTGCAGGGATAAATTTTCTCCTGACAGTTTTGACATGTAGGTGAGCAATGGAAAGTGTTACATAATCAACTGAGATATTCAGAATGTCATGTTTTCTCTACTTGCAATTTACAGCTGTTTCAGCTGTATACACAGCAACTATCTAATGCGGTTTTGTCCTCTGTGGCACTACATACAGCACACTCCATTTATAAAGGCCTTACTTGCAAAATTGGTTGGATTCATCAATGAATAGGCCAGATGGTACCTGCCTGTGAAAGGAAACTTGGTATAGTAAAGGCTGTCGTGTTTGTTTTAGAAACATATAAACAAATAAATGTAGGACAATTAAGAACAGAAATTTTGATATTATGCACCAAAGAATCAGAAGACATATATATGGAGACATATATATGAGGAGGCATTTTTTCAGGACCCAAGTTGCTCAGGGCTTTGAAATTTAATGCCAAAACCTTGAATTGGACCCAGAAATGGGCTGGAAAACAGGGCAAATCACAAAGCACTGTCATATCATGACCATGTTAATAAGTCTCTCTCAACAGTCTCACCGTGCCATTTTAGACCAGGTGTAATGTTTGGACTCCTTTCAAAGCAGTCTTATGAATAACACATCATGGTAATCCAGACAGGAGGTTTTCAAAGCATTGATAACTGTAATCAGGCTATCTTTGCCCTTTGCAGCCCTTTTTAAATTTTTTTTTACTTGTTCCTTATCTTTTCTCCTTATTTGATGATGATAATTATACTACATTTCTACCCCACCTTTCTTCCTCTTTCAAGGAATTTAATTTTTTAAATTTAAGAATTTACAAGATTCTCCTCCTCTCCATTTTATCTTAAGAACCCTGTGAGATGGGTTAGCCTGACAGTACATGACCTGACATCCAGTGAGCTCTATGGCTGAACGGGGGTAGAACCCAGCTATTCTGACACCAATTACAACACTGTAACCACTGTGCTGCACTGACTCTCTTGATTAAAAACAGAAGGCTGGAGTTTCGGTAATTCTTCAGAGGCAGATGAGCAACAAGGATTTAATGCAATCATCAGAAGCCTCCTTTCTTTGTTGGAAAGATAAAGTTTCCCACCACAAAGCTGGTTTTCGAACTACTGGATATTTGTTTGGAGTTCAGATGTATGATCGGGAGGTCTAAGCATATAAGCTGCCTGCTTGATTTGGGTTGATTGCTCCTTTTGGTTGCAGGAGGGGCAGGGACAGGAAGGGTGGTTGAATGCAGAGGAGGGATTGTCCTTGTTTTTGCACGGCATAAGACATAGTCAAATCAACAGTATTGATAAGCTACTGCTATGAGATGCAAGTGCATGTGTTTAAATGTATCTGTTCAGATGTGTTAAGTAATAGTTTGTATACCTTGCTTTACAGGTCTCTGCTTTAGGATTGGATCCTTCAGGTGCCCGTTTAATAACTGGAGGCTACGACTATGATGTCAGATTTTGGGATTTTGCTGGGATGGATGCATCTCTTCAAGCTTTTCGATCTCTGCAACCATGTGAATGGTATGTCCTAATTCTCCCCTGTAGGAATTAATGATACCTTCATAGTTATATATAGTATGGCACTAGTCTCCAAGGTGCGGTCATATGTGTGAGTGTTTGGGACAATAGCAGTAAAGTGACTCTCTGATCTGTGCATCAAAACTGCCATCACTTTCTCATATAATATTTTGCCTCAGTATTTTTATAATGATAAAGAAGAGCAGCATCTTTAAAATTAGTGCCAGCTACTGAAAAAACAAACCTCTGAACATCTGTTTCTATTTTTCCCCTGCTGGTTTACCACAAAGGTTCCACAAATGAATGAAGAGCATTTGGAATCATCTGTCTTTGAAATCTTAGTGGAGTTTGTATTGAACAGTAAGATTCCCAATGAATTGCTTTTAAACTGGGATACAGTTTTAAAAGACTCAAAGGACTTAAGGTCCTGTGGTTGTGACACACATTTCAGATGGATAATGTGGTGGATTGCCACTATTTTGTGGCTCTTTGAAGAGGGCAGGAAACAGAAAGGAGAAGTTGGACACACGTGAAGAAATGAATTGGAAGTTACAATTTGAGTGTTTGAAGTGGGTCCCCAAGCACTACTACCCTTGGAGATGTTTCATATGCTTGAAAGCACAAGACATTTCTGTTTGTTGTTCTCAGTTCAGAGCATCCTTTTAAGAATATATAATGCAATTCTCATCATTGCCCAAGGAAAACTTGAAGTTTTACTTTACTAGGAAGATTTCAGACCTAGCCCTCGTTACCACAGGATGCGTTGCCCATGTTTAGTCTACATGCCACTATTTCCCATGCCCTTGTAAAATTGTGGCGCTTTATTTTTAAATTTAGAAACTTCCAAGAAAAAAGTACAGCTGCTGAATATATTGTCATTTTTAAGGGGGAAATGGAATAATTCCAATAAGTCTAATAAAAATTTAGAAGATGTGCTTTTCCTATGAACGCCAGTGTCTTGGATGCTTTAAAAAAGTCAGGTTGGATAGCTTCGTTCATATCCCTGCATTCTTAAGGCTAAGGCAGTTGGGCATAAAGAGATTGCATTAAATCTTTGGATCGATAGTTTCTTTTGAAAAGTCTATGTTTAACTCATGGCACTGTTGAATCCTGAATAATGCAGGAGAGCATCTTACTTCACTCTATATCTGACAAAATGTCAGAGAGAGTTCCCAAGCCGTCTCTTTTAGGGATATATGTGGAGACTTTCATTCTTCTATCAGAGAATCTTTTGAAATAAAAGCATAAATATTCTTGATCAGTCCTTGCATCCTTTGGTAGATAAGAATATTCCAGTTCCAAACAGGTGAGCAAAGATCCAATTCATACCTATTTATATTAAATTTCTATCCTTCTCATTAGCCAAGATGACTCTCTGGGCAGGTTACAAAATATATAATATAACAATATCAGACACAATAAAAAATAAATTAGGCATATATACTGCAACAGGAAAGCAACATCAATAAAAACACAGAAAAATATTTTAACTAAAGGTAAAGGTAAAGATGCCATAACATCTCATTAAATTATTTTAACTATTAAAATGTTGGGTAAATAAAAAGGTCTTTGCCTGACACTAAAAAAAGAGTAAGTGAGAAGGTGCCAGACAAGCCTCTTGGGGAGCTGGTTCCAAAGTTGGGGTGCTACTACTAAAAGGCCCTTCTCCTTGTAGCCACCCTCTTTGTTTCCTTCAGAGGGGGTTCTCTGAGAAGGACCTCAGATGATGTAAAGTTCAGGTAGACACATATGAGAAGAGGTACTTCTTGAGATAACCTGGCCCCAAACCATTCAGAGCTTTAAATATTAATGTTAATACTTTGAATCAGGCCTGGATTTCAACTGGTAACCAATGAAATTAATGGAGGACCGACATTATGTGTTTGTATTGGCCAGTCCTCATCAGCAGCCTCACTGTCCTATTCTCACTGTCCAATTGTCCTATACCAGTTGAAGTCTCCACACCATCTTCAAAGGTAGCCCCACATTGAGAGCGTTATAATAATCCAGACAAGCTGTTATCAGAGCATGAATTACTGTTGCTTAGATTCTGCCTGTCCAGATAGTGTTGTACTTGATAAATCAGCTGAAGCTGATGAAGGTGCTTCAAGCATATATGGTTGAATCATGGAGAATTTTGCACCCAGAAGAGATGGGACTATATACATCTGCTGTTTTAATTGCTTTGGATCAGACTATTTCTGGTTTCTGCATCCTTGATATAGTTGTTGTTGCTAGTCGCGAAGTTGTGTCTGACCCATCGCGACCCCATGAACAACATTCCTCCAGGCCTTCCTGTCCTCCACCATCCCCTGGAGTCCACTTAGGCTCACACCGACTGCTTCAGTGACTCCATCTAGCCACCTCATTCTCTGCCATCCCCTTCTGATACAGTTAATTAATGCTTATAAGACAGATACACCGGTAATTTCATATACAAATCTGGTGTGTTTGAGTTGCAATTTTTAGATTTGCCAATGCCTTCTGGTCTCTGGTGTTTTACTGTATCTTTTCTTAGCAGGGAGTTGTTCCCAATCTTTGCTGTATTTTAAACTTAACAAGTGCACCATAGACTCTTGCTCTTGAATGAGAGGCTAGTAGAACATTTATGAGGGGTCATATCATTGCCTACAAAAACAAACAAAAGCATCCAAGAAGGTTTTTTAAGCAAGAAGGTTAATTAACCTCCACAACTATACAGCAACAGGTTAAGAGGTAACTGACTAATGATCTCTCCCAGCAAGCAGAATTTGTTTCAATATGTTTATTGGGAAAGTAGTAAATGTTCAGGTAAGAGTTTGACTCTTTGAAGCCTGAATTGTTGTCTATTGTTCCTTACAATGTAAACAAACTGGCAATTTCTTGTTTGTTCAGATTGCATTACCTACTAGGGAATATTAATTCCCAGAGGGACATGTCAAATTATTGAGTTAAACTTTGAGAAATTGATTGGTAACATTAGATGGTTCTCTTGAATTGAATCTGTGGGGCAAAGTAAATACACTTAAGGTAACATTATACCCAATATATATGACATGTGACTACACTTTCTGTAGGGTTACATTCAGCTACATATATCTTTGAAAATGCTGCATTCAATTAAAGAGGGTGGATTTGTGTTCCCTGATCTGGTTCTGTATCATTTGGCTTTTCACTAAATTTTGGTTTAATCCACCCAGATTCGATTGCCCCCCTCTCCAGCTTTGGAACCTTCTGGTCATGACTCTCTCCCAGACGGTTTACACTTGGTTCTCAGTATATAAAAACAGATAGTCTACCTCCTGCAGTTGCAGCAGTAAGAGGAGTATGGCATGAAATAGTTTGATCCATTTTCTTATGCCAGATTAACCTTATGAGGAAACCGAAAATTTAAAATAGTTAAGAAAACATATAAATTGCAGACTTGGATGCTTAAGTAGATTTCTATACTTGATCAGTTACTGGAAAAGGAGATAACTTTCTGTAATTTTCCACTCTTCCTGCCAAATATGTTTTGCCTGCTACAGCTGAATGGCAATACATTCAGTTAAAACATCTGTTAGCATCTGGTCTTAAACCTGCAGCCCTTTGTATTTGAGGGTCTCTTCCATTTTTAGACTTGCTTGTCAAGGCTGATCAGACATATTAACCTACAATATGATTCTATAAATATTGATTGTCAGTGAACAAATATGATACATTGGATCTTGAGCAAGAATAGAATAATGAATTAGGTTGCTCTATTTTGACTGACCTACGTATGAAATGCTGCCTTAGCATTTGTTTTATTAGATGCCTTTTCAGTAAGGATGTAGCAGTTGAAGATGTGATACAGCTAATGTTTTCTTCTCCCATGTTCTAGCAATGCCCAACAGCAATGTCTTTTCAGGGTGAGATTACAATACTGACACACTTTGTATAGGAAAAATGTTTTAACATTTATGGAAGTACGTGTTCTACTTAACTGTCTATTCTCTTTTTGGAATCTTACATACAATCTGTGTAAATGGATTTTCCATTGCCTTATAACAAACAACTAATATAACAATTAGTTTTGGCCCCGCAATAGTATAATGGAGTGAGGATTTACTGACTTGTTCAACACTTTAATAGGTGGTATTTAGATTCCAGCCATCCATGGGTAAATATAGGGATATTTGACTTGCCTTTGTTGAAACTTATGCATATTTCTATGGACAGTAGTAAATTTCCTTCCATACACATAATACATAGGTATATAAACTCCATATGCATACACAGAATGGACACATTTAATCTCATGCAATGTAGGTTAATTTTTTATTATATATTTTTGAAATTCACAAATCATTTAAAGTAAGTTGACTGAACCCTAAATTTGTTGTTTCCAAATTAGAACAAACTGCTTTAAAAGCCAGGCAACAAATCAGGATTTCAGATTTAGATGGCATGATATGCCAACCCTTTTGGGTTTCTGTAGCCATTTGCACTAGGTGAAGGAGGAAAAAGGAGTGAAAGGGCTATGTGTGTAAGCACAGAGCCAGTTCACAGTATTCCATTCCATGAAAACATGGTCATACCAATCTCATGATTTCAGAGTAAAGCCACATGAGCTAGTGTTAGGGTGGAGAAAAGTAGATTGTCATTAGTTTATTCTATGAGATGTTTGTACAAAATAAATTGGGAAAGAGCAGGAAAATGCATGTAACTTTATTTTACGTGAAATACTCAAAACTCCTCGTTGAATTTGTGGCAGATTCAAGAGCTGCTTGGTAGCTTTGTAGGGATGGGACACCTTCCAAAGGGAGACATTTACAAAAAAGCATTTGCACATGCAGATAATGTGATTGACCTTATAACTTGCTTAATATTACAGCACTATTATTATATTACGATTTTAATCTGGACTAATAACATAAGGAATGGCATGTACTGAAACTTTGCTGATTTTTCCAACTTCATGCTAAATGTTCTGTGGAAGTTAAGATATTTTTAAAGCTTGATTTTTTATTTAATATTTACTTTTTTTAAAGGAAAAAAACTCCAAATAAGTCATAACTGTCTCCCTTTCGCTCTCCCTCAAAGACAACGTGCATGTACTCACACCATGCGCTCTTTGTTTCTCAGCTCTCCCTTGCCCCCACACCACACTGTTAAGAACAGTATCAAGAACTGTAATGTCTGCGATTTATTAATCACTGCGTCAGGAACGTTCTGTTAAGGTCACTGAATGTTGTAAATGCTTTTGGTAATTCTTGGACCAATGTTAGCTTTTGAATTTGGCAGCCCTGATCTTAAATGCTCATCACTATCTGTTCTTGTGAAATTTCCCATATCTCCAGACTGAGGAACAATAAGGGGGAGAGTGAAAATCTCCTAGCTTTGGAAAGTCAAAAGAGGCTGCTTTGGGGTCTTTTGAATATCACTTTCTCCCTTTCTTCTCACTATATGTGATTGGATTTAGAGTGATATTCTGGCTTGCCTTTGTTCATCTTTCTGCTGTATGTATTGAATCCTGTTAAAAGCAAAATGAATGAATATGAATACATTATGAGAAATAATTGTTAATTCCAAATAAAGACAACAAAGAGTTCTAAAGAACATAGAGCAGTGGTGGCGAACCTGTGGCTCGTGTGCCACAGTGGGCATGCAGCGCCCTCTTTGTCGGCACACAAGCCAAGTCGCCCCAGCATCGCCCCAGCAGCTGAGCATTGGATAACAGTGGACATAGGGGCCATGCGCATGCTTGGAAAAAAGTAGTGGCACCAGGCGATGACTTCACAAGCTGCGATTCACCCTAGCTTTCGCATGACCGGTCAGTGTGATGCAAAGGATATATATATATTCACTTGGACTGGGTGTGAGTTGTTTTTTCTAAACTAAAACCTCAGTTTTCAGGTTTTATTGCAGTGCTGGCACTTTGTGATAAATAAGTGGGTTTTGGATTGCCGTTTGGGCACTCGGTCTCAAAAAGGTTCACAATCACTGGACTAGGGTTAGAAAAACGATGTGTCCTGGTGTGATTTTGATGGTTGGAATGTGTTTAGAATGGGCAGATAAGATGAACTGTGCAGAAAACGCTACTCAATGAAGGCTTTTTCAAAATTGCCCTTTTCAGTGGAACTTTCATCCTGTATTAGGGTTAGGGGTGTGCACCAGGGTAGTTTCGGGTTCGAAAAATGAGGTGTCCTGGAAAGGACTAGCAGCACCAGGCAATGACATCATGAGCCGTGAGTCTTTAGCCATCATTTGTCCGAGCTTTTGCATGGCCAGTGAGTGATCTGCCATGGTTATATATGTATTTGCTTGGACTGGCTGTGAATTGTTTTTTCTGAACTAAACCCTCTGTTTTCATGTTTTATTTTTGTGTTGGCACTTTGCGATAAATAAGTTGGTTTTGGGTTGCAGTTTGGGCACTCGGTCTCTAAATGGTTTGCCATCACTGTTCTAGAGTCTTAATATTTATGCAGGTCATGTATACATTATATACGAGTTTCATGTAATTTGGGGGGAACACCCCAAATACGTAGTACCTGAAGGCTAGTAATGTACTTATCTATTAGTCATATTTATGTACCACTTCTCAACCCCAGATTTAATATTCAGGGTTATTCAGATTTAATAACTTAAATAGATGCATACTATGTTCAACTAAAGGTGGTAATTTCTGTATTTCTATCAGTAAATGTATATTCTTCAATAACACATGGAGACAGGAAACAGAACCAAGTTCTTTGTTTTTAAATAGAAAAGGTTGCTTATTTTTTTGGTGACTCAATAAAAAGCTTAGTCAAGTATAGAGTAGCTTGTTTGTCAGGAATTAGGACCATGACTCCTCTCCCTCAGTGGGTCCCAATCCTTTGTTCTCAGGTAGTTCCAGAATTACTGTTCAGGGAGATTACTTGGCCATGGAAAGGCACCATGAGGCTTCCCATATCCTTATCCAAATTTCATTTACCAGAGAAGCCAGTACCTACAGGAAAGGGCTGCTGGCCTTTAACATCCAGATGCTGCATTGAAGCAGGCAGAGCTTCCAGAATGCCCTTCATGGCCAGATTATAAACTCTGACCAGTTGTTCCCAGTCACTGCTAAGGTGAAGTGTCAGTGCTCTAGTTCCAGGACTGCTGTCCTTGGTCCTGAAATTGACCCTCATCTCAGATGTAATCCAGCTGTCTGTTCACATCATGCCTCCTGTCCAGTGTGGGGAACAGAATCCTAAATGAGCAGGACAATACTGTTAATTCACAAAAATGCTGATCAACTAGCTAAAGCTCAAGATCATCTTAAAGCTCTCCACAATCATGGGAAGAAATCCTGGCAAGGATTACCAAGGCGGTCAGAAGCAGGTGTCAGATTTTGATCATAGTGTGGGGCAGATTCCAGCTGGAAGAGGCATTCCATCAGATATTGTAGTCCCAAGCCATTAGGACTTTATGGGTTAAAACCAGTATTTGGACTTGGAAGTATATAGGCAGTCAATGCAAGTGGGCTGATCAGATCAGATCAGATTTATAAACCACTGGACTAGCCATAGACTCTCTGGGTGGCCATAAGTATAAGTATTATGTGTTCAGACCATTTGATCCTTGCTTAGCCCAACCACAGCCTCATTTGCTAAAGATGAATGATGTGTGTTGATAGATAAACCCAAACTAATTGTGATTAAGGTTGCATCTTCAACACAGATTAGAATGTGATTTGCTTTTTAATATGGTTTGTGAACCCTCAGATGGGGATCATTTGCTGTTTGTCCCTTTTAATTACTCTCATGTTAATTTTACGTTCTGTTTGTGTCCGATACAAGTGGCTTATACTGGGAATAAATGAATAGTCCATAAGGAATGCAAGTGGGTTTCCATCTTTTCTGTGTATTTTATTAAGCTGAAGATGTTGAATAATGCAACTCTGTGTGCATTGAATGCATTACATATTTATATCGATCTTGACTGAGATCCAGGAATTCATACATGCACTGAAGTATTCAGCCATTTTCATCCCCCGCCCCCCGAAAAAAGTTTCTTTAAGTTTACAAAGTAGTGTTTTATTTTTGGAGAAGTAAACTAATCTATTAAACTTGGAGGTACCAGGATAGAGTATGGTACCAATGAGTTGTGACAGAAACTTCCAGCAGCAAGTTCTGTACATGTGTAGGATATTATGTGAGGGCAATATACCTGCATTGAAAGAGACATAACTTTTAAAAAATGTTGTTCAAACATCCATGAAAGAGATAATATATTAATATCCATATTCTACTTTTTAAAACCTGATTGTTACAAGGATGAGAAAACATGGCATGTGCCTTATACAAAGAACAATCATAAAAACAGAGATGCACACACACCTTAAATAAGAAGAGAACCAGTGTTTACATCATGAAAAAACATACAGCTTATTTTAAAAGCTACTAGACCAGAAATGTATAAGCAAATACCATTCAATAAATCTAATTAAATTGTCTCTTGGATTGGCTTCTTTGAAGGGAGAAATCAGTTTTAGTGATAATGCAATGTCTAAAATTTTGTTAACCAATAAACTAAGATGATTTTGGGTTGGTCTACAATAATTCAAACTTTTTCATTTAGATATCCCAACAAAATTATATTTGTCAATTGGAATATTACAGCCCATCATTTTTAAAAGAACTTTTGTCCAAAACACTCTTCCTAAAACCTTGCACATCTGGACAGTTCCAATAGTGTGTATAAAGCCTGCTTAAGGGTGCAGCTGAGATGCCAGGAAGCCCCCTCATTTGCATGAACAACTAATGAAGAGCTGCGGGAGCAGATCTTTGCATCCCTGCTTCTCCCACTCTGCATTTTCACTAGATAGCTGTTTGTAGCTCTCTAACAACAGTGTTTCGGAGGGAGAGAGAAGGAGGCTACAGCAGCTTCAAGATACCTCATGTTGTGGACACCCTAGGCACCGCCACTCACTACCCTCCCAAATGCTCCCTTGGACTGCTCTGAAGCTGATTTTCTGAGCTCAGAGAGCAACTGGTCTGGTTCTTTCTGTGCTGGCTGCAAGGCAGTGAGGGAGAGAGTTCTGCTTTCCAGTTCCGAGTTCAGAGCATTGTCTTTGACCTTGGGGCTGGGTATTCAATCTCTCCTAAGCCTCCCAGTCAGTATCTAAGAGCCATAAGATCATTTCCTAAATGCCATTAAATTGGTGTAGTTATTAGTCATGTTTGAATAAGTTTTAGACCATCTATATGGCATAAGGTGCTGCTGCTAAAAGTATCTTAAAATTTGATACGCATTGGTCTGATCAATTTAGAAGTATTTGGGTATGTGACTGGTTATTTAAAATATATCCTTTTAAATCAAGGATATATTTCTTGATATATTTCAAGATAGTGTTTCTTGTGCTATATTTTCTTATAAAACAAATGTATTCTTTGCTTGCTCTTTGAAACTTATGATTTAAACAGCAACAGTATTGACAACTTCCTTCTCTAATTTTTCAGTCACCAGATAAAGTCTCTCCAGTATAGCAGCACAGGAGATGTAATTCTTGTTGTTGCGGGCAATTCCCAAGCCAAGGTGCTTGACAGAGATGGCTTCCCTGTAATGGAGTGTGTAAAAGGAGACCAGTACATCGTAGACATGGCGAACACCAAGGTAACCTGCAAACTAAGCAGCCATGGAATAAAATCCGGCAACCCTTTTATAGATCACTAGCTGGTTAAAGAACAGAAAACAGGGTGGGAATACATGGTAGTTCCTCCCAATGGACTTGGAATACAGTGTTCAGTTCTGGTTGCCTTACTTGAAAAAGGACATAGTTGAGTAGGAAAAAGTACAGAGAATGGTAACAAAGAGGATGAGTGAGCTGGAGCAAGCCCCAAGAGAAGCAGCTACAACAACTGGGGCTGTTCAGCTTAGAAAAAAGGACATGATAGAAGTGTTTAGAATAATGCATTGTGTGGAGAAGTAGGAGGGAGATATTTTTCTCCCTCTCCCATAGCACTCAAATACAGGATCATTCCATAAAGCCGATTGGTGGGAGGTTCAAGACAGATAAAAGGAAGTACTTCTTCACACACTGTATAGTTAAACTATGGAATTCACTGCCATGGCGAGTGACGATGGCTGCTAATGGCTTCAAAAAGGGATTGTACAGATGGATGAGTGGGGAGGCTAGGAGCCTCGCTGGCTGTGTGCTGCCTCCTTTACCAGGGGTGGCCTGCCTGCATATGCCAGTTACTGAGGAGCTTGGGCAGGAGGAGGACTTGCACCTAAACTGCTTGTGGGATCCTGTGAGCAGCTGGTTTGCTGGTGTCTATGGAGTGCTGGACTAGGAGGACCTTTGATCTCATCCAGCAGGGCTTTTCTTAAGTTCTAGTGCCTGGCTTGAGAGTACGTCATTATCTCCATTAATGGTCCTCTTCTCCTCAGTGGAGGTTGACAAGCCATATGGCAACTATCTGCACTGTCACTGTAGACAATCCTAGCACTGGCACTTTACACCTCCTATTCCGTTATGATAACTTTGCAACTACATGATTTCTGCTATGTTTATTTGAAGTTGTTTTCAGCAGCATTGCCAAATTTATTTGTGCTGTGGTGGATAGACTGTTGGACTATGGACCTGGGAGTTCTGGGTTCTAGTTCTAACTCATGCATAACCCACCTCACAAAGTTGTAGTTGTGAGAATAAATGGAGTGGAACAGGACTGTGGAAGCTGCTTTGGTTCCTTGCAAAGAGGGTGGGGAGAAAGGATGCAATATAATAATTCCATTCTGGTTCTTCAGCTAATGCTCAACTCTATTGTACTTTACTTGAACACATGACATGGTGTGTCTTCATTTGCTACCCGAGATTAAAATCTCTGTGAACCTTTAATTGAGCATACCAGGAAAAATCTTAAATTTGGCAAATGAACTGTACCTTTGTCTCCTTCCCTTTACACTGCCCCATGAGCTGCTGTGGGCCCCACAAATTTGTCAGGCCGTGTTTACTGGAAAAATAATACATGTTCTACTTTTATAAACATTTAGAATATAACTGCAATCAAAGGACATATTCAGTTCAAGTGCGATCTTATTAAATATTTGTTATATGGCACCTAGGAACAGATAAGCTGCTACAACTTTCTCCATAGCAGCTTGCAACTAGTTGAGATAGTGGCCTCATTCAGACAAGCATATCTCGGCTGATTAAATTGAGGTATGAAAAAAACTTTTTGCCTTGGCATGCAGTCCTTTTGCTTGAGCTGCAATAAAACTAGGAAGCCTAAAATTAACTAGTCTTCTGTTCCATCTGAGCTGGAAGATTATGTTTACCAGATTCAAAACAAGCCAGAGGTTTTTACCATAGTTTTGAGAGAAACTATGGTTAGAGATTCCCTGGTTTAAAGGTAAGAGTTAAGGGAGTACATCTCAGTTTATTAAGCTGAGGTATGATTATCTGTATGTGTTTTGTATCTCTAATACCACAGAGTGATTTTGGAAATATAATGGAATGCGAGGTGCAAGGTGACAGTTCCTGAACTTCAGTGGTTCGGTAGCTACATAATTATCTTACACATTAAACATTTAAAAAGATACAGTTGCACATTCAGATGAGCCCCCCCCCCCCCAGCACTTCATTACTTAGAATAGCACTGATTTATTTAGATGCTGAAGAGGGATAAGTAGAGGTGAAAGAGAAGACATAACAAGGGTGAAAAGATGGAGAATGCATAAAACATGAGCACATGGGTGTCAATCATATTCTGGATGGCTGTTGTTAGTTCCTCTTCTTTATGAAGCAGTTTGCAGTTAAGGAATACAGCTATGTATAGAATAGTGCTGATGTGCAGTATTTGTTTACTGAAATGTTTAGAAGGAAAGAGAGCAAAAATGTCTACTAAAACAGTGTTTGCATCATTGCTTGTAGTACCCACACCTTCTATTGCTTTTCCTAGGGGCACACAGCAATGCTTAACACAGGCTGTTGGCATCCCAAAATAAAGGAGGAGTTTTTGACGTGTTCCAATGATGGGTGAGTATTTTTGCAAGACTCTTCTATAGCACTTACAGACAAGGCTTTCTCCTTTGAATTCCTCCCATTCCGATAATTGGCAGAATTTAATATCGAGCTCAGTGAATGGTGGTTTGCTGTGATGTCTAATGTGAGCTGGAACAAGCTTAAGCAAAAATGTCATTTTAAATGGCAATTGTCCCAATCTGGACTTCATGTGTTCCAGCATATACACAATATCCTCCCATTCTCGAGACATCTCCATTTAGTTCCACACAGCAAAAACTGTCCGCAGCGAAAACATCTTCTTGTTTTCCTCACCTGAAAAACAAGAAGATGTACTTATTGAACTACCATATTCATTAGAGAGGGAGCAATTTAAATGTTTCATGTGCACATTGGACTAGGTTTGGGACAAACCCTTTCAGAATCTGCCCCTCCTTAATCCATGTATTTTCTCATGTGCTCAGTCCAATCCTGAAAAGCAAGCTGAGCCAAGTAAAGCAAATGTTAACATCTCAGGAACCATTAACATTAGATCTATTAATTTCTCTCTCCTTGGATTACAAGTAGCACAGTAGTTTGCTAATCTGACACGTCTAAAAATAGACTTTTTACTTAGCAGACAGCTTTTGACAGTGAAAATTATATAGTCCAGACTTCCCATTTTCTCTGTCTAAAACTGTTGAGCAGTTATTCCAAATAAGGGTTCAGGGAACATTTCATCTTAAAGCCTTTATCCTGATCAAGAGCTTAAAGCTCATGTAAGTAATGATATCAATTGATGTATAATTATGTTTCCAAAGACACCAAATTGCCTTATTTAATAAGAAAAGTATTTGAAACTATTCCCTGCTAGCAGTATGCCTCTCTTGTATGTTCACATGTGAAGGGCTGGGGCTCAAGGTGCAGCAGTGCAGTATCTGGACAGACCTTTTACAGATTAACAAGTGTCATCTGTCAGAATGACAGAACTACTTTTCATTCGAATTGGAGTGAAAACGTTATTTCTTGGAACTAGCTGTGCTCTGCAAGGGGCCTCCTTTACCACAGTCAGAAAAAAACATATAATGGTTGGTGTGTGTTTGTGTGTGTGTTGGGGGTATTTTTTGCTTTTACCTTCTAAGCTGGAATAATTTGATATTTAGTCAAATGAATGAAATGGTGTATAATACAAGTGAATTGCATAGCCCATGTGCTGCAGAAGAGTGTCTGTTATCCCAAACTACATGCAATTTATGCATGGTAGGGATATATGAAAGACTAGGACTTTCCCTCATGCTGCAGTTATCCACAGTCCATATGGCAGGGACCTACGTGCTCTTGCATTTCATTATTTGGTTGCTGATGCAAGGTTCCTTGACAAAGAAAAGTTTCTCTTAGTTAGACAGCAACAATGTCTGGCAGTCATATGCCTTTGGATTAAAAGTGACTTCATAAATTAAACTGAAAGCACCACCACTGAGATAAATACAATCTCCAAATCCACTTGAAATTCCCAAGGAGAAATGGACTTCTTCCCATTAGTGTTTATACCCCAAATGGGGAAAACTTATGCAACTGGTGGTTTTACTTGGTATTTTCTAGTCCTGAGTATGTGCCTAGATGTGCAAAACTGGGCTCTCTTCTCCTTCAGAAGATTAGCAATCTGAGCAATTTTCCTAGAATATGATTTCTTGGTTATGCCTTGCAGCTGCTTCAGTTCCCTGTTTCACTATCCCATATGTCAATGTAAACATTTCATCTTTACTCCTTTTGGATATTTGCTTGCAGATAAAATCAGTTCTGCATCCCAGCTAATGCAACAATGAATGTAGCTAACCATAGTCAAGGTGTTATTGTGTTCTTGCAGTACCAACAAGAGAAGATAGGCCTTTCTGTATATTTGCCTGACAAATAGTTGTAAACCTCTCATTCCTTTTCTCCAACTTGGTGTGCTCCAGCTATGTTGAATGATAAAGTTAATCATACTAGTTGGGTTTATGGAAATTGTAGCCGAACACAACACTAAGTTGGGAGAAGGTGCCTCAGCTGTTGGTGAGGAGTCAAACCTTTGCAGAATTGAGGATTTGCTTAATTCCTGTTCCATTCTTGCCTCTCATGATGGTGTAGAATTGACTGATATGACCAGGGTGGTGCTGCTGCTGCTATGTTGTTGTCATCTCCTTCCCCTCCTCCTCCTCCTCCTCCTCCTCAGTGTTCAATTTTATTTACTTCACTAATATTGTGGCTGAGTGTTCCACCTTATTTTACTGTATTTTCACATCTTCCATCCATGCTTTGTTGTGTGCTAGTTTCTTACCACTTCAGTGTTTACAACATATGCTATTTCATACAATGGCTACCGGGTGGTGCTCAAACATTGGGAAATAATAACTTTTCCCAGAGAACTACTCTCAAATCTGTAAAGATTTCTGGTTTCCATCAGCCTCAGGAACAAAAATCCCAAGGTTGTTCCCAAAGTCTCTGTTTTTCTTGGCAACATGTTTTCTGAGTGGCTAATGGAAACAAATGCCTACTTAGAATGTTCCCTCAGCTAATGCATTTATTGCTGCAGCAAATTAGGATTCATTATTATTACTGTAGCCTATAATCTATGAGATGCAGCTTTCATTCTGAAGGACACAATCCATTTCTTTTGTTTTCAAGACTGTAACTACAATGAAAATGTTTTCAAAAGGCAGTAGAAAAGAAATGGGAACTTGCCGCTGTTTGGCTAATATATTATAAATATCCATTGATAGCACTGAAGATAACTTCAGAAGAAGGCAGGTGTAAGTTAAAATATATGAATCTGTTCTAATTGCGCTGTAGGTGATGAATTACAGTGACTCAGTAGCCAAAACAGAACCATTAAGAAGCAAAATGGGGGATATTGGCATGGTCATGGGAGTGTCAAAGTTTGCAAGAGTACTCCTCTGCCCAGGAAGAACAGCCCAGTGAGGACTGAATTCAAGTGCCACAGAATGCTGGCTTCTTAATGGGGATGGAACAGGGAACAAGATGAGAGGGCAAGTGGTTTGCCTGGGATCCTAAACAGGAACATTGTCCTCTTTACAAATTTGTTCTGGAACCCCCCCCCCACACCCCGGCACTTGTACATCTGTTTATCAAGAAAGATAAAACATATACAAGCACTGGTTTACTAATACCAATACATTTAGATTTTTTTCCTAATATGTCTGACATATTATAGACTTAATAGAATTACTATTGTTACTACTGAGAGCCAGTGTGGTATACTGGTTAGAGAACTAGACTGGACTCAAGAATTCTAGGTTCTAGTCCCCACTCAAGCCATAATAATGACTGGGTGACTTTGAGGAAGCTAGATTTTGACTCTCAGTCTGATCTACCTCACAGGGTTATATAAAGACCAGGAAGAGAATTAGAATAAATTTCCTTTTTCCTTGCAGGAAAAAGAAGGGCTATAAATGTAATAAAATAATAATATAATGATAACAGCAAGTATCATTGTTATTGTTAACATTGGTTGTTCTATTATAACTCATGCTTTGTATATAATCACCCCTATTATGATTTGATTGTTTATTTGTTTTAGTTCCCCTGAAAGTCCTACCAAAATACATTGGGCATTTTGCCGCCTCCTTTTGCTTCCTCGGGACAAATCCAGTGGCAGTTTTCATGGAACTGCACCCCTCAGTGGAATGGATTCTGCATCGCCCCAGCAATCCCCAGTATGCTTGAAAGAGGGAGGTACAGATTTCTCACACAGCCATGCGTGTCCCTTTTGTTTGGGCTTCACTCCTGTCCTCAGAAAACAGCAGCCTCATCCCTGTTTAACTATCTCAGATTGAGAAATCACAGTGGTCCATGTTCCTTTATTTTCTCTGTGCAAATATTGTAAACTGTTATCTGTTGTAAACTCCCCAGAGAACTTCAGCTATGGCATAGCATATTAATTAATTAAGAATAGGAAAGATGTGAACAGCCATTTTAAACAAGGAAGGTTCATGGCTTTCTGTCCTAGGTGCTAAAGGGAACTGTGGCTCATTGGTGAGCACCAGCTTTGTACCCAGAAGGTCCCAGGTCAATTCCTGGTATTTCCTAAGAGGGCCAGCAACAAACCACACCTGCAACCCTGGAGAGCCACTCAGTGTAAGAGTACTGGGCTTGATGGACCAAGGGTCTGGAAGCTTCTTGTGTTCCTGTAAAGTTCCAGCTAGCATTCTTTGTGTGGTCTCTGTGCATCATGCATGTGGACTCTGCACCTGCGTGGAACCAGTTGTTTGGACGATTTCCTAGCCAAACTCATTTTGGGGAGCCTCTTCCCCGGTATATATAGGAAGGCCTCCCACCCTTTTCTCCAGTATTTTTCTGACTAATGTTTTGGGTGCCTCTGGTTTCTTCCTAGTGTTTCCCTTGTTGTTTCATGACTATCTTCTAGAATCTTCTATCAGTCTCGTTCTATAAAGTAAGGTGACTTAACTGTATCCGATGTTCTTTGAGTGGTCGTCTGTGCATTCATATAAGCTACCCACCAGCCCCATGTCAGTGTTGACAATCTCAGTTCCTGTATCTTCTTCCCGTCAGACCCATATTGGGATGGTGTGGGTTGGACCATTAATGGCTTTTCCTCCCCGGTTCCAAGGCCAAAACCTGTCTCTTGTCTCATCAGAAATGGGGAAAAATATTTCAGATGATATTTCTTGCAGCCAACAGAGGGCTTGTGTTAAAGTTATGCTGCTGTGAAACCTCTGAAGAAATAGAGGATCCACATTGTAATGTTCACTACACTTCCATCCTGTAATTGACTTGCCATGTTCCAGAAGCAAGTGTTTTTGCTCCTTTCTGGTTGCCCTAGAAGTACTAAATCTTCCCTCTGTAAGTAGTGGGTTCTTCTTGTGGATGGAAATTGGCAGGCCATAAGGGAATTGGCAGAAGGCTTAAGCGCCCTGCTGGATTCCACCCATGAGTAATAAAGTAGGCTACAAATGAACACTCAGTAGCTGGTTTCATTAAATGAAAAAGTGTTTATAGGCACAGACTATTCCCACTGGGAAGGAACCGTCTACCACAGTTAGCTTATACTAATGGGAAAAGTATTTCCAGTGCTTTCTGCTAAGGACTGATTTTTTGCGTATTGAAAATGATTGTGTATATGAAACATTTGGTGTGACTTGACTGGGTTTGTTTGCTTATATAGCTACGAGATTCTCATTGATCAGCAAATCCTGAAAAGTATAGAGTTTCCCAAACTGTATGTAAGGTTATGTTTTGGACTAGGTCACTAATGAATGCGTTTTTCTCAGGAACTGGTAAATATGTTCTTTTCTCTCTTTCTTTTTAAATGTTTCTATTTGAAGCATGATAATAAACAGAAAATAATTTATGGGAATCCAAAAGTCTAGGACTTTCATGTGAAAGCAAAATAGGGATATGAAATGAATTATCAAGGGCCCTCGGTTTTTATCTGGCTTTTTTCTTACCACACATGTGATGGCTGTTCTTGTGAATAAGTAAGATGGAGCTGAGTGATATTAAATTCCCAAACAGCAGGTGTTCTATGTCCCCAGCCATCCTCTCCCCACTCCACCCCCCTGATTCAGAAATAGAATTGCAGCCAACCTTGAAATGTAGCAGTCCCGAGTTTTGTGATTTGTCATCGGAGCCAGTAGTGTGGTTTCTCTTGCAGCTGGTTTATTGTAGAAAATTCCTTTACTGGATCTCCCTCTTTCTATCCCTGAGCTACTGGATCTCCCTCTTTCTACCCCTGAGCACTGAGGCTTAAACAAGCAAACAGCCAACCAGACAGGCAAAACATTCCTAGAAAATGCTATCTACTGCTTCCTTAATTGTCTTACTGCTGCACCTGGAACTAGAGTTTTCTGGTTTTACTCTAGCATATTTTATTACATTTTTATCCAATTCCTGCAAATAGTTCAGGACTGTATGCCTGGTTTCCTTTGCCCCTTTATTTAATCCTCACCAATGGTCCTGTAGAAGCTGAGAGACAGGAACTGGCCCAAGATCAACCAGTGTCCTTTGTGGCTGAGTAGGGATTAAACCAAGATCTCAAGGGTGGGATGGTGCAGTTAACAGTAAGCCTGATTCTCAGTGCTTGGGTTTCTCTAGGCACAGGATTACACCCTCTTTAATGTTGGTGTATAGTTAAATAGGAAACTTCCTAATCCCAGAGTTATTAGTCTTCCTGTCTCAAAGTACGCCTGCTTAGTTTTGGACATCCTTTGGTGCCTGATTCTGTTTTAATTGCAAATGTCAGGAACTGAACCAGATAACTTCGACGTGGAAAGCATATGCTTTGCCACTGGGCCAAGGCCTCTCCTTGGTTGTCATTCATGCTAATAAGGAAACAAAAACACATTATTAGTTGTATATTAATAAATGTCTTAGTTGTCTTTTGAGACCATGGTCTTCCTAAGTAGCTTACAGTATGAAACTACAAAATTCAGTATCAATCAATTGTACAACCACTTTACATTTAAACAATTTTAAAATGAACCAGGTAAAATACAGTGCAATAAAATATGTAACAGCAGCAAATACAATGAAACTTGATCAATTAAAAGCCAAAGAAAATATGGTTTTTAAAGTTATCCTAAAAGCAGCCACGGAGGAAACCAACCATAGATCTCTTGGGAGGGAATTCCATAGGGCAAGTGTCACCACTGAGAGGTCCCTTCTCTAGTGTCCACCATACTGATCTTATGACTGGGCCAGTGAGTAGGGTCTCCAAAACCAGAGCAGGTTCATATGAGTGTAAGTGGTACTTTAAATAAACTGGGGTACATCAGCCATCTATGGAAAGAAAACCTGGGCTCAGCTGTGTATGGCTTAGGAACAGCTACTGTATTGCATTCCCAGAGGGCTGCCTTTGAAGACTGCTCAGAAACTATAGCTACTCCATAAAGTGGCTGTCTGTATCTTTGCTAGGATCAGATGGTCAGATCATCCTATACCAATTCTGAACCTACTGCACTGGTTTCCAGTACATTCCTGGACCCAATTCAATTTGTTGATGCTGACCTTTAAAGCCCCAGTTTCTTATTGCTGTTCTGTGCTATCAAGTCATCTCCAACTTTTGGCGACACTACAAATGAAGGCCCTCCATAATGCCTTGTCTATGACAGCTCCATTCAGCTATCCCAAGTTCAAGCCTGTGGTTTTCTTTATGGATTCAACCCATCTCATACTTCATCTTCCCTTTCATCTTCTGCCTTCAACTTTCCCTAACATGATTGTCTTTTCCTCAGAGTTGTACTTTCTGATGATGTGTTCAAACTACAAAAGCCTCAGTTATGTCAGGTTGCTCTGGTTTACCTAGAGGGATGTGTCTACTAATGTCTACTAGTATTGGATATTCCATCATGCTAAAGGAAACCTGTCCTTCAGGCAGTTGCTGTGCCTTGTGGGATGCCTGTGTCTTGTTGTCTCTATTAATGATGTGCTAAAAAGGAAACACTCCAAGCCATAGAGGAAACCCCTATAGAGACCTCCTACTGCTACCCTAGAAGATATCTCTGGTTGAGGAACAGGGATCTCTGCCAAAGCTCAGGTCTCCCAGCTGGGGAAGCGGCACCAATTCCCCCTCTAACTCAGAATCAGTACAATAGGCTATCGTTACTCTGGAATGGGTGAAAATCATAATCCATGGGTGCTCTGGCTCACTGTTAAAGACCTTCCAAAGGATCCAGTAGAAGTGGGTGGTCTGCATTGCACCCCCCATGAGTTCCTTGCAGTGTATAAGCTGTTTTCATCATGAACATAAGAAAAGACTATCGTTTAGTAGAAAATCGTGTACTTTGTATGCACAAATTCCTGCTGTTCATTTAATAGGATCAGGTGGTAGGAGAGCTCTGCTTAAGTCCCTAAAAGACCATTGCAGGCAAAGGAGACAGTACTAAACTAGATGGACAAATCTATCTATTTATTGGAGGCTTTTATAACCCATCCCAACTACTAATGTCTCGGGATGGTTTACAGTAAAAACAACAAATAAAGCATAGCATCCAACACCTCAGTATCATAAAATCTAGATTTAAACCAATTAGCTATTAAAAGAATGGGAAAATAAAAAGGGTTTTGCCTGACACTGAAAGGAATAAAGTGTCGGTGCAGGTGAACCTCTCTGGGGAGCGAATTCCAAAGTTGGGGTGCCACTGCAGAGAAGACCCTTCTCTGGGTAGCTACCCTCCTGATCTCCTTCAAGGGGGGCTCCCAGAGCAGGACCTCCTCCTCAGATCTCACGGGACAGGAGGGCACATTACCAGGAGGTCCTGTTTGATTATGCAAACTTCCAGTCTATCATTTTAATGAATGCACTTCTAGTATTCAAGTAAGTTTGTTCAGTGATGCTGGAACATTTGAGCCAAAGCGATGTGCACACGCTAGCATTCCTGACTCTTTTGGTTTTGGTGGAACAGCCTTGGATCTGGCCCAGACATACAAGGCTGCAGTTGGGGAAGAAAATGATTCACCCTTCAGGGCATCCTGAAGTAAAAACATCAAGTTATAGCCAGCTCCAGAGATCTGCATTGAAAATGAAGTTGTTTTTCCTAAATCATGATGGGAGAGGGATGTGAAATCATTTCTTAATACAGCACTACCCCTCTGACTCTCTTCTTCACTCTAAATTTGTCTCATGCAGTGATCGTGTGAATTAGGTAATACACTCTCAGAAGTGTGAAGGAAGTTTTTAAAATTTCAGCATGCTGTGGATCCATTTCAGAATGCAAACGGCTTGTTCCGCGGTGGCTGTGGGTACATAAAAAGTTGAGGATGCAAATTATTAGTCTGAACACCTCCTGCGTCATCAGTATGTTATACAAACATTTTGTGCTTTGCACGCAGCTAATGCTGGCCAGACTGAGTTCTGTGAGCAGCTGGAGTAGCAAAGAGCTCACGCCAAGGCCAGTACCAGACATTTTAATAAACACAGATCGCCATGGTTTTGCTGAGATACAGCATTTGTCCTGACCATGTGAAGACCTCCCCACCTGGTCTCCATGTTGCTATGCTTGCTTTTGTGTTTAAGTGGAGGAACTCCATGACTTAATGGGACAGCTTTCAGCTCTTTGCTGGTACCTACTCATCCCCCTATGGCAGTCTTCCAAAACCACTTGCCCTGCAGAGGGTTTGGACTATAACTTGCATAGTTTTGATCATCAGTCAAGCTGACTGGGGCTGATGGAACTTGAAAGTTCAAAATATCTGCAGGGCATCAGCTTGCTTGGTGCCATAATGGGTGTGGAACTCTCAAAACAGGTATCTGTGAAATGCATTTAAGGTTACTGTCATACTAGAAAGAAAGTTCCAGTTGAACTCAATTAACTATTTCGCTGGAAGAAGCATGCTTAGAGTTGCAGTGCATTACAGCTCCTGCTTTGCGGGGTGGAAGGACCAGCAGTTGCTACAACGTGAACAGAGTTATTATATTTTGTAGCTCAGTTTTCTTTGGAAGAACTTAAGGTGGTATGCACCGTTCCCTTCTCCCGTGCACACAAACATGCATTTTTATCCTCACAGCACCCCTGCAAGATAGTTCAGCTGAAAATAAGTATAATACTGCAGTTATGCACAAGAGGGAAGAAAGGAAGTAGCAGGCTTATATTTGGCAGTTGTTTCAGTGGCAGTTTTGGCAAAAGCAACACATGGGAGTCTGCACAAAACATCATCAAGGGCCACATGCTTTCCCCACCCCTGCTTCATGAATTTGCTCATTGAATCCAGTGTGTTCATTTGTTTGAAAATTCTTTATTGTAAATTCCTCAAGTCTAAATAAATTTTCTTGAAGCTCTAATAGCTCTGCACTGCCCAGAAAGCTTCAGCTGTTGGGAAGTACAAAACTTTAATATGTGCCCACAAATATGACAATCAAATTACAAAATGTACGAAAGCCAAAAGTACTAGATTCTGTGTAGGTTTTTGACTGAGGTTTCCACCTGCCTGTATGAAACTCACTTCAGGCTAGAAGAATACTCACACATCTTGGGCCCAAAGTCCTGTTACTTTGAAACAAGTGCGGTATGGATAGAAACCTGCACCTCATATCCAAAAGAACTCATTTACTTTATTTTTATTTCTTTATTTGCCAGTCCATGGCCAAAGCTCTCTGGGTACTTTATAACAATGCACAGAATAGTTTTCTGTCAATTTATCCAGAGTTCCCTGCAACTTTGTCATACTTGTTTTTTCAAGTGCAGGGTGGGGTGGGCAGTAAGTTTCTTTGGTATTTAGTTCTCCAACCCAGTGATAACATGCTTTTAATAGTCCTCTGCTTTTTTCTTTTTTGTCTCCCTAAAATCTTACGTTAAGTGGGTAGTAGGGAGAGGGTGCTAGCAGATTTAGTAATCTTTCTTCACCCTCAGATGTTTCCTGTCTAAGACATTATACTGATGCATATATTATGCTATGTATTTTAAAACAGTTTAATGTACAGGATGCTTTTTAGTTTATTTAGTGATGCTCAAAACTGCTGTTAGCTCTCCATGTCGATATGTACCTGCAGTAGTGACCTTGTGATTAAGCATCAACTGGCAAACCTTCCACTTTTTCATGGTTGAACTCTGAGATAAGATACAGATCTTCTTTTGTCATCGTAAAAATACTAGACCATGTACATTTCTTCTTCCCAAAATAATTACTTTGTGTGTAGTAGTTTCTATCACCATTCTTTTGGGAAGTGAACCTTCATGAAAAACGGAGGAAACGTAAGAATATGAAAGCACCAGGGGATCACTCCAGAAACAGCAGTTGCCTTTTTGTTTGCTATTTTAACTAAACAAACTTATACTTGGGAATCAAAGTGAAAACTAGATAATTGCACTGTCTGATGCAGCAAGGTTTGTCATTTAAATTCAGAGAAAGCAGGAGGCCTAACAGTGCTGAGTGCAGATATTTCATATCAGTCGTCAAGTGCAGAAGCTAGAGGCCAGCAGTCATTGGAATACTAGAGTGGAGAGATTTCTACAATGTTGAGACTGTAGACAGATAGGCTCTGGTGCCTCTTGCTGCATATACAAAATGCAGTGGCAGCAGAGACATACAAACCCTGGAAATGTCTGGGTTCTAGGCATGCTCAGATTCTCAGTGTGATTAACTGGTGAGTGTTTACTAGTTTTTTGATCATCCTAGAATAGGACAGGGAAATTCTTTTCCCCTCTCCTCCACCGAATGGCATAGTGGAAATATATGTTTTCAACAAAACATGAGAAATAGAAGCACTATGCTTCCAGCTTTAAAAAGACAAAAAAAGTATATTTCAGAGCTGCCATGGTGTGATAGCAATTAATGCTTTCAAGTTCCAGATTTCATGTGGTAATTTTTCAGGAGCACCTGTCTTTTTGGTTATAATAAGTAGGTGTGTGTGGTGGTAGGGTTTCCCCAAATAGATGCTCAGTAATAATTTTTTGTCACTTTCTGTTGGCAGTAATTTGAAGCATGTTGTAAACTTTATGCATCCCTCTCCTGAAGTCTGAAATGGCATCCCCAGTCCTATTTGAATTTTGTTTCCTGTGTGGTACACACAAGAGCATTATTGTTACATTCATTGAATATTAGAATGTGAGTTCCTTTTTGGACACTAAAAGCAGAATCCAAAGCATTTCTTAGACATGCCTGACCACTTTTGGCCAGAGTGGTCATTTTGAACACTTACCTTTCACCTTTGCAGGCATCGCTCCTTGCACTGCACTAAAGTTCCCCAAGTTCATCTTGGGTTTCAAAGGGCTGAGCAAACTGTTTGCCCTTTTTAGTGTAATTAGCTGCCATGAAGAAGGGGAAGAGCAGGATTGGGACTATAGTAGGTGGAGAGGGGGAGAAGCTTTAACCCTTCACTCACCCAATCCAAATGAAAATAACCCAGTACTGCTGTTTGCATTGGGAGGAAGAACCCATTGGTGCCAGCACGTTCTTCCCAATGCTAATGGCAGTATTTCCATATAGGGGTGGGGGGAGAAGGGTTAAATGCTCTATGTCCCCTACCTACTGTGCAGCCGCACACACCCCAGCACAACACGGTGGCTATTTATGCTAGTTTAAAATTGAGTGTGCAAGAATGGCCTTCATGCCACATGCCTATTTTGACCTACGTAGGATAGCTCACTGAGGAATCTGCTTTTGGAAAGGATCATCTCATAAGTTCCTTGGCATGCATGTAGTTCTCTTCACAGAGTTTGGTTCCAGCTATTATGTGAAACTCGATGAATGGGATTAGGAACAATAGAAAGTGAGAATAATGGGATAAGTGTGTTTTGCCTCTAGTATAGATTGCCATTTTTCAAGGAGAAGGATTGACTCCCAAAAGTTTTATGTGCATGTAGCAAAGAACAGCTAAAGTAACTTAACAAATGAACTGACACAATGCACAGAACTGTGAATAATATCTCTCACTGTTCTGGCCCTTGTTGAGTGTTGTATGTTTACAAAAGGGTTAGTAAAGCTATTTTTGTCTTTATAAACGATGTGTGTTTATGTGAATTTCTAAGGTTAGCTGCTGTGTTGAAAAAGTCCTTATGGAACAGCTTCACATTTTGAGATCCTTCAAACTACAAGAATAGAGGTACATAATTTTTCAGCATATTAAAGACTGCAAAGAGGGAAAAGATGGTTCTCAACATGCTTCTTGAAAAGCATGAAAACCATGCTTGATGATAAAGATTTTTCTAAATACGGGAATATGGGAGGAGGCCCAAGAAACTTAGGAGAAATACATTTGTACTGAATCACACTGCTTTTACTCTTGCCAACAGGGTCACCAAGTTGTTGCTGCTCCATATTTTCATTGCATTCTGAAAAGTGTCTTTTATGTGAGCTGTGGCCCTGTCATTTAAAATAGTTGCTTTGATAAGTGCTACGGGCATGGGTGATCCTGGCTGCATGCAAACACTTGTTGGAGTTCTGTGTGTGGAAGGGGATTCCAGTGGAGTTCTTTGCCTGCTGACCTTTGGCTGTGCACGCACAGTTCTGGGCACACTTTAATGCAGCCTTACCCTTAGCAAATTAAGGTTAGCCAAATGAATTAGTCAAATGTAGTTTCACCTTGTCAGTTTCTCTTTAGCTGATCTAGTCTTCTTCTCTGCTGGCTTTGATAGCTGAGAACGTACAAACAATTTGATCAGGGAAGAGTATACATCTTAGACAATCATAAAAATGCACTGGTGCGCTTAAGAAGGACCAGTACTCTAAACACAGGTGCAGTTTTCAGGGGCCGAAACAATTGCCCTTTTTTAAAGGCTTGGGAGGTGGGGAACAATGGTAATGAATAAAAATGGATAGCTACAGGAAGGGACACAGGACGGGTTGTGCCATGAAGGACTCTGGGATACTGACTGGAGGACTGAGGGGGGAAAGGAGCTACAGTAAACCTAACCATCTGTTTCACTTATTCACAAAGCGGCTTAACGTGTCGTGCAGATATGGCCACTTGTTTAACTTCAACATTAAATTTTAGCCATGCACGTTGATTTCATGGCCTGGCTCATGTTGTTCCTCTGAAATGATAAATATGGGATATAGCCATGTATCCTTTGATCCATGCTTCTAGCTTACACATTTGAAGTTCTCCTCTGTTTATTAGCTGTGGATTTAAAAACTTTCACTGGAGGATAGAGACTCCAGTCATTCTTCTTTGTGGACTCTGTGCATCACACACACATGGGCTTTGCCATACAGTGCAATGCCTGGATCGGAAAAAGCTTAGCATCTCAGAGCGGGCAGGAAACCCTCCCCACCTCTAAACCAAACCTTTTTTTACTTGAACCTCAGCTGTTTTCATAAAAAAAATCTTTAAAATGCTTCTTGGAGTGTTTGTGACATTATTGGCATTAAATCATGTACTTCAGTACAATTTTGCAGGCTTTAAATAAATTAAAACTGGATATTTAATCATTGCTCTTCGCATTTTTGAAGTATTCGATATGCAGCAGATAGTTCTTACAAATAATTTAACTGTAAGTGGAGACGATGCATTGTTGGGAAAGCCAAAGAGACCATAAATCCTCTGTGTACAGTTCAAGAGGGTGTTTTGATGTGCATTATCTGGTCCTTATTTTGAATGGATTTTTAGAGAGAGAGAGACCAGTACACAAGAAATGATCAGAGCATTCGCCTCTGTACAGCCATTTGCCAAAATGACTTGAAGACATTATCTTGCATGTTTGTATGAAGTGCATTTGGGGCATGCATAATGCCACCTGCTGAAGCTGATGGAAGAATGACCAGACTATTCCTGCAGTATAATTAGTATCTTTTGCACTGGCATTACTATATCCATCCTTCCTTCCCTTACCCAAGGGCTATATAGCTGCATTGGTCCTGGAAGTGCCATCAGTTGTCCACTGTGGTGGTGAGGTTCACACATACATGCACATTTATTCAAATGCAACTCAGACCTTTCTCTCACAAATAGCCTTCTCCCATTCTCTCACACATATGCCCTTCTTAATTGAGGATCAATAGTTCTGAAGTCCTTTTGCAACAAGGTATTAGAAGTAGGCAGGAACCTTCAACCATTGCTACCTGAGAAGCTTTATGAATAAGGTACCTGCTATAAGGCAGGAGCCGTGGAGACTATCCGTAGAGCATTTTTTTCTTCCCCTCATCCATTTTTTGGAAGGAAGAGTAGATGCTGAGGTACAGCAGCTGCCAACAAGTGTTTGAGAGACCAGCTATGTCTTACAGGCTGTATGTTTTTCACATCTGTGCTACCATGGAGAAGGAAGGTAGCAAGAGCAAATGCAGAACTGCAAGGGCAGGAGATGATAAATGAGTACTTTTGATGTCTCAGTCATCAGGATACTTGCAGTCCTCCTCCTGAAGAGATTAAAGTGACTTTTCTCCTCATCGACACTTTTTAAAACACACAATTTCCTGTATTTAAGTAAAACTAACTGGACTGCTAACTGGGAAAATATAAACATGGTCTCAGGTTTTGTTATACTACAATGTTCCAGCAATGTTGACATTTGTTCATGTTGTTGGTACATTTCAGACAGTGCTTAATTGCTGTCAGTGATGGCAATTTCTTAGTAAGCCTCGGTGAAGTGCACTAATGTAGTGATATGGTTGAGTTATAAGTATTTATATTGGGCTATGTCAGCATCTGGGTGGCATTAAACCTATTTAATCATAGTTGCTGCCCAAACCCTGTGTTTGCCTACAGAAAAAAAATAGACATTTGCTGTTAATTATTGGGAAAAAAAGATGTACATAAAGGCAGTGTCCAAGCATCATTCCTCTGAAACTGGTACAAACTCATAAGCTGAGTCATTGTCCCCACCTGTCGAATTGCTTGTCTGTTTTGAAAAATTGGCAGTTGGAAGTTTGCGTAAGTGGAGTGACAGTTGTTGCCCTTTAGCTTATGTTCCTTATGTTTCTGGACCATAGATTTGTATTTATAGACAGACATGGCAACATCTTTGTGTATTAGTTATATCTGAGTGACAAATGCTGTTAAGGGTCCGCTCCCTGTCCTTAGGCTCTCGTGCTGGTTTTCTTGTGTCCCTTCAAGACCAGAGGCTCAATTCATTCACCTGTGGCCAGGAACCCATGAATCTGCTAAGCATCCTTGTTTCCTACTGGCCCTGGAATTCATTTGGATACCTTGACCTCACATTTTCATGTAAGAGAACCAACATCTTGAAGTGATCCCAGAAATAAACCCAGAACTGATGCAACATATATAAGGTGGGTGTAATATAGTGTATAAAATTGCACAAAGACCTTCTCGCTTGCTGGCATCTCCTATTTCTGAAAACAAAATGTTGGGAGAAACTCCTGGAATTTATAATTCTTGAGAGAGTTTGTTGTGTACTATAGATCTCCCATACAAGTATAGGTAAACTGGTTTGTGTAAACAACCACAAGTAGGATATATAAGCTAGCCTCAGTTTTTTCATGTGGTAATAAGCTAGAAGCCCAGGCCAGGCCCTACTACCCCCTAGAATGGATAAAGTATGCCTGTACCCCTTGTTGTGAGAGACCTTCATGAGGGCTTGTGTGTAGGCCTTGTGCACCAGATGTCATGTTTTACTGCTTTCTTGCACAATGTGTAGTCCTTCCACTATGTTCCTTTACCTTCTCAGATCCAGAATTCCCATTTAATCTCAAACTTCATCATAGAACCTGTGTGTATTTACCACGTTGTGCCCAGATTTATCCTTCTCAGCATAAGGAGCAGAGCACAGCTTCTGTATTTTCAGTAGCTGTTTGGAAGAGAATTTTGGCATTTGCAGTTAGCCATATGTAGGTGAAAGTCTATGCCTACCAAAATTACCCATATGACTATTAAAAATATAGGATTAATGCTTCCCTTTACATCTAGTCAGTCTCCTCCTCCAAGAAATCTTTGGATGTCTTTTTAAACAACTGTAAAGAATTTAGTGTGAGTTTCCTTTAAGCTGAGGCATATCTATCTGACGTGTGGGTGATGATTTGACTATTGAAGACTAATCCCCTATCACAAGCTTAGTTAAACGTATATACTGCACTTTTTAATAAAACAGTTCTATTGGCTTATTTTTTGAAAAATACAGACCCCTCCATTTGAAAAGTGAATCTTTATTCCATGTGTGCATATATGTTTCCTGTTTATTATCTTTCAAAACATTAAAGATTCCCCAAGCAGAGACCTAACAGTGAGGTGGTCTGTCTGAATCATGCCCCCCAATAGTGTATTTTTACTATGTACACGTCTATTTTTTTTTCTAATGGCATAATTGTGACCCCTTATCTCACAGATACGTGCCCACTGACATATAGATTGAAAGGCTCATGTTTCCATCTTCTATTCTAGCAGGTGGAATGATTAGATCTTCTTTTGGCTGCACACATCCTCTGAATGAACTCTTTCTTGTGTGGTTGGCTTCAAGGTGAAAGAAGGCAGTGCAGTGAACTGAGAAAGATTTGGAAACAAATGAAATTTTAGGGCTGGCAGTAAACAGAATCCTGCCACATTACAAAAATAATGTGTTTCCTCTCCAGGGACTATCGCAGACAGATTGCCTGGGGCTCTGGAAGGACCTGTTTCCATTTTATTCAATTAAAAATGAGGCTACTGATGTACGGGTGGGAAAAGTGAGGATTTTTTTTCTGGAATGTGACTCTACCTTAACAGAAGTGGTGGTGGTGGTGGTGGTGGTGATGATGATGATAATCCAATATTATTTACAAATTCCTCAATTGCTTTTTAAGTTTTATAATCTCTTAATCCTGGGCAAATAATATAGAATTGAACTCAGGAATAACACTATCTGGGCTATGTGAGAGCTTTATAAAATGTCATATGCCATAATTTACTAGTGTTTCGTGATAAAATATGATCAAGTGCTATCCAGAATGGGCACTTTGCCTGTTTTAGAGCCCATAGCCTTCACCTATGTATTGCATGCTGTTTCATCTCCCTTTCATTTGTCCTCATTCCCAAATTCTCTTGGGCAGTAAAAAATTTAGGTAGTGCTTATGGCATTTCTACAAGAACAGAAAATGTTTGGTCATTACTTAGGTTTTTGGATGAATTCATGGGAACTTTCACTTCCAATGGGAAATCTTCTAGGGATGATAATTGTCCTTTTAGAGTAAAAGTAGTAGCATTAACTTCTTCAAACGTAATCTTTGTGGCTGAGGCAACAGTCCTGAAGACACATCTTCCAAAATGGGATATGTTTTCTGGAATGCAGCCTTAGGAGTCCTTGTTGACTTGCCAAGCTTTCAGGGTCTTTCTGCATGGTTTGTCAAAGTATGCTCCAGTGTCCTTGTGCAAGAATCCATCAATTCCTATGTAGCAGCAATAATATAATCTTCCATCGATATATAAAGGATTCCTGGGGTTGGGGGGAGGGATACTTAAACTACTGTTTGACACACAAAGACACTTTTTTCTCTGAACTGGAGAGAAGCATTCTCATAAGCAAGGGTGCAAATACTAGAAATATCAAAGGAACATGGTTGTCAGTTGATTTAAAAAGTTGTTTGTTGCTTAATCATGTGCATATTAACTAGTTAAATTTAAATAACTGACTTTTAAGTTTAAGGGAGATAGAGTGGGAAAAGGTATAGTGAGGGAAGTGTGAGACCTTGCAACTTAATAAACAAATGATATCACTAATTGTTAAAAGGGAAAGCCATCTTTTATTTTTCCTTTTTTCATTTCTGTTACAATAAACACCAGAACTGTAATAGACTCACAGAGTAGTTGAAATTAAAAAATAATATTAATGTTAAATCATTCTCTTCTTTTTAGGTAAAATAAAACTAGGTTAACTGGTCCTGCTTCTCGTTCTTACATTGCAAATGTGTACATGGTCTTGAATCAAAGAGGAGGGAAAGTAAGAAAAACATAATGCAGAATATTCATGCTTTTTTTTTTAAAGTTCTTGCTTTCTGTTCCTTGTTATTGTAATTGCCTGTGATGGTGAGAAATAAGATGGCAGAGTTTGGGGCTGCAAAAACAAATGGCTAATGCCTTCATTTGTCAGCATATGGAATTCCTTTTAAGAGCTTTGTGTTATCCTTTTAAGATCTTTGTGTTATCGCCTTTTGGTACTGGTTGTTTTAATCTCAGTCAAAATTCTGATTTGTGTAGAGATAATTCTAAACCCAAATTGCAAAGCTATTTACAGCCTGAACTAATTGAGATCTTTAGGAGCCATCCTGTTTTCCCAGTGATTTACCCTCACTTTCCCTGCTTCATGCAAGGCTACATCTGAGTAATTTCTAATTTAATTGATGATGGTAACCTGAACTGAATTTCCTGTATTGAACTTCTCTTTTGATCATAACAATGTCTTTACAGAGACTGGTTTCATCCTGTTTTTCCTTCTTATCCAGGAGATTAGATCTAAGTAAATGCCCCTGCCCCCCCATTACCAGAAAAATGGAAGTGCAGCACTTCTGTAGCCTCTCCGCTGGAAGACACCCAATTACATTTTTAAAAAAATCTGATTATAAAAAGAATACAAAGAAGTGGGGGAATACATTAGATAAGACAGAGGACTGCAACAGGGTTTGGTTTGGTTTGGTTTGGTTTTTTGGGTCACTGTCTTCAGACATAACTTTGCAGGCTTGAGGAAGTAACTGATGAATTCACAGAATAGCTACAAGTGTATGGTTTGGACTATAGTTACTGAAATAGTAATGATCATATGGAATAATAAATATGGTATTAAAAAATCCTCTTGGTAGGCTTTGTGGGTGTGGAGAGATTGAGCAACCGTAATGGCTATGCATTGTACCTGTTCTTTCTGTGAACTTGTAAAGTATAGATGCAAGATGAGCAAGAGGAAGGCCATTGTTCTTGGAAGTTCCCTCCATCCAATTTTGGGGATTCTCCCCTTCCCTCCCATGCAGCACAGTGTATCCACTTCGCCAGGGTCTCCTTAGTCTCTGGAATGGTTCATATGTAAAGATAACCCAGAGTATGAATTGTGTATAGGTTGTTGTTGAATTGCAGGTTGCTTTTGAATCATGCATTGTTGTTATGCATTAGCAATGCATTCTTGTGTAACTATGGGTTGTTAACCATGAACAACTAAGGAGGAGGGCCCATGATTTGTTCCTGGATTGGGATATCTGGGTTCTTTGAGTTAAATAACTCAAAGTTAATAGTGCAGGATTCACATAGGACAATAACCCACAATTCATCAGCTACACATGTTCAAATTGTACTCTTGTGTTATCATCAAATGGGAATCAGGTCAACGTGTAGCATGCTCAGGGAGCTGAAGAGGGTGCTGTCAGAAGGAGGGAACAAAGAATCTGGATTTAAATTTGGATCTAACGCCTAATCTTTGAGTACTTGTTTGTATGTGGCTGTAAACTCAGTTGGACTGGATTACTGCTAGCCAAAGGCCTTCCTAAACTGAAAGGTCTTCACAGTCTGCTAAAAGCTACCAAGGGGAGCCTACTTCACAAGGAACTGTAAAGGAAGGAATTGCACAAGCTGCACCACTACTAAGAAGGTCATGTATTTGTCCCTATCCTGCTTCCTTCTGCAAGACCAGATGACCAGGGCAGCACCTCCCCAATGACTTTTGGGATCCGTGGAACTCATAGAGGGGAATTTATCCTTTGGCCAACATAGCAAGACTTCTCAGTGAGCTTGGTGGATGACATATGTGGTCCGCTTTATCACAATTGTTCGGGAGGACCCCTGACATCCACCTCACCAGGAAGACAATTCAAAACCTGTTGGGGGTTTTTGTTTAACCTTAGTAATAAGGTAATATTCTGGACAGCACTTAATCTAAAGACGTCTGGGTTGCAGGCAGACTTCTCTAGTTATCTGCTAAAAAGATGATGATGCTTCTTGCAGTGATGCATTGATGTTGATATTCTTAACAGTGGCCACTGCAGTGTTCTTGTATTTTAATCCTGCAGGCCTCCAGAAACATGTTGCACTTCCAGAGTACTGAATTATAGATTGAGAAAGCCGATAAGTTGTACTTTATTTTTTCTGTGGCAGAGATAGGATATTTTTGAAACAGACAGTGTCCTTCAGTAATTTGTCTCATATAGCAAATAGTGCCAGACAACAGCACATCAAAGAACTTTGTTGGACAAGGTGAAAAATATTGGAATAGGAAAGAGGTATATTAAGCCAAGCAAGAAGCTATAAAAAAGAATACAGAAGGTCAAAGTTAGAAAGTATGGAAATTGTGGCAAAACATAAAAGAATGGCAGCATGTTGCATGTCAGCAAGTTTTTAGAACATGTAAATATAACTCATAATTAGGATCACATGGGCCACCATTATTTTCCAGCAAACTTGATGCCAAGAGAGGGTTATCTTTATTGGTATGTAAATAATACTGGCCATAAGTGGGCTAAGTTAGAATATACAGTGCGTGTGCAACCCAGGATATAATTAGTCAAAAAGAACATGGAAGACTGGGAGAGATTTTATTTGCCATTAATAACATTTTCATAAAGGTATGGGTGTGTTAATTGCTTAATCTATCATAAATTGTACCAAAAATAATCATGAGTATCCCTTAATTGAATATAGAAACATCTCACTTTTCATTATAACATTGGATTAGAATCTATAGTGTATGTTTATTCTCACTTCCCCTTTCACAAGCGCAGTGTATCTCACCAGATGAAAATTCAGTGTTGCAGCTTTTGTGAGCCCAGGTCTATAATTTCCGAGCATCTGTAGATGCAGAAATTAATGTAATGGACATTCAAAAGCTAACATTGACTGAGACATGATGTTGGTCTTGCAAATAAGTGCCAAAATGACAAAAGCACATACAAAACCTATAAAATGAACTTTTAAATGTTCACACTAGTTTCTCATTTACATATTCTTGGGTTTCATTATATTTATTTTAGCATTTAGATCCCAGAAAATAAATGTTTTACAAATGTTTCCAGTAGACAGCAAACATTGCATTGGTTGAAAACTGGGTGTAGATCCATTAGTCTTTCCAATTCCTGCCTTAAGGAAGGAGAATAAAAGATGGAGCTATGGGTTAGTCAAGGAGAAGATTGTACTTTAGTATTTGCCTCTGTAAAGAGATCTTCCACACACTTGAGTGCCATGGTTGTGTATGTTGCAGTACTTACTGAAGTATTTGTAGATTTAAGTGACTATATAAAGCATTCCTTGGGAGCTTTATAGACTATTCCTCTGAATTTGTCACCACTCCATTAGACTTTATGGCTCTCTTTAGTGTAGTGAAACTAATTAGATTTATAAAATAAACAAAAGGATCCCATTTCCATAAAGTTTTTTCCTGAATAATTGTACTTTTAAAGCTTTATAAGGCAAGTCAGTTCTGTTTGTTCTGCTTCAGATAAGTGTGAAGAATTGACAAATACATTTTGTCTTCTTTATCTTCTAAGAATGCCTCTTTCCAGAAACTATGAATCTCAGAGCTTGAATGTTTGTTGATTTGTAATTCAGATGGCCACAACAGGAACCAAACTGATGATGAAGGTTTGCGGCTGACTTATGTGTTCTCCATTTTATTATCATAGCAAGGGCTCCTTTCTTTGATATGAGTTCATGGTCATGCTGCTCTGTATACTAACAAAGTATGTGATAAATTGCATGTTTAAATTTAAGAACCTTTTTGATGTAATCTTTAGCAACACTGGAGCCACTGCACTATGACTCCTCCTTACCCTGCTCAGTGACTTTGGAAATCTGCAATTGTGTGTAAAGAGGCCATACCAAAGCATCCTGTCTATACCAGCTTGCTTCAGTTTTTGGAGGAGTTCCTGTAGCACAGAAAAGAATCATGGCATGCAGCTATATAACTTTGGACGCAGATATTGTTGAGCAATGCAGGCAGGTTACAGTGGCTTCTGTGCCACAAAAGAGAAAAACAACAACAACAACAAACCCTTAGTACTTCCCTTTACCATTTTATGCAGCTATACTGAATACACAAGTATTCAGTATAGCTGCATCACAGTGTAAAAGAACCAGAGTCAATTTGCAGGTGACCTTGATATTTTAAAAAACATGGCACATATACTTATGTTAAACATAACAGAACTTTGGGCATGTAGCATAGCAAAGTTTAGGAAATTTCTAAGCTGGGGTATGTATTGCTCCCATGTTCAGATTTTCTAAATCATACTTGTCTGACTTTCACCTCCTTGGGAACTCAGTGTTACCAGACTCAACATGGGTTCCCATGACAGGTTTTTAACCACTGGGATCTTATAAACTACCTTAAATAGATATGGTTTGTTTTTTAGAAAATCATCCATGACTTAGTGAACTATTCAAACCCAGACAGCACTCCTATGCTATGGTCAAGCCAAAATAAAATAAAATAAAATAAAAGAGTTCCTTGGGCAGAGCAGCAAAGATAGGTAGCCACTCTAGCCAGAGGATTTTGGCTGTTGACAGCCAGCAGAGTGCCCATGGTACATCAATTGTGTAGCTGGCATCAGTTTCTCCTGCATTTCAGCCAATGCCAGAGGGAGGATTGCTGCAGCATCAGCAGCGGGGTAAAAGGGAGCTTCCAGGGTCTGCAGCATGCCTCCTCCCCAGGCCCTCTGAAGCAGAAGAACCAGCTACCGAAGAAGGCGGCTCAGCACCCTTGCCTCATTTCTTCCCTCTCACCGCCACTTGACAGTGGTGCTGGAGAGAGGGGGTGGGGGGGTGGAATGACAGGCAAACACCCCATCCCATCCCTTGTGAATGAATTCCACAATGGGAATTGCTTCCCTGGACTTCTTCCCAGGGAGACCGAGGAGCATGCCCTCTTCCTCCATGCTCTGCTCCATGGCCAGTGGGTGGTAAAGCAGCTGCACTCCAGTTGGCTGTCTCCTTGAGGGGAGGCAGTGGATTGGAGCACAGTCGCTCCACCACCCTGACCTGGTAAATGGAAGGCAGCATTGGCCGGGGCAACAGGAGCCAGTCACTCCTGTTCTCTGCCAGCTGCATCTGCCTTTTTGGTCTGGTGCAAAGGAGGAGAGAGCTTCAGACAGCTGGCTGAAACACCTTCCTTTTCCCTGCTGGTAGACGAGACAGGCAAGGATGCTGTCAAGGGGAAAAACAGCCAGCTTTAGCTGTATGGGATGAGCATGGATGTGGAAGGAGCTTCAGAAGTTTACAGTGCTTCCAAGCCTGCCCCAAATGGTAGGTGGAACCAGTGAGCAGTAGAGACCAGCTGAAGGTGGCTCCTCTTGCCTATCAGCTGCACCTTCTGTTCACCCTCGTCCAGGTGATAGAAGAAGGTTTGAGCCACCTGAAGCTTTCCTCCCTCTTGAAGAAGTGCAGCACAAGGCAAGGTCTGTTTGTCCCAATCCCAATGGAAGGAGGAGTCAGGCTGGAGCATTTCTGTCTGCAGGTACAGCACTGACAGGCAGGATTGTTGTCTTGCAACTAACTCACAAGTGGGAGTCAGTCTGGGGCCTGCAATTCTGCCTGTCAGCGCCATGCTCACACGTGGCGCTAACAGGCGGAACTGCCCACCTAACCTGACTAGAGAAATTTTGTAGTCTGGTTAGGGAGAGTGATTCTTCCTGTCAGTGCCTCTGCCCCTTTGAGGCTGCTCATCTGTGAGAACAGGGAAGGGAGGGCTCACATCTGCAGCACTCGGTGTTCTGCAGAGTTTCCTGAGATGCTGGCCAGAAGACCGAGCAGCGAAGATGGCGGGTGATGCCTGTGGATCCCTGCTGTGCTGGATCCAGCCCAGCTCTGTGATACCCCCAGCCCAGCAACTTCAAGCTCAGTGGCATGTGAACCCACTCAAAGACTAAAACAGTTGTTAGAAGGTACACTTTCAGGTTTTTCTAAAGCGGTATTTCTGATTTTAAAGGACTTTAAATTAAAAATATCATTAGTCAATACAATAGTTGCAGTTCTCTCCATGGACTTCATATCTTCCTGTGAAGTTTGTCTATGAATGTGTTTTGTATATGGCTAAGAATGGGTTCATCTTGAATAACCTGGTTTAAATTATCTTAATTCTGTTCAGATACATAGTTTTCTGGTACAGTTTTTAACGAATCTATTGCCAAGGAAGTATGGGCAGTTCCTCTTGGTTCCTTGTAGTTTTGCATTACATTTGTATGCTTGTGTGTTTAAAAGTAAATACCAGTTAGATGGGTATGGGACTGTGTCCTAAATGTTGCAATTTTCAACTATTCCTGCCAGTTCCTCCACCTCTAGAGTGTGCTTGTACAAGTATGGCCACAGAAGGAAAACAGGCCCCATGGCTTACTTTTCATTCCTGTGCAGGCCTGCCACAAGCTGCCCTATTTGCATATTTACCCATACAGGGCACAGGTTGATGTGTGGGATGTGTGGCTGGAGTGGCTTTCAAACCATCCTGGGAGTCTAGAACAAGCCATGGCTTTTGGGGTGATTTGTAAACCTCTCTAGTCACCCACCCTTGCCAGGATTGGATGTCAATAATTTCTGACTATAATTACGTTAATTAGGCAGCTCATGAGAGCGCATATGGGTTGTGCAAATCTGGTATTTATGTCCTAAGTGCTGAAAATGTCACAGCAGCAACCTGTTACTCCAGTGGGTCAAAACCTTTTTTAAAACAATGAACATTAAATGGCATTTAATAAGAATGTGTGTATTAATATGGATACTTCAGGAATTGAGAAGATGTGTGTTTTATTGCATTGTGTTTGTTCTTTTATTGTTTGTCTTATTTGGTTTTGCAATTCTAAAAATAGTTTGTTATACTAAAATGTCAAAGGAGTCTCATTTCATTTTCTTTAAGGGTGTTTTTTTAAATTCTTCAGTGCTTTCAACTACATGGAGAGCTTTATATCTTTAATTGAGGGCCAGTGTGGTGTAGTGGTTAAGAGCACGGGACTGGGACTCAGACGATCTCAGTTCTAGTCCCTGCTCAGCCATGGAGCCATCTGGGTGACTGACTCCCAGCCCAACCTACCTCACAGGGTTGTTGTTGTGGGAATAAGATGGAGGAGGTGAATGCTGTAAGCTGCCTTGAGCCCTTTGTAGGAAAAAGGCAGGATATAAATTGAAAAATAAATAAATAATTCATATACTCTCTCAGTGTGTATTGAAGTTGGTATAAAAAGAATACTAACATATTAGTATGGAAAGTGAAGAGTTGGTCATCTTTTGTTCAAATTGCTGGTTTGCTAATCATTAAATGATTGATTGCTCTGTGCCAAAATGGGTGTTGGTGACTCTTGGGTAGGGCAAATAATTTCATGTGTGCAGGTGAGAGCTTCAGAAGCAGCTGGTGGTTGCACTATAGCCAACTGCAAAAAAATCAAGTCTAAATTAAGGAACCTCAGACTCCTGGAAGATGCTTTTTGAAGAATTGATGCAGACCACACCTCTGTATCTACCTGGTTGTGTATCTGCTTTGTCGCATAGGTCTCCAGTGATCCAACTTGGTCCTAAATGTTTTAGCACTGCCTGTGAAACGACTAACCATTTTAAGGAAGCAGGGAGCATATAACGTGAATGCTGGAATTTCCCCATCTACAGCTTTCAGATCTCCATGCTGCTTTCAGTGGATTATTTGTGGGGATGTTCTAAAGGAGAAGGAGCATTGAAACACAAATCCTTGAATGTCAAATATGTGCATTTATTTACAAAAGAGTAGTGCTGAGTCAGCCAGTGTGTTCTAAATACGTTGCATTTCCACTGCCATAATTGATCCTGCTGGCTGGGGTGATGGGAGTTGTAGCTGGAATAAAGGTGGAGGGGGTGAGACTGGGAGGAGGCCATTCTGAGGAAATACAGAAGTGCTCCACAGCATAAAGACAGGTGTTTCAGCTGGTTTACATTTTGACATGTGATTATATTTAGGCTCTGTGGCATGCTAGGATTGATTTATCAAACCTACATTAGCAAGCTGGGGGCACGGCGCTGCAGCAGTGAGAAAATATAGCCTTATAAATGCCTGTATTTTGTGCTATAACTTACTGTACATGTTTATTATTTTTCCTTTATGCATTATTGTACAGAGGTATACTAGTAATACATTGGCAATGTCTCTGAAAATTGAAAGGGAATGCAAATTTAAGAAACATTAAAATGAACACAGTAATAGAATTAGCTGTTTACCAAAATTATTTACATTCTCAAATCATGAATGTATTCCTATTACCTTCCAAGAGAGTGCTCCAACCCCTTTTAAAATTGCTTTGAATCACTCTTTGGCATTTAGAACATTTTAGAAAATCTGTTCTGCAGATGTGGAATCTATCACTTTTTAAAAAGCCAGCTACACGTAAAATGAATGTGCATTGTGTATTACGTGTCAGTCTTTCCAGCTTAAGAGTACTATGTAGATCTTAAGGTTTTCAAAGTTAAAATGTTTCACTGCAGCCTGTGAAACCTGCACAAAATCAAATATAAATGCAGTGTGGTTACATTAGTGCTTTCAATCTAATGTGTTTAAATTTGGCAGATACCTTGAATGCTTCATTTGTAGCAGTGCAAACTTTTTTCTCCATTTTAATTTTATTTTGAGTTGTGCATGCACTTTATTAAGTGTAGTTTGAACAAAAAGTTAGGTGAGCAGCAGTTCCTTTTCCAATCTTGTTTGTAAAAATAGCAGATTAATTGTTTAGCCTAGCCTACACTCAGGGTGGGGTAGCTTTTTCATGCTGATGGCTACCTTGGCTTCTGGGAAGCGTCTCCCCACAGTGTTACCAATCAAATGGCACCTTGCTAGCATTCTATCTTTATTTCCTTTGTAGGGGGGCAATAAACAAAATCAGTGGGAAAATACACACAGTCCCAAATAGAAAGCCATGTTACCTAGCCCACCTATGAAATTCTGCCAATTCGGCAGTGTAATCACATAATTAAGAGTCTGATTTAGAAGTGTGCACACATGGGCACACATGCCTATAGCAACTTTCTTTTCACAGCTGTGGCACCTTACAAAAGCTTAACCTGAAGGCAGTGATTCCTTCCAGTCAGTTCAGGGGACTTGATGCAATAATTCCTGACTGTGATGTCTCCATTCACCCCATCCCTCCCACCCCACACAAACTTTTCTGGTAGGATGTGGGATAATTAGAGCCTTTGGGAACTGCTATTTCAGCTTCCTGAAGGAAGGTTACAACATTTGCAATTGTTTAGCTTAGAGAAAAGGCAAGTGAGGAAAGACAAGACAGGGTTGAAAAATAACCCATGATAGGTGATAGGAAGACATTTTGCTCCTCTTTTCATGATAATGGACCCCAAAGGGGTCATTCCATGCAGTTGTTTGGTGGGAGATTCAGGACAGATAAGAGCTAGTACTTCACACTGTGCATATGGAGTCTGCCACTACAAGATGTTGTAATGGCTTTAAAAGTGGATTAGACAAATTCATAGAAAGATGTCAGTGCTCTAGACAATGCCATATATTACCTCTACCATCAGAGGCAGAATGCCTATGATTGTACCCATGTCTTCTTTGTGGTTTTCCCACAGACAGATGTTTGACCCTGTGCAAGGAGACTATTGGACAAGAAGGACCGTTGTTCTTCTTACGCCCTTAAGGTGCTCCTAGTGTCTTGAAGTCCGGGTTGGTGCTAGAGCCAGCTTTGCATGCCCTTCATCTTTCCCAAGAAGGAGGGTATGGGCTGAGCAGTGCTTTTGGGAACTGCTGCTTCTAGATGCAATCCTAAAGGCAGTGGTCCAGTTTGGCTCTCTCCTTGTCCTTACCTTGCCTAGAAAAAGGGAACATTTTTACATGCTGAAGGTCTGGGGTTAGATCCCCAGTATTTCCAGGTGGAGCAACAAAAATCCAGCCCCTGGAAAGTCACAGACAGTCAGTGTCAGCAGTACTGGACTAGATGGACCAAGTAGTTTAACTCACTTTGGGAAGAGACTTCCATCAAGGCCAAAGTGGAGTGGCTGCATCGTTTGCCATCAGACCAACATAGTTTCAGGGCCTAAGGACATTGATTATATATAATCAGCAATAAGCACGTGAAATGTAGGGAACACAAAGAATGGTGTGTGTTGCAAGAAGGGGAATCCCTTTACATGTAGACTCTGTTCTTTATGACCTCTTTCAGTCCCATTCATATAATGGTAGGTCACCATGGAATTCATAGCTAGCACATTTGGCAAGTAGCTGAGTTGACTGTGGGAATCAAGTCATGCTATGCTTCCTGCTACAGATCCCCCACAATCTGCCACTGTTTTCCAGTTTAGATAACTCACAGCTGAAGTAAGCTCCCAAGCTTTGACTCCCAGGGGCCAGTGCTTAGTGATAGAGCACATGCATTACGAGCAGAAGGTCTGAGGTCTTCTGCAAACATATACTTTCTCCATACATGCCTGTCCCACTTCTTGTGTTCTGTTCCTGTTCTGCTTGCCATGGTCTGCCTTGCCTCTTGCTTGTCCCACGTAGAGCACGCTACAGTAATTCAGAAAATAGGTTACCAGTGCATGGATAACTGTGGCAAGACTCTGTTCATCCAAGTAGGACCTTAGCTGAAAAATCAGCCTAAACTGATAGAAGGCGTTCTGGCCACCAAGGCTACCTGTGAAACAAGTGACAACTTCAGGGTTCAGGAGCACCTCCAAGCTATAAACTTTGTCCTTTACGGCGAGCATGATGTTATCCAGGACAGGTTGAAAATTTCCCAGTTGGATGGATGCTCTGCTCACCACTGGATTGAGCTTTAGCTTATTGGTACTCATCCAGTTCATTACTGAGCCCAGGTACCAATTAAGTTCTCTTATACTGAGTCAGGTCATTGGTTCATTTGGTCCAGTATTGTCAAAACTTGGCAGCAGTGGCTCCCCAGGGATTCAGGCAGGATTCCTTTCTAGCCCTTCTTGGGTTTGCTGAGGTTGAGCCTAAGATCTTCAGCATGCAAAGGATGCACTCCACAGCTCCTCCTCCTTCCTTGTTTGTAAGGTCAATCACAAATGGTACATTTTGCAGAATGCCCATGTATTCCATAATCTTAGAAGGAATCCATAGAACTTAAGTAGTGTATGATGTACAGAGCTGACCATTTGGTCAACCCAAACAACCCTTGTCATCTAGTTATATGTACAGTTCTGGAATCTTATAAGTTGCATTAATTTGCTAGTGTGTGGTCTCTGCATTATGCATGTCCAGTTTGGTTTTGCAAACCTGCTCAAAATGCTATTCTTGGTCCCCAGTCACAGAGCGTTATCTTCTTGGAAGATGCTTGTCTTGATACAGTAGCATTTCCCTTGGCAAGAGAACCAATATATTGCATATTCTTGGATCCCAAGTACTATTTGTGTAATCTGAACAAATGAGCTTTGTCCAAACTGCACATTGATTTCTTTTTTCATAATTAATTATCTCGCTGGCCTGCCAAATATTGAAATGTTTTAATGTGATGGATGCCAGAAGATATCTGAGTTACAAACTGGAAGGAATGCAGTATTCTGAAAGGATAGAAGTCTTCTGTTTGTAGAAACGTTTAGCCAGTCCACCTGTATTTCTATTCTTTTTCCTCCACATTTCCTCCATCTCAGTATTTTTAATGTATATCTAAGATACATAATAAAATCTAAGGTATTGTATGTATTTGTCTTGTAAAGTCATTTATGAAATAAGATGTCGGAGAACTGCAATTCTGAAAAAAAAATGCCTTACATTAATGAATCATTGTCAAATATATAAAAAGTGCAGTGCTTAAAAGCCCAGTGTTATTCCAGAAGTCTTTAGCTCATCTCTGTCTTTTCCCAACTGGAGGCTTTCTTCCTGTACATCTATATTTCTTCTTTTAACCTTTTGCCGGTTTCCGAGGCTTGCTGAAATGAAAAGCAACCTACTGGCTGTCCAAGCTGCCAAAATGGCATCTTGCCTAGCCATTAGGCACAGATTCCTTTTAGTGAGTTTTAAATCAAAATTGGCATTGAAGCGAGAGGGTTTGTGAGGAGAACAAATGAGCAGCAACCTTTCTGAACTGAAGTTTGGGTTGCATCTGTGATCAAACTGAAATCCACAGTGTTTTCCTACAGGTACAACTTTCTTATGCAGACACTGGATATAACTGTATATCTAGTGAAACATGTTTATCTACATGTTTCACTAGATATAAAGGAGGCGGAAGTCTGACCGGTCCTGAAGAAAGCGTCACTGGATCCAGAGATGGCCACTAATTATAGACCAGTGGTCAACAACCCATTTCTGGGCAAGGTGTTGGAGCGGGTGGTGGCAGGACAGCTCCAAGCTCTCTTGGATGAAATTGATTATCTGGACCCATTTCAGTCCGGCTTCAGACCCGGATACGGTACTGAATCTGCCTTGGTCTCCCTGTACGATGACCTGTGCAGGGAGAAGGACAGGGGTAGTGCGTCCCTGTTGGTTCTTCTGGACCTCTCAGCAGCTTTCAATACCATCAACCATGGTATCCTTCTGGATAGGCTAGCGGGATTAGGGGTCGGAGGCACTGCTTTGCAGTGGTTCCACTCCTATCTCAATGACCGATTCCAGAAGGTGGTGCTGGGGGAATATGGCTCTGCGCCATGGCAGCTATGGACCCCGCCCCCCACAGGGGTCCATTTTGTCCCCTTTGCTGTTTAACATCTACATGATACCGCTGGGAGAGGTCATCAGGAGGTGTGGACTGCGGAATCATCAGTACGCTGATGATACCCAGCTCTACCTCTCATTTTCCACCAATCCAGGTGAGGCGGTGGCTGTGCTGAACTGGTGCCTGGCCGAGGTAATGGGCTGGATGAGGGCCAATAAACTGAAGCTCAGTCCAGACAAGACGGAGGTCCTGTTGGTTGGCGGATCGGGTTTCGGTGAGGGTGAATTGAACCTAGTCCTGAATGGGGTTGCACTCCCTCTTAGGGACAAGGCTCGCAGCTTGGGAGTGCTCCTTGACCCAGAGCTTTCATTGGAAGCTCAGGTGACAGCAGTGGCGAGGAGCGCTTTCCTTCAGCTTCGGCTGATCCATCAGCTGCGCCCCTACCTGGAGTACAACTGCCTGGCAACAGTGACACATGTGTTGGTGACTTCCCACCTTGACTTCTGTAATGCGCTCTATGTGGGGCTACCCTTGAAGAAGGTCCGGATACTTCAATTGGTTCAAAATAGAGCTGCCAGGCTACTGACGGGGACTGGGCGTTATGTTCACATGACTCCAGTCCTCCGTCAGCTTCACTGGCTTCCCATTGAAGTCCGGGCCCAATATAAGGTGTTGGTGATGACCTATAAAGCCCTAAACAGCTTGGGTAATGGCTACCTGAAGGAGTGCTTACGTCCATATATGCCCGCCCGCCCGCCCCCTGAGATCTGCGGGAGAGGCCCTTCTCCGGGAACCCTCCGTGAAGGAAATTAGGAGGGTAGGTACTCGGAGGAGGGCTTTCTCTGGTGGTGCCCGATCTATGGAATGCGCTCCCCAGAGAGGTCTGCCTGGCGCCGTCGTTATTTGTTTTTCGGCGCCAGGCGAAGACCTTTTTATTCAAACGTCATTTTAACTGTTACTACTATTTATTTATTTTATTCTTTGGCCAGGGTGACTTATTTTATATTGTTAACTTGTTTTATATTTTTATTGTATAATATTTTAATTGATATATTTGTGAACCGCCCCGAGGCTTCGGTGAATGGGGCGGCATAGAAATTTTCTAAATAAATAAATAAATAAATAAAAAATCTACATGCTTTCTATAATATACCTGCTCCATCTGAAAATAATAGATTACTAGAGTTCAGTATAAAGCAGATTCCTTTGCTCCTAAGCAGGGCTTTTTTTGTCATAGAACGCACCGGAACCGTGTGTTCCGGCACCTTTTTTTCCAATGGATTTTACGAAGTGATTTAATCGTAGCAGATCAGCAGCAAACATCATTAACATAGTGCCTGCAGGCTGCTTTTGTGTCTGCTATCTGATAGTGAGATAGTGAGGGTGCTGCTCTCTGCTTGGGATACTGCTCCGCTGCTCGGCTTGGGATTGGGGCTTGGGATTGGTGTGTGTGGTCATGCGCTTGCTGCCCGCGACATGAGTTCCGGCACCTTTTTTTTTTTTTTACAAAAAAAGCACTGCTCCTAAGAAACCCTTTCTGAACATGGTGGTGGTAGATGTAAATCTTTCTTTCAAAATAAATTGACATGTAGAAAATACAGACTATGATAATTAACACTTGGCATTCTCGAAACATTGTAGTATGATAACCAAAACAGTTTTACCATGGTGAGTTGCTTAACATATGTAGTATGGTTTGGAGTGCATGTTCCAGAGGAAAAATGTATTGGTTGTACTGTACATACATGTGTATTATAATGCACTATATCCCTTGCCCAGTGGCCTATCTTGATTTAAAATTTTAAGAAATATTTTTGATTTGTAGTTGATCAGTAATATCTGTGCCTAATCCATTGTGTGGTAAACCATTAGACATTCTTAACTTTAAAAAACCCCGTTGCAGTCAGTTTTACTAACAGTGTTTTTCAGTAGCCTACAACCGTTCTGCAGCTATCTCAGTGTGGAATCCTTGAAGTGAGAATAGGAGTAACCATCATACACAAGCAAAGTGTTCTTGTTGCCATCTGTGAAATGTTGGAGGATGTCTGATTTTAACTCTGCCTTTCATATTGTATCCATATGATTATCTTGGGGCTTCATAATATACATCCTGCATTTTGTGCAATGTGGCAGAACGACTGCTGTACCACGGAATTCTTTAATCTTATCAAACTTGTCAGATCAGCTCTATTCAGTTACAGTTATCATTACTAATGATGATAATTTAAATGAGGATTTATTATAATATAATTTATGAGGATAATGAGGATTTAAATTGGTCAACTCAGTCTAATATTTGTGGATTGTTCATTGTAGTGTCACCATAACTAAGTGTTTATTATTGCTCAACATCTTATATAGGAAGAAACAAGAAAATGGTATATAGGAAGAGGAGATATGGGATGGGTTTGACCATAATGACAACCAGTCATGTAGATTTACCACGGTTGGTTAGTGCAATCTACCAAGCTGCATAATGACCCCTACAGACAATTGGGTTCATCCTTCTCCTCCCTTGTACCTCTTGGTGGTATTCCAAGGGATGTTGTGGGAGCAACAAGTCCCCTCAGAGTGCCCATTGCTCACTCGGTGGGACTACCTGTGCTGCCCACAATTTTTTGTATTGCTTTGTGCCTTCACATGGGTGCATTTTTTCACTGCACTGACTTTCAGCTCACAGGAGTGGAATGGGGCAATGGAGCCAGGATTGGGTGGCTGACTTCAAGTTCACCAACCCAGTCTTTCCCCTGTGCTGCCAGGATCACCTGGGCCTCTCGCGACAGAGATGGATCCAGAGACCCCCATTCTACACACCTGTTCCCTTAGAAGGCATGCAGTACCATCCAGAACAGGCAAACAGCCATACTTGGTTCTGCCAAGCCACACATTCATCTTCAGTGTATTAACTCTCATCCAAGCCACAACTTTATTCTGGCAGTGGTTTAGAATGTGCATTGCCAGCCCCAGTTCAGGTGTCACGAAGAAAGGGAGCTGGATGGTCTCAGTGTACTGATGGCAGCTTGCCCCAAATCTTCTGATAACTGCTCTCCATTGCTTCATACAGATATTAAATAACACTGGGGACAAGATAGTCACCTGTGGTACCCCACAGTTCAGCTGCTGTGGGACCAAGGTACAAGACTACACTTTGAGCCAACTCCATAGATTTAAGCTGAACCACTGTAGAATAAAGCCTCTAATTCTACAGAGGCACTGTGGGAGGATATCATGGTTAATGGTAGAGTTGCAACAAACTTACCTGGAGTCTTCAGTTTTCCAAGCCTGGACCTGAAGCCATGTAATCAGTTTCATTCAAGAGCAATTGCACCTCAGATACTACTGTTCTCTTGAGCACCTTACTCAGGAATAGGCTGTTTGTGATTGGATGATAGTTGGCATAAATTTCTGTCTAGGGAGAGGGTTTTCAGAAGTGGTTGTGCCACTGCCTCCTTTCAGACAGTAGGAACCACACTATCATGCACAAAGTGTTTACCGCTTTGGTCCATCCAGTCTTCTGTGCCTAGCTTGAATAAGTGATAATGGGCCAAAGTCAAGAAAGCATGTGGTGAGCCATGGAGCTGCAAGCACCTTGTCCACATTCTCTCTTTCCACAAGCTGAAATTGATCTTACTGAAAGAGAATAAGAGATACACAGGACACCTCAACAGACACTGTGTCAAAATGCTCCTCAAAGTATCTTGAAACTCATCACAACAGACCTCTGGGTTCACTCAGTTAGATGAAAGCAACCCCAAACCACTTGAGAAACTCAAGTGGATGGCTATTTGAAGATGCAACAGAGTCAGCAAAGTGAACCTTCTTTTCTTCCTTCATTGCCATACCATACAGTAGGACCAATTGTACACTTCATGATGTGTTTTTAGACCATTTACATTCCAGACGTCTTCTGAAGTCTTTCATGGTCTGAAGGTTCCCAGTAAACCAGAGAGCGCCACAATGCCAAAGAGGACACTCAAGGGTGGTTGCATCTGTGGGCCACCACACCACACATAGTGCAATAAGAGCCTCAACAGATTCTGGCTATTGAAAAATCTCTTGAGAACTTCAGGATTCCCTTGATTTCTTTACATCTCCAGGAGTGGACCATTTTAATTGGTCTCCCACCCCTGCAGGGAGGGACTGGCACCAGGAGACCAAATTTTACCAAGAAGTGATCTGAACATGACAATGGGATGATTTCAAATCCCCCCGCCATTTCCAGACCACCATCCTCTTTCCTAGACTTAAGACCAAATCAAGGTTATGCTGTGCTCTACATGCTGGGCTGGTCACACACTGAGACAGCCTCATGGTTATCATAGAGGACCTGAAGTCCTGAACTGTTCCTGTTAAAGTGCTCTCAGCATGAATGTTAAAGTTTCCCAGTATCAGAATCCCCAAGACCACCTCAGCCTGCTTGATCAGGGAGTCTGTTGGGTAGCAGAGTGAGCAGTACATCAATGGCTTTTCATCTGTCCCTTTCAGCTTCAAGCAAGGTGCAGGCCCTCATGGTCTATCCCAGAGTGCTGGGGCTTCCTACCAAGTAAGATCATGGTGACTCCCTCCCCCCAGCCCTCCAGCCTGGATGGTGCTGCAGTGAATAACCAAGTGGGTACAGCTGGATCATGTCTAAATGACACAGCTTACCCACACAGGTCTCTGTGAAGCATACCAGGTCAGCTTCCTCATCCATATTCACATCATGAATCCTTAAGGTCTTGTGAACTGATCTGGCATTCCCTCCCATGTCATCAAGAACCTAAGATTACATGTAAGATACTTACATCTGCATAAAAGTAAACTTGATTCAACTGGACCAGAGGATGGTGTGCTATGATAGGATACTATATACAATCCCACCTGCTTATCTTTGTATTCAGTGACCATAGATTTGTTCATGATTTCAGCAGTGTTCACAACTGCAAGAGGGTTTAATTCTGTCTTGCTTCAAATTCTGCTTCTTTGATTGTCTGGAAAACTATCTGTCATTTCTCAAAGATGTGTAAAGTGCTTTTCCAATTGTTTAAAACTGGGGGAAATTTCAAGCCAATCTGAGTATAACATTAATTTACACAAAGTTGATGTGTAAATTTCACTTAATATTAGTGGAAGGGACTGTGTTTATGTGTTTTGTATACACCCAGGCTTTCAGCATTGGGCACATTTCCCTAAACAATAAATTCATTTAAAAAATTATTTATTTAAAACTGTTTTAGAACATACCTTACTGTAGTCTCAGGATGGTTTAACAGCAAGACAAAAAATAAAACACTGGATCCTGTCTCTGGGCTGTTACTATCATAATTAAAATATGGTCTTTGCACATAATTAGCAATGGATTTTTCCCAAAATATTTGGTCAAACCTTTATATGTGTTGGTCTCTTGTTAGGACTGTGAGAACATGGGATGTTAACAATGACAAAAAACACAAAGGTGTGTTTAAACCACGCTCAGCTCAAGGGAAACGTGTGATTCCAACGAGCTGCACATACAGCAGAGATGGGAAGCTCATTGCAGCTGGCTGCCAGGATGGGTCCATCCAGATCTGGGACAGGAATATAAATGTAAGTAGTCCACTGTTCATTGATCAACTGAAAATGTGAAATCCTGTGTTTGTAGTCTGATAAATCAGGGTTAATGCCCAGTTGGCCAGATTTCATGGTGAAATGAATACTGTTCACTGAATGTGTTTGAGAAATCCAGAATGTTAATGTAGGGTGAGAGCATATCCACCGCAAACAAAAGGTGGCAACAAAGATGAGAATTTATGGTCTTGCTAATTTATATCATGCAACATTAATGTGGAGTCCCTTCCTTCCAAGTCTGTGAACATTTAACGCTGTTCTGCCTGTGCAAATTAAGTTCACCACTATTATACCCAGATTATAGAAGGGTGGTGCTGTGACTAAGCCCATTGTTGTTAAACCCATATTGCTATGAGGGGGCAGGAGGAAGACACTAAGGTATGGCGACTGTGCATTTAGTCAATGTTGTTATCCAGTCTCTTGGAAAACGATATTTTTGGAAATGGACTCAGAATGCTGGTAGGGTGGGGTAGGAGCACTGTGTTAGAAACTCTCTTGTGTGTACCTTTATGTGGATCTGTTGACACAGGTAACCCTTCATGCATCTGATGAAGCAGGCACTAGTCCACAAAAGTTTATGCCTAAACAAGACCATCAATCTTTATCAAAGTACCAGCAGTCTCTGCTTTGCTTTGTTTTGTTTTAGAACATCAGGCTTATGCTAGTGTGGCATAGTTGTTAGTGTTGGACTGGGACTCAGGAGGCTGTTGGGTCTACTTGGAAGTACACTGGGTGACTTTGGGCCAGTCATGGACTCTCAGGCTAACCTACCTCACAGGGCTGTTCTTGTGAGGATGGCATGGAGAGAAGGAGAATCTTGTAAGCTTCCTTGAGTCCTTTGCAAGAAGAAAGGCAGGGTATACATTCAATGTAATGCACCACTCTTCTGGAATTTGCATGGCAGAAGTAGGGATTCTATCTTAAACTCTTCAGCTGAAGCAGACTGAAGCTCCTACATTTCCTTGTGATACTGTGAACTTTCTCCACCAGGATAGCAAAAGACCGCTGGATGAAAACGTATTTAGAATTCAATCCCACAAGAACAGATAGAGAGCGGGTCATCAGGAAGCAAATAGGAATAGCTGCAGAGTGATCATCAGGTGATGTTCTGTCTGCAGCAGCTGGTTTATACCAAATGTACTTGAGGCTAAAATGTCACCAAAATTCCATGGGTCTCCTCACTTGTTTTTAAATGCCTTTAAGAGTGTGTATGCACTTGCAGTGCCGTTTAAAAAATCACAGGAGTTCATAAGGAAAAACTCATGAATAAGCAGACTATTAGGAGTGCTATTATTAATGCCATGCTAGGAACCTTAATATTTGAATGCTGTCTGCATTTACATCAACAGCCATGTAGGTGATAAAAGCCAGCCTCTGAAAAAAATACTCTGTTGGAGCAAGTTTACATGTTGAATAACTTTTGAAACCTTCCATGCCATTAGGAAGTTTTACTAGATTTATAGTGGAAATAACTATGGAGATAAAAAGCTGAAAAAATTAATTGGGTTGGAGCTGGACTAACACCATTGTGGACTTGTGGCTGGAACTTTAGATCAATGGGACTTTCCTCAATTCAGATGTGACCTCCTTGTTTTGAACAGTATGAACAGTTCATCCAACTTAGGAGTACAGCGCTTCAGGGGGGTCACTATGCATGCTTGCTTCTGAAAAAGACAGACAGAAGGAGGTTGTATGCTTGCTTAATTTTCTGAACTGAAAGGATCTTCACAACTACTAAATGAACAGTACTAGTTGTGGAATCTCATACTGTGTTTCCCCGAAAATAAGATTGGGTCTTATATTAATTTTTGCTCCAAAAGATGCATTGTTGTTACTAGTTGCAAAGTCGTGTCTGACCCATCACAACCCCATGGACAACATTCCTCCAGGCCTTCCTGTTCTCCACCATCCTCTGGAGTCCACTTAAGCTCACGCCAACTGCTTCAGTGACTCCATCTAGCCACCTCATCCTCTGCCGTCCCCTTTTTCTTTTGCCGTCTGTTGTTCCCAGCATCAGGCTCTTCTCCAGGGAGTCCTTCCTTCTCATTAGGTGCCCAAAGTATTTGAGTTTCATTTTCAGTATCTGGCCTTCTAAAGAGCAGTCAGGGTTGATCTCCTCTAGGACTGACTGAAAAGATGCATTAGGGCTTATTTTCAGGTGATGTCTTATTTTTTCTTAAGAAAGCCGTAAAATTCTTGCCCCAAGTGTCTCCACGATTTTTTCCCTTTACTCGATGGAATAGCTCTTTCTTTTTGCACTTGTCTTTAAATCTACCATTAAATCAAGTGTTAATTGAAGACTTATGAGACAGGAGTGGCAACACACATTAGGTACATCTGTTACAACACACGTATTGAATTATGAAACACATCCATTCGTTATCAAGTGCGCACGTTATTCGTGTCTTGTGCCTGATTGGTCATTTGGCAATAAGTCTCAAGTTTACATAGGCACTTACCTCTTGTCCAAAGGTGCCTGCTTGGGTATTTACAAATACTTCATTATATTGTATATTATTTATTTTAAGTATTAATGTCAATAATATTTATTTATATTTAATTATATATTATTATTTATAATTCAATATGTCCATTGCGTGTTGCCTCAGATATACTAAAAGCGTCCATCTGACTGATGATCTTAATGGGGGCTTATTTTTGGGGTAGGGCTTATATTACAAGCATCCTGAAAAATCATGGTAGGGCTTATTTTCCAGTTATTTTCAGGAAAATACGATATCAACCTGCAGCTGGACTGTGGAAAGAATACCTTTGGTACTAGTGAGAGGGAGGGAAAATGTACATGCTAAAGAATTAGGAGCTGTATGTTTATTTACTTATTTAAAACTAAAGAATAAGCCTGAGGGTTGGAAAAGTCCCCAAGGCATGGCCCTTTCCAATGGTGCACCCCGTAACACCCTGCTGGTGGTATCTCAGGCATACCTCCTATTTTATTACTATAGATATAACTTTCATATCATTAAAAATTTAAGCAGCTAAACATAATAGAATACGATTACATTTTAGGTGGTTTATTTGCTGTGTTTCAAAAATCACCTTTCAGGGTATTTCTGTGTGGCAACTTAAAACAACAGAAAAGAAAGTTTTTAAAAACTCCAAACTCTAGCATTGGAATGACCTAGAATTCAGTCTGAAAGGGGAAGGGGGGAAAGGAGGGGCTCAAAAAACCATCTGCAAGTGAGGAGGAGGTCTCGTTGCTGGCTTAGTATCCTGCCACATCCCTAGGGCTTGAGGCAGGTAACACCTTTAAAACTCTGCCTGTCTATCAAAATAAGTGGAAGTGTGTGTGGTGGGGGAGAGACTATTATTTACTTCTGTTACAAAGCTTCAGTGTAACAGAAAGGAGTACATGGCTTGGAGGTGGGGGCACCACGTAGTCATACTGCCTTCCTCATTGCTCCATTTTCCCTTGATGCCTGGCCTGTCCATCTGGAAGAAATTCAAGACTTCCTTGAATTTTAATAAAGGAAGAATAATATGATGTTGTCAAAAGGAGATAACAAAAGCTAAGCAGGCTTATATGTGCCTCTCTTCAGAGAATAATGCCTCTAGGTAAAACTTCCTTTTGATATTTCGCATGCAAGTTTTCCAACATGTAACAAAACCTTCATGAATGTCTGGTGTACGGAAGGAACACATTTACACTTACTTGTAATTTATGAAGGCAGGCAATATAGCAGAATAATAAACTGCAACTGAAAAAAAATCAAACACTGTCCCAACAGACTTAGCATTTTTATGTTTATTGGGTCATTATAGCTTTTGGAAACTTTGTTCTCTTTGCTGCTTTCCTTCAGCTCATTTTCTGTACCCATGCATAATAGAATGCATATTATTTATTTTTGATATTTTCCTAAATTCTGTGTTTGACTTAGGAGTGAAAATTTGGTTTGGAAAGTTACTTTTCACAACACACACACTATTTTTCATTATATTATATACCATTTCTCTTCTAAACATATTCCAGAGTGATGAGCAATACAATATAAAAAGGATAAAATGGAAGATTAAATGATTTTAGTAATAAAAAACATGCCTTGTTAATCAAGAAAATTATATTGTGGAATGAAGAAAGTCCAGGGAAGGAGAGTGGATTTTTATGTGTGTGGAAGGAGTATGAACTGTGTTCAGTTCTAATACTCAGAACTAATGCTTGAGCTCAGAATTGTTTGATTCTACGTAAGATCTGGCTGTGGTGCAAGTTTTGAATATTAAAGTCAGGGCTGTGGGTTGTTCTGTCATCCAAACCCAACAAGGAAGGGTTGGATGAGAAATATCTGACAACTGGGATATCTCATTGCATTAACATGCATGAAGTTCAGTGCATGTCTACTCAGATGTAAGATGGGGCTTCTTGCACTTTTGGTTCAATTGATAGATTAAGAAACGGAGGATAACAAAAGCCAAAATTAGAGGTAGAGTTATATCCTTTTGCTGACTTTTCAAAGGTTGGCCATCATATCCATAATATTTATTTCTCTACAGTCTGAACTTAATAACTGGAAATGTTATACTGTGGAGAAAGTCCTTTTTTACCAAATTGGTTTATCAGTTGGTTTTTGAAAGATAGGATAAGTGTCATAGGTTGGATTTTTATTGAATATAGGAATTTGTTTGGAAAGTTTTTAGAAGTGTTTTCCTCTATGTGCTTTCTTTTTAAATAGATGTTTTCCTTGTGTCATATTTGTGGCTGGATAATGTACTTTGTATCTCTAATTAACAACTCTTATTTGAGGTGCACATTTTCCTGTAAATTAACAAAATGTTTAACTGTTGGTTGCAAATTATGAGTGAAATGAGTAAAATCACTCTTTTGCCTTTCTTCACATGGCAAACTGTTTCATGTGATCCTTTGAAGAGTACCTAGCTACATCTGGAAATTTCTTGAGTAAATATAAGATGAAAGGCATCCAAATAGACAGTATATTTTCCTTGTGAGCTCAAGGTAAAGTTTCCATATCCATAAGTATCCCCCACTTCTTATTCCAAAGGTATGTGTGCCAGACCGCTTCTTCAGAACCTGAAAAATCACATGTACCATGCCAGATACAAGTGTTAACCTTTTCCCCCTGTATACATCTGGTCCTGCCAGTACTTCCTAAACTCTAGCTTGAAAATAGCACCATATGATCGTCAGATGCTCCTCCCTTCTGTGAAGATTTAAAAAAGCACCATGTTCTGTTTCTAAATGCATTGTCTCTTATATAATAAACAATTTATAGTGAGGAGCTAGCCAACTGTTTGTATTAGTTAATAGAGTGATGAGAGGCAGTTCTGAAGCTTGAGCTCTGTCCCCCTAATGAGCATAACGCAGTCCATCCTATTTAAGTCTGGTAGAGATGTTTTTCCTGAGGGTCTATCACAAATACCCTCCCTAACACAAGAAAACCATGTTTGTACTTCTGTAATTGCAGGTCAAACCTCCCATTAAGCATAGTGAGGTGGCCACCTCAGGTGGTATATGCTGGAGGTCAGCAGCAGTAAGATGCTGAAGGACAGAATATGTCCTGTGGCCTGTTCTGTATCCTCTGAGCCAGGGGTCAGCAACCTTAGACACTCAAAGAGCCGTTTGGGCCTGTTTCTCACAGAAAAAAAAAACACCGGGAGCCACAAAACCCTTTTGACATCTAAATGAAGATAACACTGCATATATCGTTTTTTTACCTTTCTGCTATGTATAAAAGAACTATAGTGTGTTGCATTTATGAAATCAATGAACTGCTACAGAGAAAACAAATTTTTATTTCTCCATGCAACACAAACATTTTGAACTCCGAAAAAAAAGATGCTGGGTTGAAGGTTACTTTCAAATAAAATAGTCAATGTCTGCCCGCGTGCCATTAAATGTTCTGTTTTCTTCTGAAACTTTTCTTTTCTTGGATTTATCCATGGTTGGCCTACTGGGGGTCGAAAAGCTTAGTAAATCACGTGCCAGCAGGTGTTACACATTGCCAGTTGTGATGCATATTTTGAGTGACAGGGAGCTGCAGCAGAGGGATGAAAGAGCCACATGAGGCTCCAGAGCCGTGGGTTGCCGATCCCTGCTCTAAGCTCACCCACTGCCCTCAGGTGCAGTGGAGGAAAGAGGATGCTGTCCCTCAGCAACACTGAGGTAAGAGTCAGCTGGTGCCTCTGTTGGGGTCTGTATATCAAATGTATGTGTTTGTGGGATGCCATCTTGGCTTTATACCAGGCAGCACAGTGTCTTTGGCCTTGTGTAGTTCATGCAGGAAAAAAGGAAGAGGGAAATTCCAGCTTTTAGGACCTGCCCTTATGGAACTTGGAAATAAAATGGTTCAAGAAAGGCCGGCAAGCCATAATTACAGAGGAATGACCTGTAGTGTGAAAATCCAGTGGAGGAAAAGTCAGGGAAGTCAGGAGAAAGCACAAGCCATTCCAATACAATTAGTTAAGTATAATCCTAACAGGAGTAGAGGCAATGTTATGAAAAGACTCCCCATGGTGGCCACCTGCAAAGTCTGTGCAATATTTATTTATTTAGCCTTGGAACATGACATACATATGCATTAAGTTGACCTGTTGAAAGAAAAAGTTAGTGTACTGGAGTGGAATGTTCTTCTAAAGGGAATAAAAATTCTTCAGTAGAGTGTTAGAACTGCCACAGCAAAGTGATGTACAGAAACTGCAAAAGCAACAAGAAGCTGAGGCAGAAAAGGAGAATCCTGAAGCAAGGAAAAATGAAATCGAGGAAACTTCCTGAAAAGGATGACAGTTAGGAGCAGAAGAACAGTCTCCACAAGTGGAAGCAGTGAAACTCTGGAAATACCTTCAGGTACTTGAGCGTGAGACTGGAAGGTAGCCTGTAGAGGAAGAGCTACAGAGGATCTTGTGCAGCAGCAAGCCTGAAGGTCAGTCAAGCAGAGCAGTGCCCCTATGAGGATCAGTTGCAAATGGGGTTGAGATATAATACAGGAGTTTAAAATGGTGCATGGAGAAAGTGGAAGGAAAGGCATTTTTCTCCCTCTCCCATAACACTAGAATCATCCCATGAAGCTGATTGGTGAGGAATTCACGACAGATAAAAGAAAGTGCTTCTTCACACAGTGCATAATTGAAATGGAATGATGGAATTTACTGTCTCAGGAATTAGTGATGGCTGGTACTTTGGATGGCTTTAAGAGGAGCTTGGCTAAATCCATGAAGGAGAAGACTATCAATGGCTGTAAGCCTTGGTGGCTACATGCCTCCACTACCTCCATTATCAGAGGCCTGCGTTACACCAGTTGCCAAGGAGCTTGACCAGGCTGACCTGTTGTACCCACCCTGCTTGAGGAATCCTGTTGACAGCTAATTTGTCATTGTGTGAACAGAGTGCTGGGCTGAATGGACCATTGGCCAGATCCAGCATGGCTTTAACAATAGAGAAAAGTTGTGGGAGATGCCCTGCTTCATGGGACAGAAACCAATCTATGTCATGAAGACCCATGACATAGATTCCACAAGAGGCTTCCACAAGAGGTCATTGAGGCCCCATTGGTGAGGGTGTTCAAAGATAGGCTGGACATGCACATGGTGAGCATGTCATGAGTGGAGCCATCTGAAGCGAGGGGTCAGACTAGATGACCCGGGAGACCCCTTCTGACTCTGTTTCTATGTTTCTAATGGATAAAGTGGCAAGTATGGGGACTTTCAGGGAAAGTGACTACGGAATGGCTGGATTCTTGGTTAGCTTTATTGGCCCCTTTCAGCTGAAGTATTCTATGATTCTGTACCTGCCTCACACAGGTTGGAACAGTCCTTAGTTTAAGGAGGTCTTCACGCAAGCTTACACAGCTGTCAGAACTGGATGTATTGGACCGCCTTGTCAGAATGAAGCCATGCCAACTGCCATATCTCACATGGGTCCACCATGATTTTCTCCTAAAGCCCACTGAAGAAGTAGCCTGTCCACTTCCCTGTCAGAAGTAGGACTATGGCCACAGTAGGAAGTGGGCATATAATTCTGCTAATTTGCCCTGGCTGCGAAGTTATAAATCTACTAAATTGCCCCGAGCATTGGAGCTTAATATAATTGTAGACTTCTGTCACTTGGACATATTTAAATTAATTGGAAGTAATTCATATGTTTAACAAACTACATAACTGAAGCTCATATTCCTAGGATCCCCACAGGATGCATGCCATGTTTTAGATGCTGAGCTTTCAGAGTCTGGGGCCAACAGAGGGACAGAGATACATCCGCTTTTATTAGGATTATTAGGGAAAGTTAGCCTATATTTTGGGTGAGAGCCATGCCTGCTGTTTCAGTTGGGTGACATCCCCAGCACTCAGGGAGATATAATCAAGATTCTTCCGCTTTCCCATGGGCCGCTTTTGGCATAGCTACACTGGAATGGGCATTAACTATAGAAGTGACAAACATTAAAAATGAAAATAAGCAAACAGTACATTGGGCAGCTCTTGATTCTATAATATCCTATCGTGTTGCTCAGCATTAAATGCAATAAAGAGAGGAGGGGATCATTTAGAATTTTGCTTAAGACCATAAAAATCCATGGGTAGACCCTGCTTCGGAGTTTGAGAATGTAGACTGTTGTGATGGTTGGAGAAGCCACAGTGCATGACAGAGTTTTTAAGTCCAACCAATTAGTGACATACTTGCAAAATAACATGTAACTAAATCAGATTAGATATATGATACATGGGATTTCAAGAACTAGAATGATGATACTGGCATTTGGACTGTTGATAACAGTTTCAGGTTCATACTCCTTATTTTTTCACACAATAATGAGAAACATTCCTTGTGAAGAGCGGTGGAACATATCCTACAGAATCCAGATTTTGCTGCTACGGTAGCCTATAAAAATGATGTTTAAAAATAGCAGCTCTTACATTATTTCAATCATGCTATAGGGCTAATGCTTCATTTTAATGAGTCTTACAAATGTATGCAACTTCTGTGAATCAGATTATTAGAAGTGCTTTAGATCTAACTTAAGACTGATAGGAATCTAACCAGAAAGCAAACAAACAGTAACCCTAACCCTTTCCCACCCAGCATGACTAATTGTTGAAGCTTATGGGTGTTGCAGTCCAGCAACAACTTGGGACTTAAGCCTGGAAAAGGCAGAACACTTTTTTGGACTCATTCTCTTTTTCTGAGGAAACAGAAGAGTCCAAAAGCTGTTTGTCAGTAGCTTGACTGGGTCATCCCACATGTGCCTACCATGCACTCTGATCAATATTGGGGACCCTACTCCATATTCATTTTCCTCCAGAAGAGAGATAGGTGAGAGGAATGATGAGGCCTCTTAAGTTGTGACACTCCAGTGGCACTTAAACAATTCCTTCCTAAGGGATAAACATCTGGCCCAGCTGCTGCTTGGTTTGCTTGCTTTTTATACTTCTGCAGACCTTGGGGTTTCCCAAGGGTGGTAACATGTCTTGTTTCTCAGTAACTGCATTTGGGCGATATAGCCATCATAACTCAGGCCCTGATAACACAGTTAGTAGCATATATAATAATTCCATTGATCTGCTGTTTCTTAAACATGTTGACTGTAATCTTTCTGGGGCAGGCATTTATGATTTGTGTTAACTCTGAAAAAGTGGTATGCAAGAACTTTGCCAAAGCTAAACAAGCCTGTGCCTATGTGGTTGCTGTTAAATCAAAGTAGTTAAAAAGTGATAAAAAGTAATGATACCACAAAATAGGTAGACAAGTTACGCTGCAGATATAGCTGCTTGTGCAGGGTGGAAAAACATCTTCTGAATGTGCGCAGTCTACTTAGGCACCTCATCAAAGCTACGTTAGGAAGAATAAGAATGTTGTGTATCCACATCTTTTTTTCTTTTCCTTTGCTAAATAAAAGAAACCATGGAACTGAAAAATAGGAGCAGTTCCCCCAGCAATGTTGCTATGACGTGAAGCTTGTTTTTAGCAGATGTTGATACTAGGTAGAGTGGTGAAAAGATGGAGTATTTTCCAGCTGGATTTATTTAAAACATGACCTCAGTGATGCTATGCAGACTGAAACCAGAGACATCCATGAATCAACTACCTTTCTACAACTAAAGGTGCAATCCTATGAATGTTTACACAGGAACATGTCCTACAGTGTGGCTGACTGGGAGATTATCAGACCTGTAGGACTTACAGCTGTCTTATTGCATAGGACTGCACCCTAAATAATTGTTTCTTTAGATAAAGGGATAGAGTGGTGAATGGATGGGTGTACTTAGTCCATGTTTGCTTAAATCTGACATAGATTTAAGCACACACTGAGGTTGTAGGGACCCTACCAAAGACAAATCTAAAACACCTACTAGGATAAGGGAGCTGTAGGATAAGCAACCACCAATCATGTGGTGATTTCCTTACTTTTATGCATTTTTCCCCAAAGTTGAAATGTGTCTTCTCAGGCTTAGCTGCTGTTAGTAACAGCTTTAACCTAAAATATGCTGATATTTTGACTACACCGCGTTTGCTTTCTGTCCCACCCATGACTAGAATGCAGCAAGCCCGTGGAAGCTTCTTCAAAATGGAATTTAGTTCTGTGGTAGGCTGTCTCAAAAACGTACAAGAAAAGGTCTATTTATGAGCAAGTAAAGGAGGACAGGAAATAGACATATTTTGAGAACCACCAATGGAAAGGCCAAAGGAATCCAGTGTGAATAACCAGTTTCTCTGCAGCTAAGGTCTATAAGATGCCACAGCCAGTTTTCTCATGGTGCACTTGATCCTGTTTGTTTGCCCTTAAATGTGTCTTTGTGCCGGATTGCAGTTATTATGTATATGTACATGCATGATCCATAACATGATAAAATTCTTCTTTCTGCTGTTGCATGAAATAATGTTGCAGATAGAACCTGCTGACTCTAAATTGCACTCTCCGTTTTGCTTAAAAGGCCATAAATCAACTTGTGCTGTATTCATATGAGAATCAAATTATGTGTGTCACTCTTGATTTCCCACTTTCCTCATTATTTCCAAAGTAAAACATTGAATTTTGTTGTAAATTGTGACTGTTCTTGGAGAGGGACAATGATATAAAGAAACAGGCATTGGTAAAAATATAGGGTGAATGCAGGCAACCATTTACAAAGGGCCAATTTAGATGAAATGTTAATGACCTTTTAACAATGATTTAAGAATTGGGAAGGTGCTTAGGACCCCATGTTCCCTTTCCTTTGCACTCTCATGCAACCTGCTTCTGTTGCTTTCATCTCTCACATTGGACAGTATCCAGCATTGTCTCTCCACTTAGTGATGTGGGATGGAAAATTTTCTGTGGAAATATATTATTCTTTGGAAAGTTTTCCACACCGTGTATGTCTGCTTTTATCTATAACTGTCTGGACTGTTGAGCTGCAATCAGTCATGTCAGATGGGCTAAATATAGGATATGAACTAATGCAGGTTATGCATTCAGTTACCAATGGAGAAACAGAAAAATAAGGAATGGCAACCCCTTCCTGTGCACTATGCTGTTGGCTTCAGACTGGGTATCAGGTCATTAGCCCTCTATTCCTGGCATTCTTTGGTAACAAACTGAAGGGAAAAATGAAACAGAAAGTAATTACTTTTTGTTTCGCTTTTGTCTGAGAAGTGCCTCATTTCTTTCTTGACCTTGGGAAGCTAGAAGTGTTTGCATAGGATTTGTTGGTCATCCAGGGCTTGTGGTTACTTTGAGCAAATTCATAATGCCAAAACATGAGAAGATCAGTGCATGGTATCACCACATGCACTATTTTAAAAGTAATTTCATTTCTGTATTGCCCCACAGCTGCTATGCTTCAGTGAAAACACTGAAGGAAAAAGACTGCTAGTAAATCTAAATATTGTGAGCAGGAGTATGTTAGCAATGCAATAAAAATGAAGGTGCTTTTATCACATGTAGAAACTGTCTTGAAAAAAAAATGAAATATACATATAAGAAGCTACTGCAAAGAAGAGGTGAAATTCATTATTTAGAGCACTGGAAAATTTTCCAGTCCAGAAAACCCACATCCCCACTTACATTATTGACTTGGTGCTAGAATAAACAACCTCTAGGGCAAATTATTCATTTGCTTTTATTTATTATATTTATGTTCCTTCTTTTTTCTTTACAAGGAGCTCAAAGCAGCTTACATAATTCTCCTTCTGCTCTCAATCTTATCCTCACAACAACAACCCTATTAGGTTAGTTTTGCCTGAAAGTCTGTGACTGGCCCAGCATTACCCAGTGAGCTCCATGGCTGAGTGGGGCTAGATCTCGTCATATCTCCTGAGTCCCAGTCGTGTACTCTTTACCACTGCATCACACCGACTTATTAACAGTGCACATAGGTGATAATCATAGATATTTTAATCAAGACCCACCAATAATTGGATTTATAACCGACTTCAGTACATGGTTTTTCCTGATTAGGAGGAAATTCTGATAGTATTAACTACAGTTTAAAGACATGATGACTAACCACAATGAAAGGAAAATAGAAATTTTACTTCTGCAAAGGGAAGATAGCAATCCTGTGGTCCAAATCATAGTTCAACTCCTATCTGTGGTTAGGAATGGGAAGCATTATGTCTACAAATCATGAAGTAGAGTAGAGGTGTATGCGTATAAATATATGGTAAGCTGATCATCTATATTGTCATGATAAGCAGCAACGGTATTTTAGGTGTGTCTTGATTCTCCCAATTTTAAGTACAGATGCTATGCCTCATCACTTAATAGGGCAATATGTGTAATCACATACTAGGCATGAATGGCAGTAAGCTGATCTGCATTTTTCTGTTGGTGCAGTACCCCTGGGAGGACTTTCTAATGATCAGATTTTAAAAAGTTAAAAGGTTAATTTGGAGTTGGAAATTTAATGCATAAATTAATGAGAGAATAAGAAGAATGCACTAACTACTTCTATGCATGGTAACATTTTTGTCTATAACATAAAAATAAAGGAAGGCCAGTTGAATGTGATCCAAATGCTTTGTTTTTATTAATGATGTTTATTCTTTTGTGTTGGCCAATTTGCATTATCATTTTCGGATTTAAAAGTTTAACAAGACATCCAAAATGTTTTACAAAGGATGTAATTTTTTGTGATTGCTAGGATGATATTACTCATGGCAGTTCAAGAATATTTTCTCAGAAAGTAATTTTGGAAGTTTGACTTTCAACAGCTAGCAGATTTAATGGATGAGAATAGGCAAAATGGTGGAATTTTGAAGCAGTGTAATTCCTTCTCATGTCTCTTTTAGGATAATGTGCTTCATTGTTTTCCCTATTTACTATGTTTGTCAGAGCAGTAGAAAACATGTGTATTAATCTGTGTTCTGACTGACAGCTACCAAGTGGGTTTTCTCATTACTTTCAAGAACATTGTAAATTATCACTTTGCCAGCAAAATTGGTCTAATAACAGGACTATCATACCTATTTTGTGTCTTTAATGTAGGTGTAATTGGATATGACTTTATGCCAGACTTCATACTGTGGGTAGCTATTATAAGGACTTTTTAAACAAAACAGTGGGGGGTTTTAAAGAAGCTGGAATGTGTCTTTTAGCAAAAGAAAATATTTTATTCCTTTATGAGCCTTTCTATTTGCTATTTGGGAATATTTGAGGCATCCAGGCTATTGTTCCATCCAGCTCAGTATTGTCTATGCAGCTGGAATGGAACTCTACAAAATTTCAGACCAGGGTCTTCCCTAGCCTCTCAGGGATTGTGATTTTTTACATGCAAAACATATGGTGCAATGGGCCCTTTCTTGTAGTCTTCGCCTGTAATCATGTACCAAATGCCTAACAGTGTTCCTAGATTTCTTGCACCATTCTTTTCAGGACCTGCATAGATAGGTTAATTGAATTTTATGTATTTATTACAATTTCACTACACCCAACCCACTAGAGTTCTCTGGGCAAACTACAGAGAAGGAGAGAGTGATACTCTGTCCTTGGATTGTGGGACAACGTATTTTGGATTTCCGGATCCAAGGCAGAATCCAAGAACCAGCCTCAGAGCTGGACATTTGTGCTCTGATCCACCTCTTTCCTCTTTATAGTCAGTACAAAAAGAACCATATGAGCTGCCTCTCCAAGGTCAACAACCTAATTGTAGAGAGGGGATAAAGGGGTGTTCTGGTGGGTGCAGGAAAAGCAGGAAGATGCAATGCCAGGATATGAGCTATCCTGTATTCTCTGCAGCCTCCTTCCCTATGCCTTAAAGCATCGCAGTTAGATGGCTGAAAACAGCCAACTAGCAAAAATGTATGGCACATCAAGCCAGGGATCAGTGAATAAAAGCTCCTTTGGTCAGACTGCCCTAACCAGCCCATAAACAGCCAAGGCAAATTAGTAGAAGGCCTTCTCCCTGTTGTGGGGCAATCTCCCTCTCCCTCCTCGACAGGGAAGTTAAGTAGACAGACTACTCTTTTGGTAGGCTTCAAGAGCACACCATGCCAGGACTATGTGTAGATATGTCAGCTGGTATGGCTTCGGTCCAACAGGGCATTCCAATAAGTCCAGATCTGACAGTTGTGTGAGCTTGCTTGAAGCCGACACTGTCTGAAACTAAGGGCTATTCCAACTTGTGAGACACATGTACAGAATCTCAGAATCTAAAATAGCTGAATTGGAAGGTGCCGATTAGCCATCAGGTTCAACCCTCTGCTCAATACAGAACTTTAAGTTAAAGTATCCCTAACTGATGGCTGTCCAGCTGCATCTTGAATGCCTTCACTGTGGGAGAACCCTTGACTTCCCTAAGCAATTTGCTCCATTGTCGTATTGCTCTAACAGTCAAGAATTGTTTCCTGATGTTCAGCTGGAATCAGGCTTCCTGTAACTTGAGCCATTGTTCTGTGTCCTGCAGGCTGGAAGAGAGGAGATCCTGGCCCTCCTCTCTGTGACAGCCTTTTAAATACTCAAAGAATGTTATATCTTCCCTCAGCTTTCTCTTCGCAAAGCTAAACTTCCCAATTCTTTCAGTCTCTCCTCAAAGGGGTTTGTTTTTAGTCCCCTATTCATCTTCGTTGGTGACCTGTGAACCTTTTCCAGTTTGTCTGCATTTTTCTGAAACTATGGTGCCCAGAACTGGAGACAGGAGACAGGACTCAAGATAAAGCCTAACCAGTGTTGAGTAGAAGGGAACTAGTACTCCAAGTGATTTCTCTTAATGAAACCAAAACAACATTTCCATCTTTGCAGCCATATCACATTATTGACTCATATTCAGCTTGATTCATATTCATATGCAACAATTCTGAGCTCCTCCTCGCTTGCAGTATTGTTGAACCAAGTATCCTCCATCTTGAAGCTATGTATTTGGTTTCTTTTTCCAAGGTGCAGAACTTTGCATTTGTGCATGTATAGACATAGAAGAAGACCACATACTTTATATTCTAGTTTCCTTTGCACATTTTTGGAAGACTCTCATTGGATGCTATTAGAGCAGCGTTATCTGTTATGGTGCATAAAGCTCTGTCCAATTTATTTATTTATTTGATTTTTTTTATCCTGCCCCATCAGCCAGTAAGGCTCACTTGTTACCCCGAGTTTTTTCCCTCTCCTGTCAGTTTCATTTTAAAGCCCTCCTCATGAATTCCTTCATCCTGTGTCCAAACACATTCTTCCCCGTCCCTGTGGGATCCAACCCATCTCTTGCCAGCAGTCCACATTTCAGGAAGTGTAGCCCATAATCCCAGAATCCAAATCTCTCACATCAACACTGTCTTCATAGTCAGACACATCATAGCCATGAATGTGTCTGGCTTTCCTTTTCTATTCCCCTTCCATGTACTAGAAGGATGGTTGTGAAAACTATGTGCGCCCAAAGTTCTTGAGTTTCCTTCCCAAGGCCTCAGTCTGACGTGATTTCTTCAGAGCTCCATTTGGTGTGACAGAAGGAAGGAATATACAGTATGTCAATGAGCTCAATGAGTATTGGCAACCCCTCAATCACATCTCCAGTCCATTTGCTGGGGAGGTAGCATACCTAGTGTGTTTATGGTCTTTGTGACCAACATGTGTTTCCATTCCGTGCAGCAGGGCCTTTCCCACAACTATCCTTCTTTTCTCTCTTGCTGGAGGTCTTGATTACATTGCCTGTGCTTGACTGACATTGAGCCTCTTGCTTGTTGTTACACAGAGTGCCTGGTAGTTCTTCCTCTGTAGGCTGTAATCCAGTCTCAACTCCAAGTACCTGAATGTGCTTCCATAGTCCCATTGCTTTCAGTGGTGCAGTGCTGCCAGCTCTGCCAGTCTTGCTATTTTGCACTGGATATTAGGGAGCCTCCAAGTTTAGGTCCTTGTCAACTTCAAGAGTAACCATTGTAGGACTTTGACCTAAAATACAAAAAATAATGTAAAATGCAACATAAAACCAGTGGAAGGGTGGGGGTGGTCTTGCTAGTTGGTCATTCTTAGAACAGGTAGCAGCAAAGTGACCAAAGGAGCAAAAATTTAACTTCTATAAAAGGGCAGTTGAGATCCATCCTCATTTTGTAGGCCTAGTTCAAATGACCTTAGAAGAAGGATGGATATGAACATAATAAATATGTACTTCTAGCAAATTAAACATTGAAAAACCAGATAGTTTCCTGTTATTTCCTGCCAATCATACCATAGTAAGCCCATTTTTTGATCAGATGTAGCTAGGGCATCGTTTTACATAGGTTTAAGGGACACAAAAAAAGAGAACAACCCCAGTGGAAGAGAAGAAACAGGAGGTTGCTTGTGCAGCTTGCCATGCTGGAGCCTCAGGCAGCAGTGCTGTTCTTGAGCAGCCTACTGTTTCATGTGTTGATCCCAAAAGAAACTTCACTTAGGTGGGGAAAGCGGGAATACAATTTTCTCTGGTCATTGCTTATTTCTGGTTCCAATACCATCTGGCTTGTGGCTTCCATTTGTCTGTCTACTTCCTTTCAGCCCATGCCTAGGAATATCTTGGTTGCATTGAACATGGGAAGTTGACACACTGAGTCCAACCATTATTTAATTTGATTGATAATGGCTTTCCAATATTTCAAGCAGAAGCCTTTCTAGAGACTATGGGAGATGCCAGGAACTGACCATAAGATATTCTGTATTAGCAACACCTGTTACAGTGCCAGAATTGTGTCAGGCTTTCATCAAATTGTGTCAAGTTTTCATCAAATTGCCGTCACTGCATCCTTTGTCATCTTGAGTCACAAACCGGTATTCTTTTCCTGATGAATGCGCTCAGTCCTCAGTCTGACCTTTTTACTTCCTTGTGACTTGAAGCCCAATTCTGTGACTTCCAAGTGGTTTAGGTGAATAGAAGAACTTGCCTTTGCGTTGTCAGAAACTCAGTCCAGGATCTCAGGCCCGAACTGAAGATGCATATTTATTAAGGAAAAAAATTAAAAGAACAAGGAAAAGCAGGTGGGTATTTGAAAATAAAAGAAACAGTACCCCAGTTGTTAACCTACACTAAGCACTTAGCAAAAATATCCCATCTCAATGGATAGGTGACACCCTTAACACTCAGCAGCCATGGATGGTCAGGGTAGTGGTAAGGAGGCAGAATGCTAAAAGCTCTCTTTTCCTTTATCGACTGCCCAACCTTTTCAACAATGGCAGATAGAGGAAAATACTGATCACCATTTGGGCCAGGAAATGCTAATTAAAAGGAGTGCTAATTAATCAAGAGATGAATCTGTGGCAAAGTACAGGAAGAGATGTATAGAAGGCTGCATGGAGCTGTAGCTGCAATTCTGTAGATATCTTGAAGAGAAAGTCATGTATCGAACAGGTTCAGTGTTACCATAGCTAATTTGCAATAATTATGTTTCCCATATATGCATCTCATATTCAGTACAGAATACCTGGACCTATATTATGTGCGATACCTTATGCTGATAGATTCATCACACATACCCCACAACCATGTGACAGGCTTCACAGCTGAATGAAGGTGTTCTCAGTCCACCCAGAGCTCTGCTCACTAGATAACAATGACTGCTTCTGTCAACAATGCCTTTGACCTGTCTTGCACAAAATGCTAACCCATAGTATTGGTTTTTGAATTCTGGGTTGTGCTGTGTGGACACAGGCAAACTAACAAACCACAGCTTATTAACCATGAACAAGTCTGAAAGAGAACCTCTGGTGTGTTGTTGGGTTGTGAAATTGGGCTGTTCATTCTGTGGGTTGCTGTTCAGTAGGTTGTTTTGCTGTTCGATAGGTTGTTTTGCCAGACAACAGAGGCAGCAGGCAAAAACAGTAAAAAGCAAACCAAACAGTTCTTCTATATGCCAGTACTGAAGTCCTGCAAAATGATACAGGGAGAGAGCTGGCAAAGGAGGAGGGAAACAAACAGCCCAGGAATTGAGAAACAAACCAGTTTGTTTATCTGCCAGACAAATCTTGGCTAGGACAAGACTTCATTGCCAAACTGAAAGTGCAAGTACCTGGAATTGGGCATTATAATATTAGCATTGCCAGCTTCCTTTATGAACTCAATTTGCAACAATAAGATCATTATTAACAATTTCAAGGGTCTTTTGTAAGGAAGAACTTGAGGAAATATGGACTGATAAAAATAGCTTTAAAGATTGTAATATATAAAGATTATTGCTTGAAATATCTTTTAGTGCTGCTTGAAGAGCATAGTTTTTTCAAGATCTAAAAAGCTGCATTTTGTTGAATCGAAATGGCAATTGAAATATTAGTACTCTGTTCTAATTCTGCAACCCACACTCCTTTTTTTTTTCTTTTTTTTTTTGGGACACTTCTTGGTTTTGCGTATAAAGTTTTCCCAGCTTTTCTTCCTTTCAAGATACATCCAGAAGATACATGAAGCCTTTTGTCAACTTAAATCTTAAAGACCTGCCAAAGGAAGGATGAGATGCTGTCTCCTGATTTTTTAAAAAAATGGTCTTTGTCTCTTAGTCATACATATTTGCCTGTAACTCACTTAAAAGGGGGGATACTTCAGTATTAATATGACATTGTTGCATTAATATTTTTCTGCACTGTAAAACTAAATATTTGGAAGTGTTACAAGTCCTTTGCCTCCCAAATAAACTTAAGCTGATAAAAGTACATAAAAGGTGTTAAACAAGAGTAGATGGACAGCAGCTGTGTCTCTGCTCTCCCCCTTGCCCAGGCTTAAAATTGTGTGGGTTTTGTTGTTTCTAAACCAAGAAATGCAGCAAAAGTCATTTCATGTTCTAAGGAACCAGGTGTGTACAGTCTAAAAGTAGCAAAGCGTTTTAATATTTTATTTTTCTCGCAAACAGGTTCATACCAAGTTCCACTGCAGGCAGGCACATGCTCCAGGCAGTGATACTTCATGCTTGACATTTTCCTATGATGGCACAATTCTTGCCAGTCGCGGAGGTAAGTGACCATATTCCCTTCAGGGTTGGGGGCTGGATACAAGTTGGATGAAACTTCGAGATGAACTCGTAGAACAGGACTTGGGTGCTTTCTGTACCACGCCCCCAGGTGTGTTTGACCGTAACCCACATAATTCCCACCCTGTGACCATGCTGACTGGGAATGAGAACTTCTTGCCCGCCACTCCAGAGTGGGCTTGCCTCATCTTCACCAGTGCCTGTTCAGTTGCTCTCTCCCACTTGGCCAAGCTGATCGATCACCCCTGGTGGAGAGCAGAATAAAAGAAAGAGGATACTGTTGCGTCTCTGCAAGCTTGTCATTGCAGCCATGCTAAGAAAGGACAGGTGAATATATAGTGCTGGCAGGGAGGAGAAACAGATCTAGGGGTCAGGGGTGTTTCTCAGCAAGTACCCAGTAATGCCAACCTCTGACATTGGCCCTGACAGACCTACCCATTATCAGAAGTACCAGAAATGGACTGCCACCAAAAATGACAGCTGCATGATAAGTAGGTCAGCTTAGATCATATTTTCAGGTTATTCAGGTGAGCCCTGTCCCACTGAAGCTCCCTGGTGGAGGCCAGGGAACAAATGCTCATTGAAACGTCATTGGGATGCAAGCTACAGAGATGGATGTGGCAGTCATAGACTCATAGAATAGTAGAGTTGGAAAGGGCCATGAAGGCCATCAAGTCCAACCTCCTCCTGTTGCAGGACTCAGACAGCTGTCCAATTTCACCTTGAATTCTCCAGTGTGGGAGAGCCCTCCATGTCTCTAGGCAGTTGGTTTCACTGTCATATTGCTCTGACAGTGAGGAAGCTTTTCCTGATGTCCAGCCAACATCAGGCTATCATTTTCAATAGCAAAAGTGTTTCTGATACCATGTTCTTTGGTTGAACTCAAATAAGTATTTGGTGATGGTTGTTGTTGGACTATTCAGACCTCCTGATAACTTAAAGATATGCACATAATTAATAACAAAGGCAGCCTTTGCCAAAATAATTAGCTCTTGCAGGTAACCTGTCAGATTTTGCATCTTTCCCTTTTGTTGATTTTTCTTGTCTTTCCTGGTGCTTCAGGCTTCCACTGTCCCCAGAATGTCACAGGTATCCAGGTGGTTGCTCATAAATAAATTAGCATCTAACCTACTTGTTATACTTTGATCTAAAATCATTTTGAAAGTGAGTGTTTAATGTGCAATTTCCAAAGCTGCTTTTAAAAGAATGGTGTGATGGAAAATACTAATATGGCTTTGGGTAGGCTAGTGTAATTTTAGCCTTTTTAATATGTGCTGAAGAATGAGTATTTGTGCCTTATGTAATGTAAGTATTGCTCTGGACCTTGACCAACAAGAGCAGATGTGTAGTCAGCAGTCAGTCTTAAATTAGCACACCTGCCTAAATTCCAGGGATCAAAGAAAGGATCATGTTTGGGGGAATAGGAACTTCCATTGAATCCCTGATTGTATCCCTTTGTCTGCAATGCTCTTTGCCTGTCGGATATGAGAGAGCTGAGATGGGGCTCAGCTGCAGGCACAAGGGAAAAGGAATGGCCGAAGAATTGCTTATGAGCGTTTCTAGTCTCATTCCCATTGAGAGTAAGCTTGTAACTTGACAGAAATGCAAGAAAGTGATGTTTAAAGATCCACTTCTGACCCTGAGAATAGTTCTTTGAGTAAGTTTTTTGTAACACAGTAATAAAAGCTGATTCAGTAATCCATGACTAGCTTGATCATAAAAATGGGACTGAATTAATTGTCAGCGTCGTCCGGTTTTTCCGCTGGCACAACGGGATTTTGTACAATTAGGTTCTCTTCTGCTTTACAAGAAAATAATACTAATAATGATGATGAGAAATTGGCCATGATGTGCACTGTGATACAACAAATGGTGCATTCCCAAGATCTGCTATAGAATATAAAAATCTACAAGCACAGATCTCATCAGGTCATCTTGCTCATGAAAACAAACTTTTCCTGATAGCTGCAAAGTGGTTTTATTAACCTCATAAGAAGACATACCCTAATGGAGCAGTACACTTATGTACATGTGTTATCTCGTAAAGATCCTTAGATCAACTCCTAAGGAGAACTAATGCTGAGAGAATTGTTGGTTGCCTCAGGCCACTTTGGGTGCAGTCCTGTGCAAATTGAACCAATAAAGACTTACAACTCCTAGCATGTCACAGCTGTTTGGGGCATGCTGGGAGCTTTCGGCCTTCTCACTTTTAAGCTCAGGGCAAAGCACTTCTGTGGAAATAGAAGCTTCCAGAATGTGTAACTTGGTCATCCTGTCATTGCATTATATCAGTTATCTGCTTTGCTTTTTGGAAATGTTTTTATACTGTGCATATGGAAGAACACATGGGAAACAGCAAGAGGATGTATACTTGGAGGGGACAGGGCATTATAACCCCAAGTGGCTCTTCCACATTGAGCCGTTCCCTCTGTAACATATAAAGCAGCTAATTCCATGTCCTTATGGCATCATTTGGTGAAAAGTTCCCCTCTGCTGTAATGCATTGCTGGCTGTTGCTTGCCACCTTGTATTTCTCACAATGTATCATTCCTCCTGCATTGTCAGGCGGCTACTTCATCCTGATACAGACAGTCAGGGTGTTAATTTGAAAAGAAGAAAATGTTCTCAGGTTGTTCCACTGCATTTTTAGCCTAGGCAAGGGATTATTTCATTCTATGAAATAGCCATTCAAGAGGGAATACAGCCCAGCTAATGTGCCCCCATTCGCTATTAGACTGTATAAATAGCAATGCAATGTTTTCTTCATTGTGAAATTTCCAAATGAAGAGTTGTGTTAGTCATTTAAAATGATACGATGTTGTGTTCCACTTCTATCTCACCTTTCTTCCTTGAAATTTCTTGTAGTCTTTCCATTTATATCTGGGAACATACAGTCGCCACACCTTCCATGTTGCTACTCATGTTATTCTCAGGAATATTTATTCTGTGCGCATTTGCCACACAGTGGGGGTTCTGTGTGGGGGTTCTTTACATAGCTTAAGCAGTGCCACCTTCATTGGGAGGTGGTTCCTTGTAAGTTACGTAAGCCCAACAATTTAGACAGAGGGTTTTGCATGTTCTGTGGAACTGTCTGGGTACACGCTTAGAGAAAGTGGCAGCTACATCAGCCAGGTTTATTTAAAAGGCAGCAAAAAGGTGAAGTCTTGTGATTCAGAGACTTGAATTCAGAATGAACCTGCATGCAATGCACATGCATAGAGGAGAGACGAGAGAAGCTGTAGTCTCTGAGTGGAGAAACTTGAACATGTTTGCACAAGATGTGGTTTTCGTGACAAGAAGAGTGTTATATGTTAACTGCCTTGGGGACTTTTTATAGAGTTCATAGGCAAGAAAATGAAATCTTGATCAGATGTATGAAGTAGACTAAAAAAGTAGTGGAAATTTATACCCAAATGTCCAGAAAAAGTAAGGGGGAAAAGTAGAATCAGCAAAATTATGTCTCTGCCTTGGTGGATAAAGGACATAAATGTTACGAATTATTGAGCTGCCTAGAACTTAAGGCTAGGTTATAAAAATAGTGATATGGCTGTTAATTAATTTTCATAAAGATGGGTGGTTTTTGCTGGTTTTACTTTACAGAATTAGCATTGTCCAAGTAAAGCAATGGGATATGCTCTCCTCCTCCTATAAAGCTGTCTGTTTCTTAGGCTGAACTCCAACAAGTTAACAATTTCAGACCTAAAAATTATGATAAGACAGCAAGCATCTTCTTATCTTGAAAACAGAACATAACATCAGGCCAAAGACCTGATGGAAAAGACTATCTGGAAAAGAAGAAGTTGGACCAATGGGTGTGGCAACATTGGCCAGGGAATGAAAGTGGAGATAAATGAGATAGCAGGTTGGCTTGCCACCAAAATGCCACCTTGTTTAGGGCACCAAAATACCTAGAGACTGGTCTGGTAGTTTGATGTGGTGCAGAATGAAGGCATTGTTCCTAACATATTTTAAAAACATTAGTAACCATCATCTGACTGGATTTTTCTCTCCTATATTCGTAAATCCTCCAGAGAGATCATGTCAAGGCCTACTTGATCAAGGCCAAAGGAACCTTGATTGCAATTTGTTACTCTGAAGGATGTTTGAAGAGCTGCCAAACCAATTTGTTGTCCTGCAATCATTTTATAAGTAGAAATTATTTAGCTTTTAGGTGCAATGTGGAATTGCTTTAAGGGCACAGTGTGAGATTGTGTTATAGAGTGTATCTTTCTCAACGTGTACTATAGTCAAAGGTGTTTCATGGTTTTCTCTTACGTTTGAAACGGTCTATAGGCTTTCTCCAAATTTTCTGTACTACTTGCTGCTCCTTAGTCCCATTTATTCAGAGATAACCTGGCCAAGGATGCAAAGAAAGATTCTAGTTGTGCTCTGAGAACTCTGACAGGGATATAAGGAAGTTTTGAGTGGTTGCTGAGTTTTATTACATTTTTCTGGAGAACAAGAGCTTCCAGAGTCCTGTTACTTCTGAACATGATCTCTATTCCCCAGTGCTGAGAGCAAGAAATTAGGGTTTAATGTATCAAGTTTGGAGCCTCTTGGCTAAATGGAACTGAAGGATTCAAAACTCCCACCTCCTCATCCATCTTGAACAAGGGATTGCTCTTTGTTTGTTTTTTTGTTTTAATCTGTGCATTTATGATAACTCCCCCTCACACACAACATAATTTATTATTTCAAAGCGTATGCTTTTAGGTATGCTTTGCCTTTTTTGAAGACCATGGGGTCTGGGAAAGGAAAGAATGCCCCTCCTTTCAAGGTTTTGGACAAAAACATTAGAAAAACCATGGCAGGGTATGTGGAATTTTTAACTCCCCTTTTGTAACATTATGTTCAAGCAATAAGGTGGTGTTACTTCATTCTGGCATATTAACTCTTCCTTTTCTATTTCATAGGTGATGATACTTTAAAAACATGGGATATCAGGCACTTTAAAACACCTCTAAATTCAGTGGCCGGTCTCCCTACCTTCTTCCCCATGTGAGTAGTGTAATCATTTCCAGCAGGACTGTTGGGCGCCTCATGCGTCATCTTTCACAGGCTCAAGGGAATGGAAATTGGTCCGGCGAAAACACACCTCCTGAATGTTGCTGCTGTGTGCATCCCACCCGTCATGTAGTCCAAGATGGGTTGGCTCATCAAAAAGGCTTCAGCTATCCTGTAATATGTTTTCGTGCATGAAAATTAGTGCTGTGCCTCTGCTTATGATTTCAGCTGTAGTTTTTCAATCACTCTCATTTGTCCTTGAAAATTAGGGTAGTGGGGAGAGAAATTCTTGTGAAATTTCAAAGAGGGAAATGGGTTTGAGCTGTTCTTAATCAAGTAACAAAGTTGTTGAAGGATGTGAGCATTCCTCTTTTTCCTTTAAAAATTAAAATTCCCTACAGTGTCTGTGTTCACACATAATGCTAAACCACGTTGTGCAGTTACTGCACAGAGTTTCTTACCTTTAGGTTCAGTTGTATGGTTTCCATGCATGTGTAGTTTCCACACTTCTCCATCTGTCCTCCTTAATGGCAGCTTGTAGCCCATCAGCCATGTGGCTGAAAATCAGTCCCAGGGTACATTGCTCCTGCCTGTCACCTGCCTCTTCCTCATTGGTCCACACACTTCTGCTGCTCAAAAGATGCAACCACTGTTGCTCTGGGGTAGCACTGCCCTGTTCTGCCAAGCTTCATGCTAACATGCAAGTATATCCAGCTATATCCCCATTTTCTCCATGCTCCTCCCTGTAAATACGCCCGTGCTCCCCCTTTCCTGTGGAAAGGGCCTCCTCCCCACTACAGCCAGGCACACCAAAGGCATCAGTGTGGGAACCTCTGCCATGGATGGAGGCAGCATGTCCCATTTGGAAGAGCTTCCCAAGGAAGCGCATGTGTGCACCTGCCTGGAAAAGTTTCTGCACTGGCTATTGGGATTGTGTTTGTTCTGTAGCTTTAGTGGGAAGGGAGGCAGTAGGGAACAATGCAGCTTGTTGACCATCCTGAGGAATGTCAGGGACAAATCAGGAGCAGAGTACAGGAGACAGAGCAGGGCTTTGCAGAACGAGCTTGTTGGCAATGCCCGCATGCAGCCTGTTTGCTCCTCTTGTGCAGGGCAACTTTCAGGAGAAGAGAAAGGTAGCTGTGTAAGTAAAACAAAAGCACAGCCATTTCAAAGTGCTGCTCGGGCAAACTGCAGCAACCAGATAAGAATGCTAGGCATGGCAATCTCCAAGGTTGCTGCTGCTATTGCTGGAAGTGGTGTGTGAATCTCACTGCCGTTGAGATTCCAGAACTATAGATGCACATTGGGAAGGCAGTGTGCAGGCAGAGAAGAAAGGGAGGGCAAAGCGGCCATCAGAGCATGGCTGCAGCTGCTTTGGCTGTTACTAGGCGGACCTGGATAGTAGAGAATCCAGGGTGGAGTATCTGCTGCAGCCACTCTTGCCATGAAAATTACTGACAGAAACATGGAAACTGGGTCCAGATAGAAACATAGAAACAGAGTGAGTCAGAAGGGGCCTCCCGGGCCATCTAGTCTGATCCTTGGCTCCAGTCGGCACCGCTCACAACATGCCCACCATGTGCATGTCCAGCCTGTCTTTGAACACCCTCACCGATGGGGCCTCAGCCACCTCCCATGGAAGCCCCCTCGGGGTCCTAACTCTCAGGAAGTGCTTCCTGGCATCTAAATGCCAGATGTGCAAACAAGGTATAGTTAAGCGTGGAAACCATACAACAGACTGTTGTTCTCTCCATGGTTGCATGAACACCATCCTTGCCATGCTTCACCATTCTTGCTAGGTTCATACCTAATAACAAACCATTCCATGGTAGTTTCCACCATAGCTTCTCATTATGTATGACCCTCCCCAGTACATTCAGCAGCTTCCTCAGTTGCATGCACTTCATAAAATGCCCAAGGGCAAACATTAGACATTATGTCCTCCTGTGGTCTTTTAGGAAGTGTGGTCAAGTGGGGAAGTACCTGAAATTTTTTACTGCTGTGGGAGCTGTTATTAAGAACATTTTCAGTCCAATAATTTGTGTGTTTGTTTCTTATATTTCTATACTGCCAAAACTTGACTAGCACAAACCCAACAAAAAGCACCTCCTATTGACAAGACAAAGTGGCACTACTGCCCAGACTGTCAGACATTTGGTCAAAATTTCTATGTCATGTTGACTTGCCCGGAGATGTTAAGCATTTGGCCCTTAATTCTGACCCTGCTTCAGTTCCTAACACCTCGTCCAAATGACCTGATACCACATGCTGTTTAACATCCATTGTGTCTCTGAGCTACATTCTGTACTGGAAAATTGCCAGATGGTTTGTCTCCCCTCAGCCAAAAAAGTGTGTGTTCTCCCTGCAATCCTCAGATTTCATTTTCCTTTAGAAAAGTGTGTAAATCACCTGTTACACAAATACTTCATAGGAGTGTGAAATGGGAAGGCTTGCTCACTGTGTTCCTACAGGATCCACAAATCTTCTCAATTGAAAGAAATCCGGGTTATTTTTTAACAGCACAGATGCTAATACCCTCTTTCTGACCACCTAGTTTTATGGTTGCTTGAAATACATGGCATGAAATCAACTGCTAGTAGCCCTGGATTTGGTGAGGATGCATTACACATATCCAAGTAAATTTAGGTCCAGTATAGACACATCTCTGTGAGCCTCTTTCCTTTCCTTGTCAGCCTTAACCACGATTTATGATCTGACTTGTATCTTGGGTTCAAAATCTGATTTAGACAGAAATCATGGCTAGCATTAATTATGGTTAGCATCTGTGCAGATGTAATGCTACCTCTCTGCCAAAAAGGCAAGGGAGGAGGGACCTGGCACTGGGAAGAGCTGGAGAGAGGAAGGGAGTTTGCATTCTCAGTGCTGGCTTCCAAATTGCAAAGTTCACAGTGAGCCAGAATTCCCCTCCCCGCAGCTCCCCAGCATCTTACAGTTACTGTGCTGGACCTCTTTAAGCCTAGGATTGAAATCAATCTAAGTTTGTTGTATTTACTGTCCATTCACCTATAGTTTTTCACTTAAAATTTGAGAGTTAGATTCTAAGGAACCTAAAGGGAACTCTATGAACAATGAACTTAGTGAACATCTGGTTCGTGCTGAGAAAACGGGAAACCAAAGCAGTCCTGCACACAGTTTGGCATTGCCATTTAAAATGGCTGGGTATTGTGCTGATGTAAAGACATATTATGACCTCTTTACATACTGAATGTTAGCCATATTTTGAAACTGCTTCTGATTTAGGATAGGGAGTGGGTGGGGCAGGGAAACTGACCCTTTTTTCCAGTGTTGAAAACTTGATGAGACATCACAGTTTGTAGGTTTTGCCAGTTTTGTTTATTTTGACACAGCTAGGTTGTAGTTGTCTAACACAATGAAGGATTTAGCACAAATTTGACACAATGCATTAATAAGGAATTGAGAAAAACAGTTTGTCTGCTCTGTATTTTATTTTCAACAGGACTGATTGCTGTTTCAGCCCAGATGATAAACTACTTGTTACTGGTACTTCTGTTAAGAAAGGACACGGCAATGGAAAACTTCTTTTTTTTGAGCGGGAGTCATTTAAGAAAGTATATGAAATAGACGTCACAGATGCAGTAAGTCAGTTCAGTATGGAATCTGATTTGTTTCCTTTTTCTATACTTGCAAGTGAGGATTATGTTGTCTCTCTCATGTGTTTAAATATGATTCATATTTTGTTTTAACATATGTGAATATGAAATGCATGATTCATATTCTGTAAGATCATACTATGGAGTGTATCACACCAGTATTGGTAATTATACATAAGGCACTTTCCAGGTGTCTCATTCTGTTAGTGTAAATGATGTTTTGCTAGCAAAAACTAGGTTTTGAACTATGCACAATAGCACAACAGGAGAATCTAAAGTTATGTTTGAACAATTATAATTGCACAAGCGGTTGTGTGTTATACTTGCTCAACCCATTCTTGTGCATTCCGCTTGTGCAGCTTCTTGTGTAAGCAAAATGGTATTTGTGTAATGGGAAGATTCAGTGGCTCTCTATCAGCACTATTTGCATTTGTGGAATGACAATATTGGATACTGCCCAGACATGTTTTTGTATTATAGATGAGTATTTTGATCAGGGCAAAGTAGATAAGCCAAAAGATACATTGTATTTCCTGTCCCAGTCTCCATGATTTTCATGGGCATCTCATGGTGGGAATGTCCCTGAGGTTCTGAACTTAATACAATTGGTATGTACCTGTGGGCTGGAGGAGCAAGAAGAAGCTAATAGCGCTGTGAGCTTCTTGCATCACAGAAGCAAAAGCTTCCTAAGCCCGGTAAATTGTCTATTGTCACAAGAAAGCTTTATGTATATCCAGCACAAGCTGCTCTTGCTCCCCCTTTCCCAGCCCTTTGATTGTGGCATGGCAAGCCAAGATCTCTTGGCAGGGACAACAGATTCCTTGACATAGCATCCCCAATATATCTGGTCCTTGAGGACCCTCAAAATCTTGGAGCTGTTGCTGGTTCTAAATTCAATTAGAGATGGAGGAAGAACCTGGATTTGGATTACAGAACAGTTCTTTCAGTAGCTTGATATGACCTTTTTTTAAAACACACCTATCCGAGTCCCCAAAGTTACCTGAAATATTTCCTCCACCACCCTTCTAGCATCTAAATTGCTTGTCTCACTTACTTGAGTAATCTTCAGACACCGTAATGTGACATGTTTATTTTGCACTTTACACCCAAAGTACTGTGATCTTGTTGAGTCTTTTATTCCAAGATCTTTGAATGTCTTCTGTCACCTGCTGTGTATGAAGAGTTTTTTTGGGGGGAAGGGGAGGTTAGAAAGTGGAATTCTCAAATGATTTGAGAGCATATAATTTAATACAATGCATATAATTAGGAAATAAAACAGATACATCTTTCATTGGTCCTTTTTGACTCCCATAAGTATTCAAGTGAACTTAAGTAGACTTCAGATGCAGTGCAAATTGTTAAGAAAGGTTCAGACAAATGTTTGTGGCCCATGTAATTCATCTGTGAACAGAATATGAGGGCTTGTTAAGTTTAGTAATAAACCATTCATAATGGGTTCAACACATGAAATGGGATTTTTTTGACAGATGTAAATTATATAGAAAATATGCTTTTTATAGCCATTTAGCTTTTCTCTATCGGACAATGGTGTTGGTAGTAGGGAGGGTGTTGAGGTCCAGACAATATAGATAATTTTGCAGTGCTTAATGGCTATAAATTTAATCTTTAAAATGGCTTGGTAAATAGCCAGTAGATTTTGGCCTGTACATGAACTTGCTCTTTAATGGAAAGTTAATGGCTACTTTTAAAGGCTTGACCGAAGTAAAGTCTCACACGCCTCTCTGTCATACCAAGCAAGCCATTGTTCTCCTCCTTTCTTTTATATTTTTATGGGAAAGTACATTATTATTCCAGACCTTTTCTAAGTGTGTAGGCTAGCTTGAGCACTTGCAACCCTATCCGGAAGGCATTTTGCCAGTGCAGTCCATGCTGAAGTGAACGGGCATGAACAAAAACTAAAGAATACTTATTATTTTGCACTGAGATTCAACACTTTTCTGATAGTCATGGATGTCACTGCAATAACTTCAAAAACTATTCTCATCTTAACTGGTTTGTCTGTGTAAGCATTCAGCATATTCATTTCTCAGAACTCTGCCTCAATTTTCAAAACAGTGTACAGTATAATACAAATCCACAGAAACAAATAATGATTAAAACTTGAATAAAAGCATCATTTAAAATGGATTAAAATGTCAACAACACAAGATGCATTTAAAGGCAGAGCAAAACAGATGCTTAAAACCTGATATGCTCTATGAAGAGTTTGTATAGATAAGTGTTTTTACCCAGCGTCTAAAAGCCATCAGAGAGGGAGCTGAGCAGATGGACAGAAGGGGGTTTTTGCACAGTCAAGGCACTACAACTGAGAAGTCCTCTCTACTTTGCCTCCAAAAGCTGGGAGTACTTTGAGTATGGCCAGAGAGGAAGTTCTGGCAGATAGACCTCTGCTTTCATTATTTCTCCAACAAGTCACAGGATGACAAATATATCCAAATTTCTCATACAGGACTTACCATTCCCATTCTTACATTCAGCAGCTAAAATGTTTTCCACATAGAAAATAATAAGATGTTCTTAGTTTCAGTCCAAACAAAGGTGTATTTTACATAGTTCTGAAATCGGTTTTCCTAAGACAAATAGGCCAGAGTCTGGAGCATTTTGAATTTTGTGGCAGTTCATTCACAGCATTGTAGATAATTTTTCAACCTCCACCTTATTTATTGTAGTTGGCTAATTTCATTGCATGAGCTCCAGTGGTAAGTCATACTTGAGTTATTTAGTTTGTCTACTTTTAGGCAAAACTTTTAGCATAATAATTTAATGTACAGACAGCCTATCTGTTCCAGAGTATAGTAACAGACATGCTTGCCCATCTTGGTAGACTTGTCCTACAATGTGTGGAAGGAGTGATAGTGCATTTTCCTGTACTTACAAATATTTCAGAGAGAATCCATTTAAATTAAATTATCTACAAACTTGATGTTTGCCATGCCAATATTAGTTGGAAGACCTTCCTTTCTTTTTTATTTTTTTTAATTTCTGAACATATTTAGGACTAAAATGCTGGCTATCTAAGTTCCATTGAAGTGTTGTTTGTTAAGGTTATTAATGTTAGACCATTAAAGCAATGTGTTTACCAGATTCCAAGCAGTTGTCAGCTTGAGAAGCAGGACTGTTCAACCACTAGAGGAACAGGTAGTGCCCTTCCTTGACATGTGGAACATATTGCTGAGAGTCCTTGGAACCACCTTATTCATCACTGCTGATGTGAAAGCTAGCTTTTGTATGGCCCATGTTATATGTCCTGTGGCATTCAATCATATATAGGGGTTTAGGACAGGTGTTTCACTGCTGACTGCAGCAGGCTCAGAAGCATAACTGATCCTGTTGAAAATAAAGACAACCCAGGTGGAAGTGATACTGGTGAGTGGGTGCTTAAGCATACACTGTCAGGAGCTATATTAAGCTGCCATAGCAATTGACTCAAAAGGGGAGCAGATTAATTGAGGGTCAAAAGTTGGAGAGGCCCAAATCACATGTATGGCAATTACACAGTTGAAGGCAGAGGGGACTCATGAGTTCTATTGTCAGTGGGACTTCTCATCCATTACAGCACTTATAATGAGCTTTATAGGAGTTAGCCAACCCCAAAATAGGTTCACCGCCGTGGAGCACCATGGATGCCTCCTACAAAGTTCAAAATAAAAACTGAAATGATTATGGAGTTCCATTGACATAGGAGACATAAGCATCCTATGGCTGAATTTTTGGAAGCTCTTATCCAGCTGCTAGAAGGAATTCTAGAGTGGCCAGGTTAAATGGAAGGTAAAGCTAAGGAAATCAGAAATGTTAGAGGAAAACTATAAATGAAATGGTGACTTTCAACAGGGGCAAATAGGGACCCTGGGCATCCAGGCAGCATACATGAAGCAAAGATTATGAGGCATCCTGGACCTTCCCACATTGAAAGAATGATGGGATCTTTATTTTTGTTTCCTTGTATGAAATTTATCCTGCCCTTCCTCTGAAGGGGTCAAAATGGTATGCATGGGATTATCTCATTTCAACCTTGCCTTAAAAACAAGAAGATCCATGCAAGCTCTAATATGATCAACTTTTTCTTGAAAATTTCAACAAAACAAATCCATGAGAAAGGAGCAGAAAAAGAGAATCTCAGCAAATGTAACTGCATAAATTTCAGAACATTTATATATAAGTTGGAAAGCTTTGGTCGCAGTATTGAGCTTGTGGAACACCGCAGTTTACATCCCTCCATTAGGAGAATATATTCCTACTTTCTGCTTTTTATTCTTTACGCAGTTACTGATCCATAAAAGGACCTCTTCTGTTATTCCAGGACTAGTAAATTTGCTGAGGACTGTTTGGAGGGACTATGTTAAAAGCTTTTTCAAAGTCCAAGTGAACAATGTTTACTGGATCAACCCATCCGCATGTTTATTGACATTCTCAGATTACTCTAAAAGGTTGGTGAGACAGAGATTATCTTTGTAGAGCACATGTTGATTCTTTCTTAGTGGGGCCTGTTCTTCTGTGTGCTTACTAATTTTATTTTGAATACCTCTTTCAACCAATTTACCCAGAGCAGATGTTAAGCTAATTTGTGGCAACCTCCAGATTCTCTTCCTGCCCCCAGCCTGTTTTTAAAAATTTCTGCCACATTGGTCATTCTCCAATTCTTTGGTACAGAGGCTGATCTTAGGGACACAGTGCTCCTTTTTGTTAGAAGATCAATTTCATATTTAAGTACTTGAAAAACGCTAGGATGAATACCACTTAGCCCCATGATTAATTCTCAATATATCAGTGAGGCTGAGAACTTCATCTTTTATCAGCTCTCTTTGTCTCAGTTCCTCACACTCCTCTCCTGAAAGCATCCATTCAGGCACAGGTACCTGTGCTTTATCCTATCCAATGAAGACAAATGAAACTAATTTATTTAGCTTCTCCTCATTGTCCTTGTCCTCCTTTAGCACTCCTTTAACTCCATGTTCATCTGTTTTCTTCAGAGTTTTCTTGCTTTTGATATACTTAAAGGATTCTTTAATGTCGGCCTTGAGGTTGTTAGCATGTTCCTGGATTGTGGTTTTTGTTCATTTGATTGTATTTTTTGTTGCTTGCTTGAATCTCCTCTATGCAAGATTTCCATTTTCTGAAGGAAGCCTGCTCATTAACTATGCTGGTGATCTCTTGAATTTGGTGCTACTTTCCATGACCAAGTGTTCTAGGGCACAGTTGGTTAGAGCATCAAAAAAAAAAAAAAACCTTTGATCATAACTGTGATATGCATTTATCCAGTCAATGTTTTTTTGGTGAGGGGGGGTGCGATTGAAATTGAAGTCTCCCAGTATTTCAACATTTACTCATTTGGATACCTCCCTGATTTAATTTTCATAGAATCATAGTATAGTAGAGATGGAAGAAGCCAGAAAGCCATCAGTCCAACCCCCTACTAACTGTAGGATTCCCAGTTAAACTTCTCAGATGGCTGTCTGGTTGCATCTTGAATGCCTCTAGTGTGGGAAAACCCACAACCTCCCTAGGTAATTGGTTCCATTGACTTACTGCTCCAACAGTCAGGAGAATTTGACTGATACCTAGTCAGAATGAATTCCTGTAACTTGAGTCCACTGTTCCATGCACTGCACCCTGGATGATCAAGAAGGGATCCTGTCCTTCCTCTTTGTGACAGCTTTTCAAGTACTTGGAGAGTGCTATCATATCTCCCCTCAGTCTTTTCTTCTTAAGGCTAAACATGCCCAGTTCTCTCAGTCTTTCCTATTAGGGCTTTGCTTCCAGTCCCTGGATCATCCTTGTTGCCCTTCTCTGAACCCTTTCTGGCTTATCTGCATCTTTCTTCAACTGTGGTGCCCAGAACTGGACACACTACTCCAAATGAGGCCTAATCAATGCTGAGTAAAGGAGAATGAGCATTTCATATGATTTGGAATGCTACTTCTGTTAATGTAGCCTGAAATAGCATTTGCCCTTTGCAGTCACATTGCATTGTTGTTGCATATTTAGCTTGTGAAGAGCCATCCCACTTGCAGTATTGTTGAGCCAAGTATTCTGCATCTTGTAACAATGCATTTGATTTCTTTTTCCTAGGTGCAAAAGTTGGCATTTGTCCCTATTTAATTTCATTCTGTTGTTTTCATCCCAGTGTTTTATCATGTCAAGATCTCCTTGAATCTTCTGTCTGTCTTTCGGGGTATTAGCTATCCCACCTAGTTTTGTGTCATCTACAGATTTGATAAGTGTTCCTTGCACTTCCTCATCCAAGTCCTTAGTGAAAATGTTGAAAAATACTGGGACCAGGGCTGCACCCTGTGCTACCCCACTTTTTACATCTCCCCAGTTAGAGAAGGTGCCATTGAGGAGTGCTCTTTGAGTCCAGTTCTGTAGCAAACTGATGGATCATTGTTCCATCTAGCCCACTTTTAGCTAGTTTGCTAATGAAGATACTTTGTCAAAAGCTTTGCTGAAGTCAAGGTAGATTATGTCCACAGCATTCCCACAGTCTGTCAGGGAGGTTACCCAATCAAAAAATGATCAGTCTGGCAGGATTTGTTCTTGAGAAACAAATTGGCTTCTAGTAATCATTGCACTGTATTCAAGGTTTTTGCAGACTGACTGTTTTATAATCTGCTCCAGAATTTTCCCAGAGAGTGATGTCAGACTGACTGGTCCGTACTTCCCAGATTCTGCATTTCCCCCCCTTTCTTCAGGATGGGGACAACATTTGCTTTTCTCCAGTCATCTGACACTTCCTCTGACCTCCATGATTTCTCAGAGATGATAGACAGTGGTCCTTAGAGTTCTTCCATCAGCTCATTTATGACCCTAGGATGGAGTTCATGAAGTTTATTTCAAGATGACACTGAGCATTCTGGTATGGGGAATAATTGAATGCTTGTAGTAATAAACTATATATCTAGAACTTCAAAGCTCCTTTTGCTGATGTGCCCTTGTTTTGGCTTCAGCTGATATTTTATGAGTTTTCAGTAATTACCTGGGGTAAAATAAGAGAGCCAGTGTGGTGTAGTGGTTAAGAGCATGGGACTGGGACTCAAACGACCTGGGTTCGAGTCCCCGCTCGGCCATGGAGCCAACTGGGTGACTTTGGGCCAGTCACAGACTCTCAGCCCAGCCTACCTTGCAGGGTTGTTGTGGGGATAAGATGGAGGAGGAGAATGATGTAAGCTGCCTTGAGCCCTTTGTAGGAAAAAAGCAGGATATAAATCCAAAAATAAATAAATAAATAAATAAATAGGGCTCTGATGCAATCAGACCCACTCGTCTCTATCCCAAAACCTGGCTCCGCTTCTGTGGCTCCACCCTCACGCCCTTCAAATGAAGGTGCGTCCGCTTCGGTGGCCCCCTCTGCTTCACCAAAAAAGAGGCATGAGAAGCAGAAGCATGCCGAAGAGAAGCCAGCAGGCCATAAGAAGGCCAGAAAGGAGAAGGCCTCTAAGCCTCCAAAGAAGGCTAAGTCAACGGACTGTTCCCGACATCGGGACTCGGATCCGACGGGACCCTCGGTACAGGTGGCAGTTACGATACCGACCCCACCCGAACCGATCCTTCAGGAGGCCATGTGGGTTACCCCTCAAGGGTCTCCCCGACAAACGGTCGACCTCCCGCCTGCACCCCTTCCAACTTTACGGGGGTCTATTTCGGATGGGGAAATCCAGGACTCCCCTCCTAGAGCGAGGTCACCGACACCAATGCCCGCGGTGACATTGGAGACAGAAGCTGGCCTGTCCCCACCAGGGAATTGGAGGAGTCGCTCGGTAGAGCAACGCCCGGAGAGTTGGCGTCGTCCCTACTACCAACCTTGGGGAGACCCACTCTCTGTGGGGTACTACCCTGCTCCCAGGGCGTGATCCTCACCTCCACCCTGCGACCATCCGCGGTCTGTGGATTCGAGGAGGGTGCCACTTCGATCCCCGCAAAGTGGAAGCAGCCGCTCCTTCTCGATGGCAGAGCCATCATCTTCTGCCCCACCATACTACGGTGCTGATTCGGATGACTCTGAAGTAGACTCAACCTCCCCGGACATCGTGGTGACATCCGAGGATCCTGCGTCACCCGATGAGTCACACATCCCCTTCACGGAGCTGATGTCGAGGCTTGTCCAGTCCCTGGACATCGATGCTGCCCAGCGCCCGGGACCGTCGACGGACAAGTTTTATGATGTCGTCCGCGGGGAGCAATCGACCTCCATCGTTCTGCTGCTTATAACTACCCTGCGGCAGGCGATGATGCAGCCCTGGGACCTACCTTCACATCCTCAGCCGACATCCAGGAGATATGAGTCTATGTACAGGGTCCGGGAAGAAGACATCCCCTTCCTGCTAAAGCACCCGAAACCAAACTCGGGCGGTCGTCGAATCCTCGCAAGGCAGAGAGGCGAGAGGACATACGGCACCGAGGGATAAGGAGGGCCAGAAAATAGATTCCCTGGCCAGGCGAGTCTATGCTGCCTCGGGCTTAGGACTTCACATTTCCAACTACAAGGCGACGTTGGCGCGATATCAATATTTAGTATGCATCACCTCCACAACGTCGACTCCACCCTCCCAGACCACCAGGGTGACCTTTCGAAGGTCCTAATCAAAGAAGCCATGCAGGTCGCGGTGCAGCAGTTGTCCACGGCATGTCACCATGTGGACACTGACTCCCGGGCCTTGGTCGGTGCCGTTTCCCTCCAGAGACACGCATGGCTTCAGAATTGTAATTTCCCGGAGGAAACCAAGCAGCAAATAGCGATGCCTTTTGATGGTTCCGGGCTCTTCCATTCACGTACCGACCACAAACTCAAGAAACTGCACGAGTCAAGAATGACGGCGCGCAGGATGGAGATCCAGTCACACAGCAGACGTAAGTGGTCCTGGAATCGGCCATCCTACAGGCAGTCATACCAGCAGAGACAGCTGCCACAACACCGCCAGCAACAACAGCATCAACAGTGCCGCCGCCCTCAGCCCCAACAGCGCTTCCAACAGGGCCGCCGTTGCTTCGACGATCAGAGACAGCACTGACGGGACTGGCAAACCACTCCTCATGCTCCTCTAATACCCACCCCCCTCTCATCTGGGGATCGGCTCCGAAGCTGACTCCCCATTTGGGAGTCCATCACATCTGACCGGTGGGTATTATCCATCGTTCAACACGGCTATCGAATAGAATTCGACATCGTTCCTCCATCGAGTCCGATCCGGTCTACTTTATGTTCGCCGGTACTTCTCAACGAAATACATCAACTTCTCCTTAAAGGAGTGATTTGTCAGGTATTTCCATCTGATGGACTTCACGGATTCTATTCCAGATACTTTACGGTCCCCAGGCGGGATGGTGGTCTACGTCCAATTTTGGATTTACGGGACTTGAATAATTTTATTATACCGAGAATGTTTCGTATGACCACCCTTCAAAACGTTTTGCCGTTGTTAAGGAGAGGGGATTGGTTTGCCTTACTGGACCTGAAGGACGCCTACTTTCATATTTCAGTTCATCCAACTTACAGGCGTTTCCTCCGTTTTGCTGTTGCAAACCAACTTTATGAGTTCACAGTTTTACCCTTTGGACTGGCTATGGCTCCGAGAGTTTTTACCAAATGCATGGCTCCTGTCTGTGCCTTCCTACACCTTCAGGGCATACAAATTTACCCGTATCTCAATGACTGGCTGTTGGTCTTGCAATCCAGAGAAGGACTCCTAGACACTATCCATACTACCCGTACCTTACTAGAGAGTCTGGGCCTACGTATTAATACAGAGAAATCTTCTCTTCTTCCAACACAACGCTCACCTTCATTGGAGCCCGCTTGGAGTCGATGTTGGAGAAAGCCTTCCTCCCTCAGGACAGACAGCAGACTCTCGCTTGCCATATCCATCAAATCCAACGAGAGGGCATGGTTACGGCGAGATCCATCCAGAGGGTCCTGGGGTATATGGCCTCCTCAGTTGCCGTAGTTCCACATGCCAGACTTCGGCTTCGCCCACTACAACTATTCTTCAACAAGGTGTATCATCCACAAAGAGACCCACAGTCAAAACAGATTCAGATCCCGTCTTCCGTGCTCCACTCCCTGTGCTGGTGGCTGAAACGGACCAATCTCATGATGGGAGTCCCCTTCAGGGTGCGACCTTCTTCGATAACTCTCCGTACCAACGCGTCTCTCCTAGGATGGGGGGCGATATGCTCTGGCCTGGCTACACGTCTAGACTCCATGAATCATATCAACTTCCTAGAGCTGCTGGCAGTCTTCAAAGCCCTTCGTTCTTTCGAAGACCTCCTTCATCATCGGATCGTTCGGACAATATAGCGACCATTTTTTATCTGAACAAGCAAGGAGGGACGAAGTCACTGACCTTAGCCAGGCTTTCTATGAGAATTTGGGACTGGTGCATTCAGAGACACATTACTCTGATGGCCGTTCATCTGGCTGGCACAGACAACGTGCACGTGGATCTTCTCAGCAGACACATCTTCACTTCTCACGAGTGGGAACTGGATCCTCGTACGCGTAACCACCTTTTCAGGCGCTGGGGGTTCCCCGATGTGGACTTATTCGCTACTTGACGGAACAGGGTATGCAAGACTTACTTTTCCAGAGCGGGAATCGGACAAGCATCCCTAGGGGACGCATTCATGATCCCTTGGGACAACATCAACTTCTATGCTTTCCCTCCGATCCCTCTTCTGATGAGGGTCATAGCAAAGATAGTGGGCGACCGTGCATCGGGGATACTAGTTGCCCCTTGGTGGCCACGTCAAGCGTGGTTTGCGAAACTGCTCGACATCTCCCGCCGGGAGTTTCTTCATCTTCCAGCACTTGCATATCTTATAACGCAAATGGACGGCACACTTTGTCACCTGGACTTGCTCTCATTGAAGCTGACAGCGTGGCAGATTCGATGATTGTCCTTCCATTGGGGCCAACGACAGATTCGAGAGCCTCGAATCCGACAGCTTCTATTAATCCATCGGTATCGACGATTACTTCGACCGCTTCGGTTCCGATTCTCAAATCCAACCATGCAGGTGCCTCTCACTGCCACAGTCTCTCCGTACCATCCAGTTCGAGACAGACCCCGTTGAATTCGAATCCAATGCTCTTGCACCCTGAGATTCAGCATATTATCGACTCTGCCCTAAAGCCGTCCACAAAGAAGTCATATACGGCTAAATGGAAACGTTTTTCCACCTTCGCCGAGTCTCATTCGTTCTCCCCATTTGTCTCATCAGTCGAACACATTCTTCAGTTCCTTCTGGAGTTGCATCACTCTGGACTGAAGCAGTCTTCTATTAAAGTGTATACGGCCGCAATAGCCTACTACCGTGGCTTAGTCGATGGATCACCCCTTTTTTCTCATCCTATCCTCAAGAGATTTTTGAAAGGACTGTATAATCTTAATCCATCGATTAGACCGGTTATGCCCACGTGGAGCCTTTCTGTAGTTCTACAGGCCCTTATGAAGGCCCCCTTTGAACCTTTGGCAACTGTGGATCTCCAGTTAATTTCTTGGAAGACGGCGTTCATTGTAGCTGTCACGTCAGCACAGAGGGCTAGTGAACTTTGTGCCCTCCGCGTCAACCCTCCTTATCTAAACTTCCACAGAGAAAAGGTTGTTTTACGTCTCAACCCATCTTTCTTGCCCAAAGTCTCTACACCTTTCCATACAGGACAAGACATTGTACTGCCTGCCTTTTTTCCATCGCCTCAAATCCCTTGGAAAGATCCTTGCACTCCCTCGACATTCAGCGTTGTTTAGCCTTTTATAGATCGCGGAGTCTATTTGGCGATCCAATAAACTGTTCATCAAATATTCGGCTAGAGATCAGGGCGACCCAGTCACTTCACAAAGGCTTTCTAAATGGATAGTCCACACTATTGTCTTGTGTTATCAGTTAGCTAAGCTCGAATTGCCTTCAGTTCCTCAAGGCCATTCTACTAGAGCTGTCGCTACATCTTCTGCATTTGCATATGGGGTTCCGATTGATGACGTCTGCAGAGCCGCTACTTGGGCAAACCCTTGCACCTTCGCCAAGCATTACCATCTCGATGTTCGGGCTCGACGGGACTGCTCCTTTGGTAGAGCTGGTCCCTCCTCTGTCCTTCGATGAGGACACCTTCCCTCCTCCTTTGATGGTAAGCTTGTTAAACTACCCATATGTGTGATGCACAGAGGCCACGACGAAGAAAAGCAGGTTGCTTACCTGTAACTGATGTTCTTCGAGTGGCCGTCTGTGCAGTCACACAACCCGCCCGCCGGCCCCGCTCGGTGTCGGTGAGTGGATGCATCGACAGCTCAATGTCGATGAGAGAGGGCATTTTCGGTACCAACCATCTCCTTTATGGTACCGACAAAAAAAAACCCCATTAAGATACCGTACGTTCGGTCGCAAAGACTGAACAAAATGGCGGACGCTCTGCTCTTTATAGGCCACAAGGGGGAGGGGGAGCGGAGCTTCCCGCCAGAAACCGTTAGCTATCAATCTTCCGGCCAAAGGCACTGCGCAGGCACAGTACCCATATGTATGACTGCACAGATGGCCACTCGAAGAACATCAGTTACAGGTAAGCAACCTGCTTTTGGCATACCACACTATACCCTGCCACCGAGCAGTTCAATGTTATTGGTGCTAAAATACACACAATATTTTATTTCTTAATTTTCATGTGCAACTTGCTGAATTCACAAACACACAGAATTCTGCCTTTTTGGCTTTAAAGTGTAGCGTTATGATACTGTGTTCTGTCATAAAACTACTATGAAATTGCAGTTAGTTTAAAAAAAAATCCACATGTACTATCTCAGCAGTGTTAAATAGCACAGTGGCAAATTTGCCTACAATTATCTTGATGCTGTAATCTCTCTGAGGAACCTTAAAGTCTGTGGCTTATATAGAAAAAGATGGTATACATTTGAGAACATTTCATCCCCCACCCCCTAATTCCCCATGGAACTCCTAGCGCTTCCTGGAAAGTTCCTCTGGAAGGTCAGGGGATTCTCCCAAACACAAGGGGCTATTGTGGACAGGAAAATCAGTATTCATTGCAGCACAAGGGGCTACAGCAGACAGGAAAACCATCAACCTCTCTGGATGCATGTCTATGGTGTTTCCACACAGACAGCTCTTTTGGATTCCTGCCTATAAAATCAGGGTTTAAATACAGAGGTAATTGGCAGTCATCCTGGTAAGCCGAAAAGAACCCCAGTGGTATGTCTCTCTCTCTCTCTGTCTGTCTCTCTCTTCCCTCCCCTCCCCTTTCCTTTTCATGTCCATGCAGCCCTTGACCATCACTGTCAAAATTTCTCCTTAAGTGCTTGGTCTTTGGTGCTGACAAGCTGCTTATCTCCCTGCGCGGGCAGCCAAGTGCAGCAAATCAGAACAGTGCTCTTCAAACAGCCCCCACCGCTTGGCCTCGCCACTGAGGCATAACACAAAAACTGGCAGTTCTGAAGCAAGTGTGTAAAGCTAAAATGTTTTCTTAGCAGTAGTTCTTGCTGACAGGTTTATGTCCTCTGATTCATGTTGGAGTCGTGAACGAGACATTTTGAACCATCAAACCAATGCCAGATAAGATGTGGTGCTAATGGGGGAGGGGGGGTAGCACCAGGCCTATCAAAGACAGGAAGCGATAGCCTATTTGGGATAGGCGATGCAGTCAGATGTAACCAAGCTGTCTCTTCCTGGGCTTTGAAGCTCTGGGCATGCATTGTTTAGCCCAAAGAGTTCAGGATAGTCACCAGGCCAGCATTCTACTGTCTTTCTCAGCTGTCACTTCCAAATAGGACCATGCTTTCTTCCTTTCCCTTGGCTTCATGCATGCCTCTTTTTCTCATGATGACAGCCTCAGGCTGGTCTTTCAGGCCTGAGACCTGGTATACTTTTTACATGTTCTGTTTCACAGATCTGTCCACTGAATTGTCACCTTCCACATCATCCTTGCAGTAAGCCACCACTGGGCTTAACATGTGGTTTGAACTTCCCAATGTTCATGCTGATTTGCAGAATTTTTCTCACTTTCCCTCTCTCCTTGGCAAAAGCTGATTTTATGTGGCTCATACTGCTAGGGTAAAGTAGCTCAGTTGTATGATTTAATTGCCATTTGTTCCTGTATCAGCCTGTGAATATGGCTGTGTGATAACCTACCTTCCAGGATTGATTGATTGATTGATTGATTGATTATTCATTCATTTATTTTCTACGCTACCCAACATCCAAAGCTCTCTGGGCCATTTTAATAATCTAGAACTGCTCTCTAAAATGCTCAGGAAAAAATAAAGGTCTTTGCACCACTTAGGAAATAAACTCCCCAAAGTAGTTCACCTGATACTGAAAAGATAGCAATGCAGATGCCAAGCAAATCTCTTTGGAGAGTTTATTCTATTAATAATCTATTCTATTAATGGTATGAGTTTATTTTATTAATTCTCTTGTATTAATTCTCCAGGGCAACCTGGAGTAGAGTCTCTGAAATAAAGGAAGTTTGGGAGGTCCAAATCTAGTGTTTAAGCAGAGTATGCATTACCCCATGGGTCCTCAAACTATGGCCCTGGGGCCGGGCCGGCCCACCATGCCCATTTTGAGCCCCCCCCCCCACACGTGCCCCCACCCACCGTGCCCCACACATAGGGAGGCAGCGGTTTGCTCGCTTGGAGAAACTGATCTCCAAGTAAGCAAGCCGCTGCCTTGTGCAACAGGAGCTTCCAACTAGGAAGCTTATTTATTCAGGCCCAGATATTAGTCTATGCAGCCCAGTATTGTCTACTACTAATAGTGGCTTTCCAGGTCTCGGATGCAAAATAGTCTTTCCCATCACCTGCTTCCTTGAACTGGAAAGGCTGGTGCGCATACTTGGAACTTGTTGCATGATATCACGTGTTCTACCTCTTAAGTTGTATGCTCCCCCCCATAGGTCCACCAGTTTGAAGTAAGGCAACATGGCATCTGGGCAAGCATGGCAGAATATGGACCACAGTGCCACTAAGAACAGTGTTATATGCATGTTTAGACAGAAAAACTTCCACAGCTCATCGCACTGTCCAGCCAGTTGCTGTGCTTCATACTGAAGACATGAAGATTCACATAACTCTTTAAAGAGTTCTCTGAAAGGGATCTGTTGCATCAAGGGAGCAGAAATTCATGCTATTGGACATCCCCACCAGAACCTCTTGCTGCTGGTGAGCAGCAAAAATGTTAGGTATATGCTGACCTTCCCAAATATATTACTGTACTACACTAGTTTTTCTCACTGACAAGGCTTGTTATATTTCCATTTCAATTGAGATTTTTGTAGTAATCCCAGATCTCCTCTTTGGGTTGGTTATCTTTCAACACTGGAACATTTGAGCAGATACTGAAGGAGGATGGCCGAGTGAACAAAAAAAGTGAGAGTCAGGCCATCTGTAACGGAAAGGAGTCAAGTAGAACAAACACACTTTCTCCAGAACACAGACTACTGCAGCTAAGAAAAGCCTCGGGCTCTTGCTTCTTGGCTTGTATCCTAGGGCAAGTGTGGCTGTCCTGTGACATTGCCAGCATTTTGCGGGGGTGGGGGTGCTATTTAACACAGATTTCATCCAAATGTGAGTAGACACATTTTTAAAACATTAATCAGTTAAAAACCAGACAATCTTTTGAAACCATTTTAAGCAGTTGACAACTCCAGGTTCCACATGTGAGATAAGTAATAGCTGAGTCTAAGCATTCAGTGAGTTCTCAATTTACTTCTCATTTTTGGAATTCAGATTATTCTCTTCCAAATTCTAGCAGTGTGTGTGTGTGCGTGTGCGTGTGAGTGTGCGCGTGCACACATGCGCACGCTGTCATAGACTGTCCACCACAGACTTTGAGCTATGTTTGAGTAATTGTTCCCTTTCAGAGCAGGATTTGCCACCACGTTTTCCCAGACGTCAGCCCTTAAATACACACACAGACGTGCCCCCTGCCAGCACAATACATATTCTGTCTATGCACCTTATGTTAAGATGCTGAGAGCAGCAGGTTTGTGGAGGTCTGAAACGTAGAAGTGAAGGCATGGCTGGGGATGAAGAGAAGAAGCTAGAAAGGAGAGATTCCTTTCATCATCTTTGGCTGAAATGAGGCATGTGGATCAGTAGAAGAGGTGGGAAACTGACTGTGAGCCTTGCCTAGTATCAATGCAAAGTCGTGACTATACTAGGTTCCATTCATTTCAATAGGTCTGCTCTAAGTAGGACACACTTTGAATACCCATTGAGTGACACTGGAATAGAGCAGGGGCTGAGAGCTCAGAAAACTGCTCATCCTGGGTCAGTTTGTACAACTAAGCCAGCTGAAGGGTTGAACATGGGCTATTGTGGGTTATTGTGTTCTCTGAACCTAGCTGAGATAATAAATTACATTTCACAACCCAGCAAACTGTGTGTTCTCTTCATGGGTTGTTGATGGTAACAAGCCATGGCTTGTTAGTGCAGGTGGGCTCAGATAACATGGTCACTTACAGTTCAGCAGCAACCCACTGTTCAAGGAGGACCCTGACCCATGGGTCAACCCATACACAACCCTTCCATGTGAGTTATTGGAACCCTGTCTGATAGTAACTCTTAAAGGTCTCAGGTAAAACGAGATCCTTCCTATCCCCTCTACAAGATCCTTTCAATGGGTGATGCTGGGGATTGAACCTGGAACTTTTCTGCACAAGAAATTCTAAATATAAATTTTAAAACCACAGATAACTGCAGCAGTAATCTGTTTCAACAAAATCAGTTAGAGCTTTTTAAAGCTATGGAATATATTGAATCTTTCAATAAAAAGAATATTTTACAAGTTTACTTATTTAAGAGCAGAATTGCTAGACTCACAAAGTAGCAGACAGGGTCAGGAGTTAACTCAATATTTTATGCTGGTTTATGCAAAAATGCTATGAATCTAATTGCCTCCTCCTGTTGATTTAGTGTAAGAAGCAAAATCTGATTGCAGAGAAACCTCGGATCCTGTAACTTGCTTTTAATTACAGTTCTTCCAACTCTGACTCTGCTCATTTGTCTCTTGGGTGCAACTGAAATTTAAGCATGAGCTTGCCTCATTTGCAGCATTATTGTGGAGTTAAAAGGAAGTAAAAGATTTCACTATTCCCAACAAATAATTATACACTTAAATGGAGTCCAGACTGAAAGAAGATTATGGCAATTAGGATTTAACACAGAGAAGTATAGGCCCTTCTTACCTTCTGCTCTGCTCTGCTCTGCTCTTAGCCTGAGCCATTCAGGCAACCTTCCCCAGTCTGATGCCTCCAGATCCGGGTGGCTGCAGCCAACATAGCATTTCCATTAGCTGTGCCGGCTGAAGGTAACTGGAGCTGTATCACAACACATCTGGAAGGGAACAGGATGGGGAAGGCTACATTAAGCAGCATCAACATGCTAATGATATTCAACTCTATGTTTTTAATTAAGGTCAAGGACTGGGAGCACTGATTTGGTTTTGAATCTATCTGTGTCTGACAGCTGTGTTTCATCGAAGCATAAAGCAGAAGTAGAAAGTGTCGTGTGCCTCAAAGCATTGCTTGCCGTGGGAAAGGGGCTAGCTAAGAAACTGCAGTAAAGAGGAAAAAGACCCTTGGATTTTGATCTGGTTATTAGTGTTTATGCCACTATTTATTTAGATAGGTATATTACTATTAAGTTACATTTTACTCCACCTTCATCCTATTGAAAGGAACCCAAGGAAGTTTACAGGGTTCTTCTCCTTTCTGTTTTATCCTCACAGCAACAACTCTGTGAGGTAGATTAGGCTGAGAGTCTGTCACAGGCCCAAAGTCACTGAGTGAGCTTCATGGCTGAGTGGGTACTGGATCCCAGATCTCCCAAGTCCCAATCCCACACTTTCCCCACTGTGCCACACTGGCTCACATACACTTTCAGCACATTTAAAGATGTGGGCATTTTTAAAAGAAATGAACCACAAAAAAGAAGCAATCATTTTAGACTAAAGGTTCTGCAGTGTATCTCACCACCCTTGCACCCAACTTTAGAGGTGGAGTGAGAGACAGAGATTGCTGCCACTGTTTCCCAGTGCTCTGGAGGGCATCAGAATGCAGCACCACTGTGGGAGTGAACCTTGTGCTTCCTCCAGTTCCAAAGTTGTGGAGAAGTCTAGGGTTTGTTTTGGGTATTCCCCTTTCCCAGGTGCTCAGAAGCACAATGCCAAAACTGCAAATCCCAGGCTTCTTTCCAACTCTGGAGCTGCAGATGGGAGCAGAGATTTCCCCTGCAGTTGCATGGGGCTCTGAGGCCCTTTGAGCAGCTAGCAAAAGCTAGTAAAATTGGAGAAGGGACCTCCCCGTTCTCTGGTTCCCTGTTGCCAAACACATTCAATGGGAGCCCTTCCTCAGTGAGTCCACCTTGTCACCACCATTGTCACCAGCTGCTCTTGCTCCCACCTCATCCTTCTCATTATGGCTTGCTTGCTTGGCAGGCAAAGAGCCAATGAGCAAATAGCCAGTGGCATCTGCTACTGCTCCATCCCACCAGTACCATCACCTGGGCCAGAACAGGCATAAAGCAAATTGCAGTCATAAAGAAGAGGAGCAAGTGGCCCCTTGCTGGAGTGTTCTTCTCACCGCCACCATTGTCTGGACTAGAGTGAGAAGCAGGGGAACACAGGTTGAAAGACTGAAGAGGAGGGGCAACTCTAGAGGGTTTTTATTGGTGGATCCCTGCTGGGATACAGCTCTTGGCAGTTACCTGATCATGCTAATCCTTGATGCCAACCCTGCGGTTGGAGCTTGTTTTCATGTTGCACCTTTGAAGCCCTTCAAGCACCTCAGAAGCTCTGTGTGATTCCAGAAACAGTTCTGCCTCTCCAGCTTCATGTTTGGTGTTTGGAAGGAGAACAGAGGACTTTCTGCTTTCCTCCTAGTCACCCTCATCTATTTACCCTTTGTGGGAGAAACAGATTTCTGGCGAGCACTTGTTTTTGGTTAGCCAGCAAGGCCATTTTTGGTTGGCCAGCAATTGACAGTTATACCAGTCATGCAATAGCTATTGCAGAATTACACAGAATGGCGAAAGCCAAGAACAGAACGATGGGGTTAGAAAAACTTACTGGTTTGTCTACAACAACTCTCATGTTCATGCACTGAAAGCATTCTCAGGAGTTGCTTGTGTTGTTTCTCAACTACAAAAGCGTAGTAGAACTGCTGCCATTTCACATTTTCAAAGAAGTCTTTGGTAACATAGCAACATTTCTTTTCTCCCCTTCAACTCAATTTCTCCACCAATACACTGTTCAAATATAATATTTTAGCTGACCTGACTATGCACATAAATACTTTCCTGGAGCTTGTTAGCAGGTAACCATTTCCCTTATTGTTCCATTGCTTAAATTCATTTACTTTACAGCTGGTATAGGCTAGAAAATGAACCATATTAAACATTCAAACAGAGTAGAAATGTGTACAGGATTCATGAAAGGTATGATGGTTGACCAAATGGTGTAGAAATTGGTAATTTGATATGCCTATGGAGTCCCTTTGGTCTACCAAGTGGGACTTTTATAATATAATAATGTAGGCCTCCAAAGTCATATTAAGTTTAATGTAAGCTTCCCTGATAGAATAAAACTGTACTTTATGCTTTCTTGTTAATATATGTGACAAACCTTTTATACACACATGTGCACATGTGCGTGTGCAAGCACACACACACTGCATTTGCCAAAATTTAGGAGCACTTTCTCTGTTCCAACTGGCAGAGGACCATGGTTGGTGATGCAGATTGTATTTCCAAATGATGTATTAGCTTGCTGTTGCTCCTCTAAGACATTCCTAGGCTGCAGAGAAAGAAGAGAACCCTTGAAAGGTGATGGGGGTTCTTAACTTGAGCTTAATTAATTAACTTAATCAATTAACTTAATTGAGCTTTGAGGAGCAATGTCATGGAATAAGATGTAGCATCTTGAAAATAAACATGGACTTCTACTTGCTTAACTGATCAAACCTATTTAGCTTAAGGGGCAGTTTTCACATGACTTTTGTTTATAAGGTTTTAACTGAATAGCCTTTTTAGCAAATCAAGATGACCCCATTTATAATTGTATACATCATAAAAGTTTTATTATCATTTGTATTTATTATTTTACTCTTTTATTCCTGTCCTTAAAACATGCACTGAAGCCAGATTACAGTTTAATGAAACAAAACTAATACCAATAAAAACAATACAAAATAACCCTTCTTTCAAATCCTTCCTCAAGTCCCCTTTCTCACTCACATGTCTTTGATTTAGCCTCTTAATCTGCATTATAAACTGTAGCTAAGTTTTAAACCAGCAGTGAAGTATGTGTAAACTTCAGATGTTGCTGGACTGCAGTTGCCATCATAACCTGGTCTTTGGGGCACATGGGAGTTGAACTCCACAGGTTTTTTCTCTACCTTGTTCTTTCCTTATTGTCTGTTGGGACTTTTCTCTGTCGTTTACAGTCCTATCTGCCTTCTCAGATGTAAGTCTTTAAATGTGACTGCAGCAGACCTTACCACTAGGAAAGTGGGTATAGGACTGCAACCAAAGCAAATGTTTATTATTGCACGTATATTTCATGTTTTTCCTCCTGCAAGGAGTGCAAGGCAGCCTACATTGTCCTCCAGCCCTCCTACATTGCATCCACACAACAATCCTGTGAGAGAGGTTAGGCTGAGAGTCAGGTATGGGCCTAAGTCACCCATTCAGCTTCATGGACAAGCCACACCACACTGGCTCTCCATATGTTTAGGGTATCACAAATATCATAGATGTAATATAGATTGATTATAAATAATGTAAAATACTATAAAAGCAGTGTAATTTAAAAACAACATCAGATCATTTAAAAATCTCCTACTAAGAAGAGGGTCCTCACAAATGCTTTTGAAAGAAGGCAAGGATAGGACCAAGCAACTATTTTCCAGGGCATCAAATTCTACAAGTTCTGTTTCTGGTAACCAGCAGCCAGAGTCCCAGAGGTAACCAGAGAGCTGCATACTGCTCCCAGGAAGTGTGTGCATGCATGGAGCTTCATAAATGAGGGAATAATGTGCTTGATTTTCAGCAGCATCAACCAGTGTACAAGCCGGTTACGTGGGTTTGGCTTTCTTTTTGGTCTTGGCAGTGTATACTGATCAGCCCGAGCCTTTCCAATGACCATCGTCCTCCAAGCTAATGTTTTTTTTTCTTTTAAATTGTTATATTGTTATTGTTTATGTATGTTTTTTTGTATTTTTTGTGAGCTGCCCTGAGGCTTTGTTGCGATGGGGGTGGCATAGAAATGTTTTAGATAGATAGATAGATAGATAGATAGATAGATAGATAGATAGATAGATCCCTTAGATTTGTTTGACTACAACTTCTGGCATCACTCAGCTAGCTTGATAGTTTGGAATGGTGGGTGCTGTAGTCCCTCTGAAGGGTGCCTGGTTAGGAAATGCTGCCCTATAGGACTAAGCAGCCATTTAAAAGACGTGTGGAAGACTATTGACTACATGACCCTAGTCCATGGAGAAGCTTTGATTTTTAGTCAGAGGTGGAAGCCATAGAGTCAGTTTCAGCTAAGGACTGAGAACTCCATTCTATCAGGACTTCCACTGGCTGATGAGCCAGGAGGAGGGTGAGACACCGGACACTGGCACTGCTAACATCTGCAGCTGCGGGACCTGACATTGACAAAGGCTCCTGCCTCTTAACCAGGGATGTCTTCCATGGGAGCAGGACAACAGCAGTTGGTTTCTACAGGAGAGGTATTTTGGGATGTGTCTATTGTTGCATTGTCAACTAAATAGGGTGGCAGCAATCACCTGAGAGCCAGGTTTCCTGATCAGGAATGACAGTCCAATAATGATCTTTATCAGTCACTCACCTATATTTAAGCCTGAACAACCTGTAGTAGATTTTGGTAACTGGAAAGGTTTCCTGCTTTCTTGGAACTCTGAATTTCAAAGATTATGTTTTTTTGTGCTGACAGTTGAGCACACAAAGTTGAGGCCTTAGTTGTGATGCTTGTGACCTAATTCTTACCTTTTAAAAAATTGCTGTAATCTGTTAACTTTGGGACTCTACTGGGGCTGTAAAGGCATATAGCTAGTTACTGGAGCTACTGCAGTTAAAGGTTGATTGAGACTTTTGTGAGGATAGAAGTTCTGACGCCACCAACTTGTCTTCATTATAAGACATAGTATAAAGATAGCCTAGGAGTGAGGAATGAAGAAGTAACTGTCTCATTAAACTGAACTCCATGGTTATGGATATCATTTCTAAATTTAAAATCACTGATCAGAATTAATTACTTTTCAGAGTGTTGTCCGTTGCCTCTGGCATCCAAAGCTGAACCAAATTATGGTTGGTACAGGGAATGGATTAGCTAAGGTCTACTATGATCCCCTCAAGAGCCAAAGGTATTTCATTTATTTTATCTGAAACTTCTCAACATGTGTAAATATGTCTTAAAGTGCATAAAGCATTACTTGAATTTTGTCTACATGCAGAGCTTCATTTTAAAGGTGATGGGTTTAAAAAAGCTTCCCCTACTATTGAAAATTAGGGTTCAATCGTAGCTATGGTTAGGCAGAGGGAAGCTGGGAGTTGTAGGGCTTTTCTCTGCCTAAAGTTGCCTAGGATCGTGCCCTTAATGTTATGTAAGTTAAAATTTCTGGAATGCTGCATCTAAGGTGATGCCTAAGTTGTGTAAGGAACAGAAAACTACAGCTATATCTCACACATTGGACGAAATTATTTATTACAGCCAAACTATGATTTGGATGGGAGCAAACATCATGGTTGTCCTCCCATCTCACTGTTCTTTCTGTGCTTTTATCAGGGTTACTTTAAACAACAGTTTACATCTCACACATTTAATTTTGTGCTCAAAACAATTTGGTATGAAACCAGAATCATGGTTTGTAGTCCATGATTAAACCCCAGTTTCCCATTTTGGATATAGTAGAAGCCTTCCATGTCTTGTGCAATTGTCATGCAAGCAGGGAAACCTGTGGACAAGAGGGCAGAGCACAAAGGCATAATGTTCATCCCCAGCCTAAGAAAATATGGCTCATTAAGCTGATTGTGGTGTCAGAACTGGCCCATTCTCTGTAGGTTCCCATTGCTTAATGCCATGGGGGTACAGAGCATATATTCCCCTTATATCTAAATAAATAAATGTTTAATGTGCTGAGGCTAAGGCGCTAGTTTCGTAACTTACATTTTTATGATTTGTCTATTCAGCTGTGCTCTGCACTCATGCTCAAGAAGAGGTTATGGAAATGGAAACAGATTTCTAGTCTGTTCCACTGTTTCTGCATTCCCTTCTCATTAACTTTACATCAAGATGATAGTAAATGTGCAAGTAAGAAATGACAAGTAGATGGTTCAGTTGATTTCTTCACTACTTTCTCCTCTTTTAGTGTAAATTTTTAATATCACCTTGGATCATAGACTGAGGGTCCATACTATGGTACTTGAAGAATCTTTCTGACATCTCATGGTGCTACTGCTCCTCATTCAACTGCAGAAATACTTCATGCTTTTCCTTGCCTGAATTCTGTCTTACAATCCAGACATCGGTCCAGTTCTCATGGTTAACAATCCATGTGTTGCTTGTGAGCATTAGCAGGCATGCTGGGTCCTTTTCACTTGCCTGCTCTGCTTTCCAAAATGACCCGAGAATGCCCCATTGCTGAGCTGTTGTCATTACATCCAGACCTGGAACTTCGGGTTGTTTGGGGTTACAGTACCAAACTTTTATCCTGTGGTTCCTGTTGTTTTGGAAAGCTGGGTCAAATGGAAGTGGCAAGCAGGCAAAAGGCTCACTCCCGTTCAGCCAGGCTAACCCAAGGATTTGGAGGTATGTGAGACCCAGATTTAGGGGGTGGGGGGAAGGGTTCCTTTACCTTAAGTTACGCTTAGAGAATGAAAGGAACCTAGTGCTACAGTAGACCTGGATTTCGGTATAGATCTGCTTTCCAAACACATGAATTGAACAGGCCGAGATCTGGAAACTCCCACAGTTCTTAAGAGGAATGTGACATGTTTGCATATCCTAGTCATTATAAAAATATATAAAGGAAGCTAATGTTGATGAAATGGATGTGTTTTAGCATAGTTTATTTAAGCAGCCTGGATTGAGAATCAGCTATCACTGTAATGTCTCATTCAAGGTTGTGGTTACTGCTTTCCAGGACTTGGCTGAACTCTTGCACTGCCGCCATATATGAAATGCAAAACATATTCCCATGAAGTGTGCGCCAGTCAGAGGTGGCTCACTTTAGGCAGTCCAGATCTTCACAGGGAGGACTGAGCAGCCAGTATCAGAAGACAGAAGGCTGTTTGGCCAACAAATGTAGTAGCAGCCCTCCGATATTTGCAGTTCAGTCCAAGCAGCTATTGTAACTGTGCTAGGGGTCTTTGAAGAAGGAGAGAGTACTTCAGCAGGGCCCAGTAACTACTTAAATGTCCTGCAGTAAAGGACAGTCTTTACCTGGAGCAAAAAAAGATAGTAAAGTGGTGCCAGCTTATCCTCAGTAGGGAGCTTGATCCATAACGGGGGGGGGGGGGGGCAGCCACTGAGCCATAAAGGCTCCTCTCCTTGTTGCCACCATCCAAGCCTTCCTTGGACTGGCAATCAGAGGACAGTCCCAGGACATGATTGTAGTGTCTGGGGAGATAAAAGTTGGGAGAGGTATTCCATCAGGTATCATGTAATGGTCACTTACTTCATATGAACAAGCAATTTCAGTAACTATTGTTCAAAGTTAGCTTGTTTGAAATTAACCATAATTGGTCCAGATGCAACACCTAAATGTCACTCATGTTCATGTGTGTGCGTTCATTCTCTGGCAATATTATCCCCCTCTCTGTTCCAACTGACATTTAAAATTTAATCACCGTTCATTTTGTTCTGCATAGAAAGTAAGCTATAGACACAGAGAATAGCTTATAGGGACATAGTAGGGACTTCCATTGAACATAGTAGGGATTTATGTCCAAGTAAATATAAATTAGATTGTAGAATATTCCTTTTTCTCAACCAGACTCCTTTATTTCATATTTTAATTTAATTTAGGGGAGCAAAATTATGTGTTGTAAAGACAAAAAGAAAAGAGAGACAAGCAGAGACACTCACACAGGACTATATCATAACACGTAAGTAACATTTACATGTTAATTAAATACAGGATTTTACTTCTCTGTTTGTTAAAATTGTGGTGCAGGAAAGTTTAAAGCTCCCTTTTGAAAATGGAGTCCTGCTGATTATCTATGCAGTTTGGCAAAAGGAGGGTGAAACCCAATTTAGCTCCAGTCATGCCCCTTAAAAAACAGTCATTTGGTCTTCAGCTTTTCAAAGGGGCTTTGCTCGCGTAGTCCGGAGCATGAGTGGAATATGGAAACCATGTGCTCCTGGTTGTATTCGCTGTTTGCCATTGTACTAGGGCTATGCATGTGGAAGCTGTTCCTCGCTGGATGAAGGCTTGTATGATTTCGGTTCTCAACTATTTTCATACTTCAGGACAGTCATTAGCTATATATCATTTGCAAATATTGTCACATTGGCATACTTTTACTGTTACTTTACTTTTCATCATTATTTATCTTACAATTTTTCGAACTTTGACTATTTTTGGTGACAAAAGCTCAAAGTATAAAGTTCAAAGCAAAAGCGTATATGCATCCCTATTCTCTACGTCTTTCATTCATTCTCGTGATGCGAACGACAAGCAGCCTTGTGGCAACTTAAAAACTAATATATATTATGGTATAGAATTTCTGGGCCACAGTCTGCTTCACGAGGGCAACAGTAAATAATACTTTAAATTATATCAGAAGCAGGAAACCAACTAGGGAGACATTTGGACCACTGGATAATCATGAAGTTCAAAGAGTAGTAGAAGAGGATAAGGACACAGAGCAGAAGCTGAAAATTTCTTTTTTATCTGTCTTCACTGCAGAAGTTATAAAAAGTCATTTGGTACCTAGACCAAAAGAAGTCTGGTTAGCCTATCCATGTTCAGCAACACCGTTCTAATTGGGACTTTACTGCCCCTCAGAGAAAGTAGATTGTGACATCTCTGCTTTGCAGCCCTTGCGTACAGCCTTAATATGTGGCACCTTCACCTGAGGGGATTAAGTGTTGTTATTTTTTTAAATTGAGGCATATCACTTAGATGGATTTTCCCCAAGGCTTATGTCTACATATGGGAATGTTTTTGGTTACCTCGGATACTCTGAGCAAAATTGTATAGCATACCACTAGTCAACATAAGGTTGAGTCTTCATGCTTCATGTGACATACAGATGTAAGACGTAACTGTTTGTTTATCTAGTTTTGAAGCCATCTGAAACAAGAACGTAGTTGTAATGCTGATCAGTTAAACAACCCCTAAGAGCTGGATTAGGCTGTATCTACAGCACTTCAGTATCTACTTTGTGCCCAGGCATAACTGTCTTGAATATGGCTTCAAGCCCAGCGATTCATCCAATTTGTGATCACTTGGTTGCATGAGCAGCGTTGGCGATGGGTCATCTGGTAGGGTCCCAACCATGTTTGGCTATCAGGGCGCTTTATGCATCATAGTTGCTCTGTTTGCTTCCATGCTGAAGTGGCAAAAATTTGAATAAATACTTTAGGGCCCATAGATAGAACTCTAGCCAAATGTTTATTATAGGTTAGCAATCAAGAAAGGGTTGCAAGATCATATGCTCTGTTTTCTCTCTTTTATTTATTTATTTGTTTATTTCTGTACTACCCAATAGCTGAAGCTTTTTGAGTAAATACAGTCAAATGCAATGTAGACTAAAACAACAGTAAAACATCACAGAACTGCATTATAGAATTGAAAAAACACATCTTTTGCTCTTGAATTTTCCGCAGCCTCTCTCTAATATAGTTTAACATTACATTTAATGGTTACGTCTGACCATTATTAACCATAGTCAAGGCCAGGCAACGTGCAACCCTCCTCCTACCCTTGGACCTGTAAGAGACGAGCAAGGAATGTTGCCGTCCACCTTTTCCACAGTTCCAAAGTTTGAAGAAAAAACAGGTGTTCTGGCTATTGCTTTGCTGAGATTTTAATATTTTACATTTTGAGGAAAGTTCCCCCTCCCTCCCTCTCCCTCACATGTATGTCTTGTCTTATATTCAGTCAGGATCTCTAGACAGCTTACATAAAAACAGAACAAAGCTACAAAGGCACTTGCAAAAACATAACCTACAGAATACAGTGGTACCTTGGCTCACGAACTTAATCCATTCCAGGACTCTGGTCGTGACCCAAGTTAAATTTCCCCATAAAGTTCAATGTAAATAAGGTTAATCCGTTCTGTAACTATTTTTTTTTAAATCAGAAAAATTGGAAGCAAAGAGACAAAGAGCAACAAAGATCACGGCCATCTCCCCCACCCTCACCCCGAGCACGAGCAAGGCCATCTCCCTGTCCCCCCGCAGCACGACCGCAATTGCGCTTGTCATTCCTGCACACGCCTGTCATATCGGCACGCTGGAGGGGGAGAGACGGGCGCGATTGCGGGCCGGTGTGCTGGGGGGGAGACGGGTGTGAACGCAGGTGTGACCGTGCTGGGGGGGAGATGGCCGAGATTGTGGTTGCACTCATGCAGGAAAGACGGGCGCAATCACGGACACACTCGTGCAGGAAAGACGAGCGCAGGGAGATGGCCGTGATCACGGTCACCACCCAATGCGGAGTTTGCAACCTGAGTAAAAATTTTTATGAAATTTTTGTTCGTGACCCAATTTGGTTGTGAACTGAGGCGTTCGTGAGCTGAGGTACCACTATATATAAAATATGCAGTTAAAACATTCTAACTATTAAAATCCTGTGCAAATAAAAGGGTCTTGGCCTGGTGTTGAAATGAATAAATAGTTGGCGCCAGGTACAAGGAATCTGTGGAGCAGATTCTGTAGTTGGGAGCTATCACGGAGAAGGCCCTGCCCTGAGTACCCTCTCTTCAAAGAGGGCTCCCAGAGAAGACCCTCGGCAAATGAGCTTCCAGAAGGTGTATATAGAAGGAGACATTCCTTCAAGTATCCAGGCCCTAAACTGTTTAGGGCTTTATGTGTCAACCTTAATACCTTAAATCAAGCCATTGATTGGTTGAATCATATCCAGCCCTTTACAGTGTCTCAGGGTGGCATATGTATGGTTCCTGTTGCAAAAATGTTGTATCCTGTTAATCTTTAGACCTTCTGAGGCTAAATAAAAATATGTCTTGTTGTTTTCCAACTTACAGCTCATGCTCTTCCAATGTTTCGTGAACCTCGGCAGCGAAGTACAAGAAAGCAGTTGGAAAAGGATAGATTGGATCCCATGAAATCTCACAAACCTGAACCTCCAGTAGCAGGACCAGGTAACTAGGTTTGATGTTAAAGTGCTTAGGCCATTGTGCACTCATTTGTGCAAGACTGAATCACCCTGTAAAATCCATCGTAACTCACATGTTAGAAGCTGGAGCTGGTGACGTAACAGGAGAATCATTCACTCCTCATCTGTGTGAATGCAGTTTTTAAATTTTTCTTCTGAGCTTTGCCTCTTCTGTTTGTTCTAAGCACTTTGCACATCTGTTCATTCTCTCCTATATTAGGTCGCGGTGGCCGTGTTGGAACTCATGGTGGTACTTTGTCTTCGTACATAGTCAAGAATATTGCACTGGATAAGACTGATGATAGCAACCCTCGGGAGGCCATTTTACGGCACGCAAAGGAAGCGGAGGAGAGCCCATACTGGGTTGCTCCAGCGTACTCTAAGTAAGGAAATGATCTTAAGTGGGCTTGGGTTGTGGGGGGACGACCCAGATGTAATACGTCTTGAAGCCCTGGTGAACTTGAATATAAGCAGAAGGCCTATTTAACAACACCATTTGCTGCTGCATTTTTTTGGATTGTTGCCACTAATGTAGAAAACTGATAGGATGTCAGCTTCTTTTTTAAAAGAGAACCAAGTTTGCAACACATCAGAATGCTAATGAATAAAGTAAATTTGGGGGTCTTACTGAACACATTTTAAGTACTTTATATAATTTCTGTCTGAACATGCTTTTAGTTTGCTGTTACAGTGATGTTATTATTATTATTATTTTATTACTTAGAAAATTTCTATGCCGCCCCATTCGCCAAAGCCTCGGGGCGGCTCACAAAACATCAATTAAAATATAATACATTAAAAATATAAAACGAATTCACAATATAAAATAAGTCGCTCTGGCCAAAGAATAAAATAAATAAATAGTAGTAACAGTTAAAATGACGTTTGAATAAAAAGGTCTTCGCCTGGCGCCGAAAAACAAATAACGACGGCACCAGGCAGACCTCTCTGGGGAACGCATTCCATGGATTGGGCGCCACCACAGAGAAAGCCCTCCTCTGAGTACCTACCCTCCTAATTTCCTTCACGGAGGGTTCCCGGAGAAGGGCCTCTCCCACAGATCTCAGGGGGCGGGCAGGCGTATATGGACGTAAGCGCTCCTTCAGGTAGCCAGGACCCAAGCCGTTTAGGGCTTTATAGGTCATCACCAACACCTTGAATTGGGCCCGGACTTCAATGGGAAGCCAGTGAAGCTGACGGAGGACTGGAGTCATGTGAACATAACGCCCAGTCCCCGTCAGCAGCCTGACAGCTCTATTTTGAACCAATTGAAGTATCCGGACTGTCTTCAAGGGTAGCCCCACGTTAGAGCGCGTTACAGAAGTCAAGGCGGGAAGTCACCAATGCGTGTGTCACTGTCGCCAGGCAGTCATCCTCCAGGTAGGGGCGCAGGTGATGGATCAGCCGAAGCTGAAGGAAAGCGCTCCTCGCCACTGCTGTCAGCTGAGCTTCCAGTGAAAGCTCTGGGTCGAGGAGCACTCCCAAGCTGCGGACCTTGTCCCTAAGAGGACCTGGATTGGTGGAAAACGAGAGGTAGAGCTGGGTATCATCAGCGTACTGATAATTCCGCAGCCCACACCTCCTGATGTCCTCTCCCAGCAGTTTCATGTAGATGTTAAACAGCAAAGGGGACAAAATGGACCCCTGCAGTACTCCATGGCATAGCTGCCATGGCGCAGAGCCATAGTCCCCCAGCACCACCTTCTGGAATCGGTCATTGAGATAGGAGTGGAACCTGACCCCCAATCCCGCTAGCCTATCCAGAAGGATACCATGGTCGATGGTATTGAAAGCCGCTGAGAGGTCCAGAAGAACCAACAGGGACGCACTCCCCCTGTCCTTCTCCCTGCACAGGTCATCATACAGGGCGACCAAGGCAGATTCAGTACCGTACCCGGGTCTGAAGCCGGACTGAAATGGGTCCAGATAATCAGTTTCATCCAGGAGAGCTTGGAGTTGTCCCACCACCACCCGCTCCAACACCTTGCCCAGAAACGGGATGTTGGCCACTGGTCTATAATTAGTGGCCATCTCTGGATCCAGTGACTCTTTCTTCAGGACCGATCGGACTACCGCCTCCTTTAAAGGGGCAGGTACCCGACCCTCCCTCAGAGAGGCGTTAACTACTTCCAAGATCCAGATCCCAATCCCGTGCTTGGAATTATTTATTAACCAAGACAGGCAAGGGTCCAATAGGCAAGTGGTGGGACGTACTCATCCAAGCACCTTGTCCACATCATCAGGCCACAGTAACTGAAATTCATCCATTAATTTTGCACCAGACGGCAGCATTGGTGTCTCCCCAGAAACCTCTGAGTCACTAGTAGAGTCTAGCTCGTGACGAATCTGAGCGATTTTCTCCCTGAAATGCTTGGCAAAGTCATCACAGCGGGCCTTCAAGGGTGGAACCAGATCTTTCTTAGGACCTGGACGAACCAGGCCTTGCACCACTTGAAAAAGCTCCGCCAGATGGCATTTTGAGGAGGCAATGGAAATGGAAAAGAAATTCTTTTTCGCTGCCCTCACCACCACAGCATAGGCCCGATAATGGGCTCTCAAGTGTGTTCGGTCAGATTCATCCCGTGATCTCCTCCACCTACACTCTAGTCGTTTCCCAGCCTGCTTCATCGCCCGCAATTCAGGTGTATACCAGGGGGAAGAGTGGGCTCTGCCCGGTGGGAGAGGACGCTTAGGAGCAATCATGTCAACAGCCCTGGTCATCTCCCCGTTCCACAGTTCGACCAGAGCCTCGAGAGGAGCACCAGTCTTGTCAGCCGGAAACTCCCCCAGGGCCTTCAGGAATCCATCCGGATCCATCCGGCTCCGGGGGCGGACCCACACAATCGGGTCCGCACCCTTACAGAGGGGGAGGCCGCTCTCGAGCAGAAACCTCACCAGGAAGTGATCTGACCATGACAGGGGTGTCAAACATAAATTCCTCACCCTCAGACCACCCTCCTCCTGCCCCGTTGAGAAAACCAGGTCCAGAGTGTGTCCACGTTCATGGGTTGGGCCGATGACATGTTGAGACAGCTCCATGGCTGCCATGGAGGCCATGAAGTCCTGAGCCGCCCCGGTCAGATCAGTCTCGGCATGGAGATTGAAGTCCCCCATGACCAACATCCTGGGGGTCCTCAACACCAGGTCCGAGACGATCTCCGTCAGCTCAGGCAGGGAGACTGTTGGGCAGAAGGGTGCACAGTACACCAACAGAATCCCTAATCTGTCTCGGTCGCCCAACACCAAGTAGAGGCACTTCAGCCCTGGTCTCGAAGGGACCGGAAGTCCCATGAGAGAGATGGAGGCTCGGTAAACCAAAGCGACCCCCCCTCCCCTCCCCTCCAGCTGTGAATAGTGCTGAACCAGATACCCGGGTGGGCACATTTGAGAGAGGGTGGCACCCCCTCCCCCGCCCAGGTTTCCGTTATGCAAGCCAGGTCGGCCCCCTCATCCACAATCAAGTCATGGATGAGGGAAGATTTATTGTTGACCAACCTGGCATTGAGCAACAGCACCGTCAGGCCCGAGGGGCAGTTGACAAGACTACCTGGAACCCTCTGGCTGGGGGCAAAACCATAAGGAGGGACAGGTGTCAACCATCTGTCCCTCCTTCTTCTGTGCGGACATGTTAAGCCCCCACCGCTATTACATCCATTGCCCATGACCACCCCAATGGCGGTGCCCCCGCGCTCCCCAGGAAACACAAACGTCGACATGGCCAGGGACGACTCCATAAAAACAAATTAAAACAGATTAAAGTACAATATACAATATATTAAAATATAATTAAAATACAATAAAATTATAAAAACAATCAAAAATGTTACAGATGTTAGCACATTCATGTCTTTCTAAAATAAGTGTACTACAACCCAGGTCACAAACCACTGGGTGGTTTTTATAGCAGCATGAATGAACAATGATGCAGGATTGCTGCTTGTAAACAATTCCCCCATCTTGCACCTCTGTAATAGGTCTCTGTGGAAACAAAGGTCTTTGCATTGTCAGCTTCCAGCACGAATTTGTTTTGCTTATTGTTGTACACAGATAGGTGCTTTAATATTTCTTTATGAACACATAGAACATGTGAACAGTTTCTTAGTGTCCTTAGATTCTGCCACACTTTAAAACTTTACTACAGCTGCGGCAGTTCCTTTAGTTTATCTCATAGTATTAATGCAGGCTTTAAAAGTCTACCACCACCATTGCTGGCTGGTGATAACAGAGATTGAAGTCCCAGCATAGTAGGCCAGTACAACTGCAGAAGCTCCTTACCATATGCTCCTCATTCAGCTGGAATGTGGGTGATACAGCAGTTCAGGGGCTGTGCTGTTGGACTGGGCTCAGAAGATGCACGTTTTAGCCCTACTCAGACTCAAGGTGCACCGGGTGACTCTGGGCCAGTCACTGATTTTTAGCCTAATCTAATGTACAAGGTTGTGAGGATAAAATAGAGAGGAGGAGCACCATGTAAGTCACCTTGGGTTCCTTGCAAAAGAAGAAGGGGGATTAGAAATGTAATATTAAATAAATCAACCCATGTAATTAACCATACCTGCAGAATAGTGGGCTGTCAGTTTTACAGTGTCACATTGTTCCTGTAACTAAGAGCACATAGGAAAGCTATTAAAATAGGGGTGATTCCTAAGTCCAAAAGTACTTCCTTTCCTCAAGTCTTACATGGAAACATACCACTATGCCACGCAGCTCTGCAAGCACAGGTCTATCTTTACTATTAACAGTTTGCAGAAAAGGGGTTTTCGTAGAATCATAGAATAGTGGAGTTGGAAGGGGCCAGAAGGATTTCATGAGGTCCCGCTTGTCATATTGGGAGTGGGTGGGACTGGGGTTAAAAAAACCTGTCCAGCATTACTCTGGCCACGTACTCAGTCTCCATTATCAGTGGCATAGTAGGTCCAGGACCCACAGAGATGTGGCACTGCCTTATTTTTGTTAGCAGGGGCGGGGTTGTTTTCTTCCACCCCCTCAGAGTTTCCAGGTCCCTTTAATCTTTAGCTGCAAACTGTGCAGTAAGGAATGCATATATTAGAACCATCCAAAATTCCAAAAAGGAGAGTAGGGACCCAGTTCTCCTACAAACATCAACATTGATCCCCTTGGGACTGTAAGTCATTTGCAATGTGTTGGTCTTAATGGGCAATTAAGGCCCTTTGACATTACAAAGGACCTGCTCTTTCATAGAGGAGAAGTGCTAGAACTAGTGTGTGTGTGTGTGTGTGTGTGTGAACACAACTGCCTGCCTTTTTGGACTCTTCTTTAGAGTGTGGCTATGGAGACTGTATGATGAACATCTGCCCTTCAAAGCATACCACTACACCACTGCCCATCTTTCTGCTAACATTTTAGAGTAGTACCATTTCCTGCAGACATTTTGCAATCTTATGCCCACTTGCCTGTTTGAACTCAATGGAACTTATTTCTGAATAGCATCTCGTACTGCCACTCAATATGGCACTGAAAGACCACTTGATTAGCTAATTGCTGAAACCCATATTCCTGAATCACTCTTTTACTTCAAGGAATGCTCTGGAAAGTTTAGTGAAAGTGGTGGAATTGCTACGTCTGGCAACCTTTTCTTAGAGAAGAGATCAAATATACCAAGGGCTTAGTTTTCTTCTCATTAAGTATGTAATTCTTTCCCCTTGTAAAACTTGGCATTCTATTTCATTCCACTAATAGGGATCTCAAGTCTGTGTTTGACCCAGTAATTTCATTGATCGAAGATCAGATTTCATCCCTGACACCTGCAGTGTAATGAACATGAAAGTTTTAAAACACAGTAGTAATTCAGACGGGTTACAGTGTTCAGCAGGCCGTTCATATTACAGTTTCTTGTTAAGAACATATGTGGATGAGAAGTAGGTAGGAAGTAATTCTGCATGCTGTTCATGTCTATATCTGATGACAACATTTGGAGGAATATGTTGTAGCAGTAACCATTATCCTACTGACGTGATGTTGAAGATATGCAGTTTCACTTCCAAGAAACTACCACTCTTTTTGCATTCAGGGCTTGTCCTATGCAGATTTTAATCATACTTGTTTCAAAATATAGTACAACAGAAACTCAGGTACCAAGATTTTTGAACTCAGAATCCAAAATCAGGCAATGCATATATTACGACCATCCAAAATTCCAAAAAGGAAAAAAAAGAAAAAGCTTCTCAGTTCTCCAGAACTCTGCATCAGGCTACTTGGTACAAAAAACAAGGATGGGGGAAAAACTGGAAAAGTCCAAAAATTTGGAATTGGCAAGATGTGGCCATGTGGTCTGCAACTTCAATAGACCCAATCCCAGATGGGAAATTGCAGGGTGAATTGAAGGAATTATTTAAGTAAGCTATATTTTTTGTCTAACTTCGATTTTTCCATTTGTTGTTGGTATGCACAAGTCTTACCTATCCATGGTCAGAGCCTTGAAAAATTTGCTTAAGCCCAGAAAGATGGTTAGGAACCACTGGGAAGCTGAAAAGAGAATCACGGCAGAAGGGAAGAAAGATCAAGTCAGGACCTGAGCTAGAAGCAGGATTTCTTGGGTAACTTTTTAAATTAAAGATGATCAGCTGGGCTATGGTATAGCCCAGATTGTCTCTACTGGGCTGTATCTCCCAGCCCCAGTCCACTGAGAACCAAAAGTGAAAGGTGCCCCATGTATTTCTGAGCCTTCACTGAGGAAAGGGCTTGCTCATTAAACTGTTTTATTTCCCTTTCTTTCATGAAGTCGGATTATTTAGCAAGGCAAAACCAGAAGGAGACAACTGACAACTTTCCTTTCCCCCGGCTGGTCTTCTAGAGTTGTTTGTTCTAGTTTTGTGTTAGTTTTGTTTTTTGAACATGTTTTATTAACATTTTTGGGATCACCCAAAATGACAGACAACCTTTTCTGCCTTGGAGTCTCTCCTACATCTAAACCTAAAACTCTGTGGATTGCTAAACAGTCGATATCCCACAAAGTAAGAGCCACTTTTGGGTAGTCTACTGAAATGTTATATAATGTATCCTCTAATTTAGTTCAGACTTTTATCATGTAAAAATATTAAGCAGGATATAAATATTTAAACCTGGTGGGTTTGCAAAATAAAATCAACCAAGCTATAGAAATTTATGTGCGAGCCAATCCAACAGAATAAATAAAACAATAAATAAAGCTTAATAAAGATTGTTTCTTTATGAAAAAGCACTGTGAATATCTGATTCTTGCATTTTAAAGGAAATTTGTTCACATTTTTAAAATGTCGTCTGCTTTATTAAAATGCATTCAGACAAGGCCCAGTTATCTCCTAATTGTTCTTGCTGTTGTTGTTGCGAAGTTGTGTCCAACACATCGTGACCCCATGTACAACATTCCTCCAGCTCTTCCTGTCCTCCACCATCCCCCAGAGTCCACTTAAGCTCGCACCGACTGCTTCAGTGACTCCATCCAGCTACCTCATCCTCTGCCTCTCCCTTCTTCTTTTGCCATCTATTGTTCCCAGCATTAGGCTCTTCTCCAGGGAGTCCTTCCTTCTCATTAGGTGGCCAAAGTATTTGTGTTTCATCTTCAGCATCAGGCCTTCTAAAGAGCAGTCAGGGTTGATCTCCTCTAGGACTGACCGGTTTGATCACCTTGCGATCCAGGGGACTCGCAGGAGTCTCCGCCAGCACCACAATTCAAAGGCCTCAATCCTTCGGTGCTCAGCCTTCCTTATGGTCCAGCTTTCACAGCCATACATTGCAAATGGGAAAACCATAGCCTTGACTATATGCACTTTTGTTGGCAGGGAGGTTTCTCTGCTTTTTAGTATGCTGTCTAGATTTGCCATAGCTTTCCTCCCCAGCAGCAAGCGTCTCTTAATTTCTTGGCTGCAGTCCCCGTCTGCAGTGATTAGAAATTCTCTCAAATATGGTGCAGGCTTTTTTCCCAGACTTAAGTAGATAGCATAGGTCAATGAGCATAATAATTGATGTGGCATTTCCAGGGTTTCCTTTAGAGAAGGTTCATAGGCCCATGTCCATGAAAGTTGCAGTTTATCCGTGCATATCATATCATATCATATCTTTGCTTGGCCACACCACTTGCCTGCAGCATTGTTTCTTTGTGCATGTATCCCATCAAGTGTGTAATAATAATTGAAAAGCTAAGCGGCGGCAGCTGTTGTTATGTGCCATCAGGTTGTCTCTGACTTATAGTGACCCTGTGAATGAAAGCCTTCCATAATGCCCTATCCACGATAGTCCCATTTAGCTCTTTTAAATTCAAAGCTGTGGTTTCCTTTATGGATTCAATCCATCTCATATTTGGTCTTCCCTTTTGTCTTCTGCCTTTGACTTTCTCTTACATTATTGACGTCATGATTCTTACTTTTTCACAAAGTGTCTGAAGTAGGACAGCCTCATTTTTGTCATTTTTGCTGCTAGAGAAAACTCTGGATTGATTTTATCTATGATCCAATTGTTTGTCTTTCTGTTGGTCCAGGGTGTTTGCAATGCTAACCTATGTCTCTGAAATCTCCCGAAGGCATTTGAACTGATGGGCTTTTCTGAAATACCGCAGAAAGATGGGTGTTTTTTCTCAGGATGGCCTGATGGAGCACTGCCCAATTTTCCATCAGTGCTAGGCCACCATGCAGCAGCATTCAAGCGATGGGGAGGTCAGGTGGAGGAGACAGCGTTATGATGTGCCAGTCGGTTGATCCATCAAATCTTCCTGCACTAACTGTGTGTTAGGAGTTGCTGGTTGGCATAATCCAACAGGGATCAAACACCTTCTGTTCTGGGTGAAGAATGTGCCATTTTTATTCTCTGCTCAACAAACTTCTGTGCGTACAGGTTGCATAATAAAGAGCGATATGCACACAGAAGACTGCTTCCATGCCTGGATTGCTGTTGCTGCATCCAGTGGAGGATAAATTATAAGCAAGTCCCAAAATATCCAGTTGTTCCAGTGCCTTTTCCTTGTCTGTTGCAGCACGTAGAAGGTAGGTTGCTTCATAATCAGAAGCAGCATGTTCCAGACCTGGAACGTTATCACATCAAAAGCAGTTCTTAACAAGAGATGAAAGAACAAACTTGTACTTTTATTGACATGGCAGAATCTTAATACTTTATGTTCCTTTAATGTTGTAAAAATAATATTACCCATAAGCCAAAGCTCTTCTGGCTTGCTTTTTATTAATTACATGCTGGATGATGGTCAGCCACAATGCACTTTTATGGTAACTATCTTATGTTTTTTCTTTGTGTTATCTGTGATAAACTTTTGCAGAGCATTATTTGGAATATCCTAGTGCAACATGTTACTTAGAAAGTTCTAGAGCTGCAGTGGGAGTTTCCTGCCCTCTCTCTCCATTCACATGATCATGGCATGGTGCCAGCTATTCTTGCCAGTTTCCTTTTATCCACTGTATTTGTAGTCACGTTCAAAATACCTTCTGGTTCTTGGAGGTCTCGGTACTTTTTGAGCAGTCTTCCCTTAATCTGTCATTTTCTCTCCTATTCTTGGTTACATCTTGCTTTCAATACTGTATAATACTTGTTAAATGGTTTTGTTGTTGATGATGCTTTTGTGGGTCTTATGACTTCCAGTGAGTTATTTGAGAAATGCCTTAACCATGAAGGGCAGATTTCTTCTAAAGCCTGGACATTGAGTGTTTGGAGGAGGACTGCTTGACTGATTTTTGAAATAGTCACAGAGGACTTGCTTATTCTGTGCAACCAAGCTCTGAAAGCTTCTGATTCCACAGCCCAGAATCAGCTTCCCTATGCTGTCTTTGCATCCAGTTGATTGCCCCATTAATATATTCAGAAGCTTGCTTCTTCTAACATTCCTTTCCTTGAATCTGGGGCTTTAGAAATTTTGGTCATATCACATGAGCCTGAGATACCTCTTATTTCAGGATGATGTTTGACTCTGAGTTAGTCTAAGAAAGTGCTATTCAGATGGCCTCTTACAAACTCATCATGGAAGCTGGCGCTGCTTGAAGTGTTTTGGGATGAAAGATAATTAAGGTCTGATTGAAATGGAAAGTGTCTCTGGAAGTGAACACAGAAGTAGCTTAGTAAGTGTAGCATCATTTAAAACAAATGCCCAGCAAGAACTTGGTGTAATAATGCAGGCAACATCTTGATCAGATTGGACTGAACTTTTGTGCTGGATACAATATATTTTCATATGAAAATAATTATCAAGATAGTATGCAGTCATGTTTTGCTAGATGAGATGTTTCTTCATGAATAAGCCAACCATAAGCTTATCATAAGAAAGATTTCTTTCTTTGTGTGTTTGTTTTCTGGTAGCTGTCAAAATACAGTGTAAAAGTAATTTATTAATAACTTTCATGAGATGCATGCACTTTAAAAATGTGTGCTTCTGCCTGCCATCTTAATTATATTCCAACTGAAAAATATGCAGTGTTCAGGTGATGAGGAGAAGAAATTCCTCTTTCAAGCAATAGTGTAGCTAATGTGAGATGGTGAGATGTGAGATGGTAACACTTATCCTGGGTGCAACCTAGACAGTGAGCACTTTAAAAAGTATTCCCACAAAAATCGAAACCCTATAAGGTTGAAAAATAGCAGTGATAACAATTAAATAATTAGACTGAGCATGGAACTTAAATTGATTGCCCTAAACACAACATGCTAGTTTTGAAATATCTTTGCTAGCCTAGTTCATCTTCAGGCTTAATTGAAAGCGTTTAAAACCCTGCATATGCTGGACCGGGATTATCTGAAAGACTGTTTTTTCTCACATTACTGAATTATTTTAAAATGTGTTTAAACCAGCCTTTACAGTGTACTGTCTTGGAACAAAGTGGGTTCCAAGACTCTAAAACACATGAAAAATCCATTACCATCTTGACCATTCCAAAGACCATTTAGAACAGCAACAGCTAAAATTGTCTCAGGTACTGCAGGATTCAACAAAATGTAGACACATATAAATATTTATATAGTGCATCGGTACCTTTCTATTACCTATACACTAATTAGGATCCCTTGCAACAATTTAGAATCACAATAACCTAGTAAAAATATTGCATTTATTTTTGAAAGAAAGATTTACCATACCTATATCAACAGAAAAAGAGAGGAGGGACCCAAGGAAAAGCATAACCTTTACATAAAATAGCAAACCCTTAGGAGGCAAAAGCTTGTCCAGATAAAAACTGGCAGAAAGACAGTCAGAGAGGAGGTGGTCTGTGCGTCACAGGGCAAGACATTCCATAGTGTTGGTGCAATCACTGATAAAACGCCAATCAGCCATTCTTCCACCCTAGGTAGGACACACAAGGGGCCTCTTCTTCCCATCTTAGGAAGCTTGCAGGATGGTATAGGAAGAGGGGATTCCTCAGGCATCCTGCACGCAAGCCATTTAGGCCTTTAATGGTACCCACCAACACCTGGAGACTTGAAAGCAAATTGGGAGTCACTGAAGATAGTGTACAATAGGTGGTCCCACAGGCATGCACCTGGTGATGATGGCATCCTAAACATCTGAATGTGGGCAAGTATGCCACCATTTGTATTTCCCAGGGAGGGAATTCCAAAGGTGTGAGACCACTACAGAGAAAGGAGCTGCCAACCTACGGCAGGACCTTTGCCACTGATCTGTGTTCAAATAGGCTTACGCAATCCTTCAGGTAATGTGACCCTAACCATTTAAGGCATTCAAAGCCAAAATCAGCTCCTTGAATTCAGCTGAGAAACAAATATGCCGCCAAAGCAGGTTTATTTATTTATTTATACTTCCATTTCTATGCCACCCGCTTCTGAAATCTCAAGGTGGCTTATGATCCAAGCCTCTAGCTCCCACAAGTTTTCTAACCTCTGTGTTCTGCACCAGTTGCAGTTTCAAAAACATCTTCAAGGACAGCCCTGTGTACAGTATATTGCAGTAATTGGACCTGGACAAAACCAAGGCATGATTCACACTAGCTAAGTTATCTTTTTCTAGGCAGGAGCAAAACTGCCAAACTAGCCTCTGCTGGGAAAAAAGCACTCCTGGCAAACAACACCACTTGCATCTCCATAGAAGTGGCCAAGTCCAGCTGCAACTTCCAGACTGCCCAAAAGAACTGGCCTCACTCAGAGTAGACCCATCAGCATGAGCGGATTTTCCAGCCAACAGATTTCCCAGCGAGATTAAGCTTGAATTTATCCTGCCTGCATCCCAAAGCTGCCTTCAGGCAATGGTCATGGGTCTCAGCTGCCTCCCTGGGGTTTGGTCATGGCAGACAGAGGGAGAATGTATTTCATCAGCACCTCTGGATGACATCCAGCTCTTTAATCTTCCTTTCTTCCTACAATGTTTATCACTTAATAGGGGACTGATAAAAGGAAAACAATTATGCCCAGGATTTCTTCTCTCCACCCAGGCCCATGGAGTTGTTCAGTTCTGCAGAACTCCTGTTTAATCATTTTTCTCCTCTAATACCCTTTTAGGACCCAGCCAAAAGCAGTTTTTGCAGAAGTGGAATCAGACGAAGATGAAACGGATGACAAGCCAGAGTGGAAAAAACGTAAAATTTGACGAATTCAAATTGAAGGAGCCTCATAAGGGATTTGGGACAAAGTTGAACTCTTTTTCCTTCTGCAAGAGAAGTCACATTTCTTCAAGCAAAATTACTTTCATGCTTTGGGCTATTTACAGCATACGAACAACTATAATTGCCATAAATCGAAGGACAATTATTTAGCATTAAGTCTGCAATTTGGAAAGAAGGCTAAGTTCATAATAAAAGTTTATTTTCAAACTTTGGTGACGGTGTTTTTGTCTGTTTATTATTCTAAATTATCTTTGATATAAAAGAAAACTGATGTTACACATTTATCTTAGCTCTTGTAACTTTTCAGGTGAAGATATTGGGAAACAGGATACTTGCAAGTATTGACAGTAACACCCAGAACTGTTTTAAGTTCCATATTTACATTTATTTTTAATATAATATCTATTTTGTAATGTATGTTTGTGTTGTGCATTGCAAATTGTACAAAAACTTATACTATTGACAAATGCATTTATTTTCAGCTATCTATAACAGAAGTGAATATTTCTAACAGATGTCTTTAAAAGAAATTGAGAGTCTCTTTCTAACTGTGTACAACAGATTTTTTAAAGGTGGATTGTTCTCTTGTTCTAGAAGGCAAATGCCATCTTGCTGTCTATGCTTTCCTTAATCAATAGGCACATGACTTTGTCCTAATTTTGTATATATTTGCAGGTAACATTAAGCTTTGGCATACGCTAGCAGCTTCTAAAATACAAAAATACAATTTTTAACACTCAGCTTATTGTTTCATGAAATAATTACTGGGAGAAGCTGGCAAATGAGGAGGTGGGAGGAATGGAATTAAAAGGTCCTTGAAGCTCACTGTTTTCCTCTGAGAGAAGGTCGTGGGAGTCCAGCTTGCCCTTACAGTCAAGAAGAGCTCACAGTTTCCCGGTGCCCTGTAGTTGCAATCTTCTCTGCCCCCTTCAGTCCACGCTCAGTCTTGTCAGGATGACCGAAGGAGAGGAGAGATGTGCTCTTTCGCTGACCAAGAGAGGAACTTCTTAGCTGAAAAGCACCTTTCTCTTATCCTTCAGTTCCTGACTTACCACCAGGTGTTTCCTACCTAGAAATGTCTCCTCTACCTTGGGCTTTAAGGCCTGGGATCGCCCTGCTGGCTTTGTGCCCAGGCTAAAGACAAAACTCCTCTCCCTTGCTGCATCCCATGGTGGCTTTCGCCATTGCACCAACCTCCTCTTCTTCCTCAGCTGCCTCTGCTACTGATGAGGCCACAGAGAGAGTGGGGAAGCCACAAGTTGCCAGCCATTGCCCAGCTCCTTCCACCTCAACCATGCGTGCTTCAATCGGGTTGACAGCAGCACTGGCAGGAGGCACCAACCTCCCACAATGGTTTTTAGATACTCTTTGATGGGTATTCTTGAAAAGTGAAGGGGATCCCAAAACCCAGTAAAAGAATCAGCATTGGAAGATAAGGAGGGAAGTCCACAGCCATCGCGAGAAGTTACTTGGATTCTGTGGTCCATCATACTTGAATCGTTCCAAACGCCACTTGGTTGTATGCAGCCCACCTGCCCTTCTGTGTGGCCCCTACTGCCCCTGCCACTCCTGTCACATTTGCAACAGGGAAAGATAGCACTTTCTTGCCTAAATTCTACAATAAGGCAGTCAAAAAGGACCTGTTTAAACTTCAGAACAAAGCTCAATAGACCCTTTTATGCCAGCAGTACGCTAGTAATTTTGGGGGGCTGAGCAGGGATGCAGCCCTGGGTGGGTTCCAGGGTTGGGGGACAAATTGGCCCACAAGCCCCAGAGGTTGCCAGTCAGGGTATCATATGCATATTGAACTATACATTGCATTGGGCTTGTTGCAACAGACCTCCTGATATTTGGAGTCTTAACTGATGTGATGGCATAAAAGGTTATTCACAGACTCCCAGCTAATGCTGGGAAACCTCCCATCCCACCTGACCTGCCAAATGCAAAAAATAGCAAGCAAGTTTTATCTCAGAACCCTCCCTAAATGTTGACTTTCTGTTCAAGCACAATTCTAACTCTTCGGGAAACGGAGCTGTGAGGTTCTTTGCAGTCTTAATTCTGTGAAGAGATGTGATGTGGTCCATTGGTTAGAGACTCGGGACTGACACTGAGACTTGGGAGATCTGAGTTCTAGTCCCCACTCTACCATGAAGCTCACTGGGTGATTTGTAAGCCATTTTGACTGTCTAACTAACACGGAGAGGAGGAGGTCTATGTGAGTTACCATGGGTCCCTTAGAAGAGGAAACTGCAGGATATAAATTAATAAATAAAATAATAATATGAATAAAATGCTGTAAGTTTCGCTGGTGTTAACCTCCCACTTTTCCAGAAAAGTGAGTTGGCATTTTTTGCAAATAACCTGCTTAATATTACCTTCTGGTATCTGGCTCTTTGAAGATGGAACGGTATTCTGAGGCTGCTGGCTGATCCCTATTTGCCAAGTGTTTCTCGTCATATCGTGTGAACCCAGATGAAGAATGCACAAAGTAGAAGATAGAAAGGGAGACTACGTTAATCCTGTATATGGCAGTATACTCTGCAAGGATTAAGCTCATCCAATAGTTACCTTGCAGTGCTTGTCAGAACTTTTGCAGGAAGGAATCTTTTTGATTTGATAGACATTAGTTTTGAGCAACACACAGGTTTCCCCCACCCCCATAAATACGTTCAATCTAGTAAAAACACATGTGGCTTATTCAAGGACTCTCTTCACTAACTTCAAGGTCTCTAATTAGGACACTGTTTCTAAGAATGTTTACACTTAATTCAGTTACTATAATTAGTGGTTCATCAAGTGCACTTTCTCTTCATTGTTAGATTTAGGGTACTGTTGTTTTCCCACAGACCACCTTCCAGCTGGATGAATCTTTGATTTAAATGGCTGTATCACTTAACCCAGCTTTTTTGTTGATGTTTGGCAAAGAGGTCTTTTTAAAACCCAGAAAGCAAGTTCCCTACTGCTAAAAAAGCCTGAAAGAGGGGTTCACTAAAAGTTCAAGTTTCCTTTTTACTTATTGATAAGATCAGAGAGTGCAAAGAATATAGAAAGTTGGTGGAAGCCACACTCCTCTCTCTGGAACTCTTAGCAAAGTATCTGCCCATACAAAGAAGACAAAAACCTCAAGCAAGTATACACCAGGGGAATGCCAGGCCCTGCCTCTTTCATTGGCCACAGTCATGGCCATATCTGCAATGTGCTCCCAGATATTCATGCTTAAAAGTGCCAGATTATGCAAGGTGGGGAGAAAATGGGGAGGGGGCAACGGCCTTAAGTGGTTGCACTGGGACCTGGGAGATCCAGGTTCTACTCCCCACTCAGCATGAAGCTTACTGAGTATTTTAGGTCAGTCACTGACTCAGCCTAGACTACTTCACAAGGTTGCTGAAAGGATAAAAATGGAGAGGAGGGGGAGGACATCAGGCATCTTGGGTTCCTTGCAGGAAAAACATGGGTATAAATGTATTGGAATGGAATATAAATATATAAATGAAGATGATTCATGGGAGAATCTGGCCTAATCAAAGGAAAGACTTCACTCAGTGCATAGTTGGACTTTCCTGTCAAGTCCAGGACAGTCACCCCCAGGGTGCAGGGGTGGCCACCAATTTGGAGGAATTTAAAAGGTGATTGATGGGACAAATTCATGGAGGAGAAGGCTATCAGTGGGTATTAGTCCCAATTGGCAATGTGCTACCACCAGTATGAGAGGCAGAATGCCTAAGTGCACCAGGTGCTTGGAAACGTGAGCAGGAAGGTTCTGTTGCACCCATGCCCTATTTTGTGTTCCCCACAGGCAACCGTTTGGACCCTGTGCAAACAGAAGGCCGGCCCAGATGGGCCCTTGGTCTGACCCATCATGGCTGTTCATACGTTCACACGTCTCCCCGTGATCAGGATCTCAGGATTCCCAGCATCAAAGAGGGATGCCTGGGCAAGTACAAGTGCACATATATTGCAGGCATTTGCAGACAAGCTCCTGCAACAGGTGGGACATGATATCATACCGTTACCCTCACCTATACAGGCACTTTATGAGTGACTGAGGACCTCCAAACATCTGGAAAGTTTTCTAGAGCTGATAATCAGGGTGGCAATAGCACACTTCAAGACGGTGACTAGTGCAAGCAAGCCGGAGGCAAATAAGCACAGTGCAAAAATACGGAAGACTACTAGTCATGTGGTATGAAATACATGTACACCACTTTTCAGCCAAAGCAGTTTGCAATTAAAATCTGCACAGGCTGGAGGGGGTTTTTTGTTTAGTCGCAAAGTCGTGCCCGGCCCATCACGACCCCATGGACAAGGTTCCTCCAGGCTCTCCTGTCCTCCACCGTCCCTCGGAATCCACCCAAGCCCACACCCACTGCCCCAGTGACTCCATCCAGCCGCCTCATCCTCTGCCGTGCCCTTCTCCTTACAGGTTGGAGACGTGTCACTTATTGTTTGTATGTTTGATTGTAATATTTATATGCCCCTAAGTATTAAACGATCCTACTTAATTGACATATGCATATTAAAATAACATTTAAAATATTTATGTTAAAATTGCATTTCATCTACAGTTTTAAAACAATTTCAAATACATTAATAATATTACAGAGCAGTCCAGGAACAGCAGAGTGGAGCAGCTTCGCTAATTTAATTACAAGCCAGTGATTTCCTGGATGCACAAATGTGTTACCAGGAGGCATTTGCCAGTTGCCACTCTTCTGCAACCTGAACTGCCACGGGAGAATTTTCCACAGGGTGGGTGTCGGTACCAAGAAGGCCCACCACTGAGGCTACAGCTGCAGTGATCCATCCAGGAATCCATCCCCATCTGTCCTCTGGACGTCTCTTGCTCACCCCTCACTTAGGAAGCAAGCTGGACTGAGGAAGCCCAGGAGCACTTGGGGAAGTCTAGGGCACAACCAGCAACACGCTTTCATAGTATGTGCTGCACAAAGGCGGCACGTCGCGTGCATGGAAGTCACTTGCACAGCCTTACTTCCTGCTGGGCGCTTTCACCGATGCTCGGTGCATTCACTAGGGATTTGGACTCATGGCTATCAGGACAGAGGCTGGAGCCTGGGGATCCAAGCCCTTAGTATCCCACAGATTCACACTCCCAAAACAGCTTCAACTGCAGTATCATACTGCAATTTTCCAGTAATTTTGGAATAACCAGCACGGCCTCTTCTGGCAATCTTACATAAGGATCACTTGAAAGGGAAAGTGGTCTCAAGTTGTTTAGGGCTTTGTTTGTTGGCAGCATGACCTTAAGCACGGCCCGGTGGCTAATAGGCAGCCAGGTTAGTTCTTCTAACACAGACTGTGTGAGCAGAGCTTGGCATCTCAGTGGGCACCTAGCGGCTGCATTCTGCCTTAGCTGCAGCTCCTGAATCAAAGCCCCAAGGGCAGCCTCACACAGAGAACATTACACTAGTCTAATCTAATGGTGGGGTAAATACCTTGTAGCCTTTGGATGCTACAGTCCATCAGTCAATTAGAAGATACAGTCCAACAGATTCCTGCCGCTCACCTGTAGCAGGTTGACTGGAGTTGTCCAAGACTCAGGCTGGTTGACCGTAAGGATCCTGATGCACAGAAGCAATCCTTGCAGTGATCAGCAGAATTTTCTGAGGTTTACCCTTGCAACACCTTTGGGAAGGTAATCCTATTCTTAATTCCCATCTGTTGGTAGAGGTTAAAGGCCAAATTATGAGTTAAAATGATAATAAATGAGTTGTTAACTCTCTTGCAATGGCATATCAGAGTGAGAAGAATGCGAGTCTGAAAGCTAGATGAGCCCTAAATCTATCCACTATGGGCAGAATGGCCAGCAACTGGTGAGATGCTTTGGACCTTTGTCCAGTTTTTGCCTGGCATCTTCATGACAGCCCTGCTTCCCAGATGGTGAAAACTGCATAATGATAAAATCAGCAGATGCTGTGTGTATGCTGCTTATGCCATTAAGAACAGGAAGAAATTGAGAAATGAGCAAGACATCTCTGTTATATATTGGATAACCCACCTGCAGAAGAAATATCACATTTTAGCCCCATAGGGAGGAAAAAGTGTTAAGGACCAGTACCGTCAAACAAGGTTCACTTGTCAAATAAGAATCATTGACAGAAAGGGGATTTGGTAGTGATTTGTGAAGCTGAGCTGTTAAGGGACAAGACTTTCATCAAATGTAAGCCTTGATCACCATACATGCTCCTCTTAGCTCTGGTGGTAGGATGAAGTCATCTTAGGCAAAATTGAGTTATGGCCCCGACCATTCCAAAGTCCCTAGACACTTAATGCCTGGCAGTTTTCTGTCCTGTCTCCTCTGCCACTCAGTTTGCACAACCACTGTGATCAGTATTTCATAAAAGTAACAGACATGGAAAGGAACTGTGTGGGAAGATCGATTGCATAGTTCTTTTCCCAGACCATTCTCGCTGGGCAGCTTCTGCAACGTACCTGGGGAATGGCAATGCTGTCAGGGACATGAAGGAGTTGTCAGCCTTTTTTTTCCTATCTAAACGTTCCTATGTGCTGGGAACTGTGGTTCCTCCTTTGAACCAACACCAGCCACAGTTCATTTTCCTGGTAAAGCATTCTTTATTTCTTCCAAGTACAAATCCATCAGAATGGATCACTGAGCACGCACAGAGTGGTTTGTGGCCAACATCCCGTTTCTGGGCAAGGTGTTGGAGCGAGTGGTGGCGGGACAACTCCAAGCACTCTTGGATGAAACTGATTATCTGGATCCTTTTCAGTCCGGCTTCAGACCCGGGTACAGTACTGAATCTGCCTTGGTCGCCCTGTACGATGACCCGTGCAGGGAGAAGGACAGGGGGAGTGCGTCCCTGTTGGTTCTCCTGGACCTCTTGGTGGCTTTCGATACCATCAGCCATGGTATCCTTCTGGATAGGCTAGCGGGATTGGGGTTTGGAGGCACTGCTTTGCAATGGTTCCGCTCCTATCTCAACAGTCGATTCCAGAAGGTGGTGCTGGGGGACCATGTCTCTGCGTCATGGCAACTATGCCATGGAGTACCACAGGGCTTCATTGTATCCCCTCTGCTATTCAACATCTACATGAAACCGCTGGGAGAGGTCATCAGGAGGTGTGGGCTGCGGAATCATCAGTACGCTGATGATACCCAGCTCTACCTCTCGTTTTCCACTAATCCAGGTGAGGCAGTGGCTGTGCTGAACTGGTGCCTGGCCGAGGTAATGGAATGGATGAGGGCCAATAAACTGAAACTCAACCCAGACAAGACGGAGGTCCTGTTGGTTGGCGGATCGGGCTTCGGAGAGGGTGGATTTGACCTGGTCCTGAATGGTGTAACACTCCCTCTTAGGGATAAGGTCCGCAGCTTAGGAGTACTCCTCGACCCGGAGCTTTCTTTGGAAGCTCAGGTGACAGCGGTGGCGAGGAGCGCCTTCCTTCAGCTTCGACTGATTAATCAGCTGCGCCCCTACCTGGAGTTCGACTGCCTGGCGACGGTGACACACGCGCTGGTGACTTCCCGCCTTGACTTCTGTAACGCGCTTTACGTGGGGCTTCCCCTGAAGACGGTCCGAACACTTCAATTGGTGCAAAATAGAGCTGCCAGGTTGCTGACGGGGACAGGGCGTTATGCTCACATGACTCCAGTCCTCCGTCAGCTTCACTGCCTGCCCATTGAAGCCCAGGCCCAATTCAAGGTGTTGATTATGACCTATAAAGCCCTAAACGGCTTGGGTCCTGGCTACCTGAACGAGCGCTTACGTCTGTATATGCCCGACCGCCCCTTGAGATCTGCGGGAGAGTCCCTTCTCCGGGAACCCTCCATGAAAGAAATTAGGAGAGTAAGTACTCGGAGGAGGGCTTTCTCTGCGGTGGAGCCCAACCTATGGAATTCACTCCCCAAAGAGGTCCGCCTGGCACCGTCGTTACTGGTTTTTCGGCGCCAGGTAAAGACCTTTTTATTTAAACATCATTTTAATTGTTAAAATATATGATCTGGCCAGGGCAACTTCTTCTTCCTTCTCTTTTCTCCTCCTATATTATTTATTTACTTATTTTATACTGATAATTTTAATTTTATATTATTATGTTTGTAACTCAATGTATTTTTTGTATTTTTGTATTTAATGGTAATTTATTATGTTCTATTGTATTTCAATGTATTTTATTGTGTTGTAAGCTGCCCCGAGGCTTCGGCAAGGGGCAGCATAGAAATGTTAATAATCATCATCATCATCATCATCATCATCACCTCCAGGAACTCTATTTAGGAACACACCTGGGCCCCAGCCCTCCAGGAGGGGCTCTCTGAAGGTGAGCGTGCCTCCTCTCCATATGCTGCTCATCCACTTAGGCTTCTCCCCTCTGCTGATGCCTTGCTACAGGGTCCAGCTTTTGTGGCGGGGGGTCTGCGTCTGGGAATTCCTCATCCACAGTGAGCCCTCTCTCTAGGTGTACAGCTTGGCAGGACCTGCCCAGTGCGGTGAAGCATGTGGCCTTCAGACAACCACGGCCTCCTGCTGTATCTCAGGACCTTGAGCTAACCCACGCTCCCTAGTTCCACTGAAACACTGTGCATCTTCTGATTCTGAACCAGCATATGAAATGCGGCCCGCAGTCCATAGCGACACTTGCTCAAGTCTGCCATCCCTTTGCTCCCAACATCAGGATTGTGTTGTAAAGGTGAGAAACGAAGGTAGCCCTCCAATTTTCCTTTTCTCAAAACCCGTCTTTGCTTGCTTGTATGCTTGACCTCTGGTTTATCTCTTTAACAGTGCAATTGCACTTTTGCCTATCCATTTAATTCAATGAGACTTACTCCTAGATAAATGTGTATAGGATTGCCACCTAATCCTCATTCCCAATTGCAATGGCATGTTCATTTTAAGTGAACACAACTGTATTCTTCCCGCTTTCATGTAATGGTCTCCGTTGCTGTCCTGATTAGAAGCTGCTTACAGGCAGAGTCTGTCTATACTCACTGATGTTGTGTGCAGTGTTAATAAATACCTTGTGCGAAGAAATGCGGGAAACTCGTTTTAAGAGACCCAGAGATCAAAAATGGGTGGAGGGGGAGAGAAAGATCATTATACTATTTCAAACATGATGGAAACTGTTCTGGCACTGAATTACATTTAAAACCCTAAGGAGGACTTTGTACCCTGGAAGGCTTGGTGAGCAAGGAACCCATTCACTCCTAATGCATGGGCACTTCTTCAACAATCAGACTGCTTCCTAGCTCAGAGTCATACAGATGGACAGTGACAAACAGGAGGCCAATTAAACTCCTCCTAGTTCCACCCATGTATGGTGAGTATCTTCATTTCTAGGGCAATTTTTTTCTCTAGGCTACCCTATTCACATGCACATGTGTTATTTATTGTAGAACTCCCCATGACTGTTTTTGAAGTGGTATTTTGTTTTGCTTTTTCACAGTTGGAAGTGCACCCTTTGAAGCATTTTCTCTGAAATATATAAACACTGTCATGGATGAGTCCAGGAAAATAATAAGCAGCCATTTTAAAAGGTAGGTCATATCCTCAGCTTTTCAACTGCATTTAAAACTCTGTTTTAAAACATTGTTATGGGACAATACAGTTGTAGGAAATGCTCTGCAATTCAAAAAATAACAACACTGATTGGTCGTACTTGACCTGCAGAGGTTGAGGCTATGTCTTCTAAAAATGTTTTTATTGATTTGAAGCATAAAACCACATCATTCTGGCATCTTAAGTTCTGAATGCAGGGCACATGACTTGCCATAAATAATAATTCTTTAAGTGCACTGCATTTTGTTTCAAACATATGGATCCAAAGACAGTCTTCTGTCCACTGGATGCAAACTATGGTCATTATTAACAACCATGTATTAAGCTATATTTCCTTGTTGTGCATAGGCCAGATAAGGGGTTGCATGTCAGTAATGAAGCAGAACAAAATCTTTAGTATCTTTCATCTAGAATGCAGCAATGTCTAAGATCTCAAATCACATGAAATGAGATATCTGCATCAACCTAGATCTGGTGATATGGGGCCATTCCTTGGTACAGTTTTGTTGCACAGTAAATGCACATCTCTTAATTGTTACACATGGCATGCTCTTCCAAGTTAGTTTTCCTGTTGTAGAGAGGAAACTGAAATAGAGAGGCCATGTGGTCAAAGTAATAAATTTGGTACCACAGGCAGGGGGAGCGGAGGTCAAAGTTCTGTCTCTCATGAAATTGTTGAATGGCCTTGTGGCTTCCCAGGCCATTCTCAGTTCCCCTGGCTGTAAAATGAAAATAGTAGTCATCCCCCTGTTCAGAAGGTAGCTGCAATAGTAATTAGAATGACAACTGACTTTGAGCCAGCAGTGTAATGTGGCTGCTGAAAAGCTAGCGCAGTTTTCGAATGCATTGAGAGCATAGTATTCAGGACAGGGCATGGGAAGCAACGGTTCCTCTCTGTTCTGCATTATGCTGCCTTTGGAATCTGTTTCTGATTCTGGGCATCACATTCTAAGAGGGACCCTGACAAGCTAGGAGTGCATCCAGAGCAAAATAACTTGGATGGTGAGGAGTCTGGAAACCATCTGCTGTGAGACATGATTGAAAGAGCTGTGTGTGTTTAGCCTGGAGAGGAGAAGACTAGAGAGAATCACAACAAAGGTCGCCAACTGTTTGAAAGGTCGTCATGCAAAAAGTGGACCAGGCTTGCTCTTGGTTGCTCCAGAGGGAAGGACGAGACCCAACAGGTGGGAATGTCAGAGCAGCACATTTTGGTTAAACATCAGAAAAAAACTTCTCAACAGTAAGAGCTCTTCAGCAGAGGAAAAGATTGCTGCATGTGGAACTAGCTCAGCCATCCATGCCTGCAGGAATAGTAGTGACACAGGTCCACAAGTGAGACCTGATTCATCGGCAAAGTGTTGGGATCAGGCTGAAGTTCTCTAACTCTGTCAAGGAGTCTGGGCATATCTATCTATGTATCTATCTGTATGTCTATATAAAACATGAACACTCCCTGTTTCTATGCCTCTCTTCTATTCCTGCCCTCTTTCTAAGAGGGAGCTATGAATATGCAGACAGAGACCATTTGATGGGCACTGAAGAGTCTGGTATCGCACACCTGCCATTTCAATTGATTAAGTGCACATAAAGATGGCTGCAGCAAAAGGGAAAGGGTAAGGTGAGGCAACCTCACTGCATTGCCTTTCTTTGTTTTAGAAAGGACAAAGGATGCACAGATTTGTGTAAAATGCACACAGGCTTATTTATAGGTACAGTTGCACTCTTAATTATTGCTATTATTACAGATATATTTAGAAATCATTATGATACTACATGACTAGCGTATGTCACCATAGTGGGGGAGATGAACCAGGTGACCCATGTGCCTGCCTGCTCAGACTACTGTCTGCTTCTAAGTCTTAATGGGCATTTTCATGGCCGTTGCACTCCCTGTGATCACAGGCCCCCACACGCTGGCTAGCAAGCTTCAATGCAGAGCAGTGGAAATGGCAGAGTTCATCGTTGCCCCTCGACTCCTGGTCTGCGTTTTAGCTAGACCACGGTTTTTGGCCATCTAAATAAGGCACTTTGGAGAAGCAGGGAAAGAGGCTGAAGCAATGCCAGGATGGCTTGGGTCCTGGGACCCCACTTTCCTCGGCTCCCTACTCCCTTTATCCCCTCTCTATGTTTTTTCTTTCCTGAGCTTGGAGGGGTGGCTGCCACAGTTCTTCCACAGCAGCTGTGATGAGGGGTGCAAGATCAGGGTGTTTTCCCCTCAGATTCAAGTTCTGTTTCCGGCCTTGGATCTGGGAATCCAAACCCCACAAAAGATGTCTAAAGGCCATAAGATCGCTCTTTTATGGTTCTTTATTTTTAGAGCCAGAGTGAGACTGGAAAGCCTTTCGTTAGGAACTTAAGAAAAGCCCTGCTGGATCAGAGCAAGAGTCAGTCTAGACCAGCACTCAGTACACGCAGCAGCGAACGAGCTGCCCCCAGGACCCCCGAGCAGGATGGGTGCAAGACCGCCGCCTGCCCAAGTTCCTCGGCAACTGGTGTGTGCAGTCATGCTGCTTCTGGTGAAGGAAGCAGTATTTAGCCAGTAATGCTTGTAGCCACTGACGGCCTCTTCTTCCATGAATCAGTCCAGTCCCTTATTGAAGCCATCCAGATTGGTCGCCGTCACCACTGCACATGATAGTGAATTCTATAGTTTAACTATACACTTCGTATAGGGAAAATGACTATCTCTCATTCTCTCCACTTTGTGTATGATTTTAAACATAATTTATTATGTCACTCCTTACCTTTTCTCTAAGTTACACAGTCCTAGTTGTTGTAGTTGTTCCCCATAGTGGAGCTGCTCCAGCCCCCTAATCATTTTTGTTGCCTTTCTCTGGACTTTTTCAATTTAATAACATCTTTATTCAGGTGAGGAACATTTTAAGTGAGGTTGTATCAGGGATTTGCATAAAGGGAATAAGATTTGGCAGTTCTATTTTCCATTCCATTTTTTTGTTGTGAGCCACCCCGAGGCTTTGTTGCGATGGGGGCAGCATAGAAATGTTTTAAATAAATAAATAAATAAATAAATATGCCTAGTATAGAATTGCCCTGTTCACAGCTGCTGTGCAGTGGGTAGTCCACAACTACCCCAAGATTTCTTGCAGCTCAAATACCATCAGCATAAACTTGCAGTTGGGATTGAATGGCCTTATTGGCCCCTTCCAACTCTACAGTTCCATATTTCCATGAAATAGAGAACTGCCCTTCATAACATAGGACACATGGCTACCATAAGGCAAGAACAGTTTTTAAGGACATATAAAAAGTTGCATGTAATAGGAGATTCATTATATAAACATGAAAATGAAGTGAAATTAATAAATGATTAATAAATGAGACATGCATCAGATATTCATAGCTTGTAATGCAGGATTCTATTGTATAATGATCACTCAGTGCCTAAATTTAGTGCTTCACGTAAGGAGTCCATGCTGTTCACTGGAATTGCTGCTGTATTGGGTTGCTGATGTCATCCATCTGGACTGAGCCCTTCATTGTCAAAAGGCTTAGCCGGGGAACAGGACAGATGGAATAGCCATGAATTCATAGCCACAGTGTGGGTCAAGGCATCAAACAGAAGGCCGAGCGTTCACAGAAGTGTCTGAGTGACCAATAATAACATCTCAAGGGGTTTCTCAGCTCCTGGGAGAAAACCTCTCATTTAATTAAAAAAAAATGATATTGGAAATAAAGGCCAAAGGTGCATTTTGCAACTTTTTGAATTGTTCAGACGTATGTATTCTGCACAGTTCTGGCAATACGTATATGTGAGATCCTACATACTGGTACCAATCCCAGTAGTGACCCACCAAACATCCATTTAAACAGATGTTTAAATTTGTTGCCTCACTGTAACAAATTCTAATTTATTTACAGCACAATTGCATGAATATACAGAGATGTGAAAACCTGGGGCAGGGGCAATAAAAATGAGGAGGGGAACACATTTTTCATTTAAAGCATGTCTATTTTTCCATAGATTTTTAGAAAAGAAATCTGTCTCCTGAGCTTTTGTCTCTCCTGCATTTACTCCCCAACACCACATTTCAATGCATGCCTAGTAAGAAATAGGTTACATTAAACTCAATTACTTTATTCCCAGGTAAGTGAGTTTAGGATTGCAGACATTCTAGTTTCATGATGTACAGTATTTATTCTTTCTCTCCTGTTCCTCTTTCCTTTTTGCTAAGCCAATTTTACATTGCAACCTACTTGGGGCAGGGGCCATGTAAGTGCCGTGCAACACTGATGGTTCTACACGAGTAATCACAGATTTATAATTCAATCACTGCACATGTATTGATTCACTCTTAGAACAGCCTAATTAGATAGGCCAGGATTCATACTGACTGAGGCTTGAGCAAAACAGCTATGAACAAAGCTCTCCCTTACTCCAAACTTTTGACCCAAGCTCCTGTGTACTTCAGAGTTTGAAGGGTGCCTGAATTTTGTGTCCAGGTGTGCACATGTACGTACATGCATGCCACACTCAAGATTGGTTAGTCCTGCCACTCAGAGCTTTAGCCTTAGAACTCTGGTGCATGGCTGAAAGGAGGCATATTAGGTAGATCCTCTGGTAGATCCCTGAGTGATTTGCATTAGATTTGCATTTCCAATCCGCAAAGAATAGCAGCAAATAAGGACACCATCCTGTGCATGTTTAGACAGAAAAACAGTCTTTTCTTCATTCCTCCACCAGGACTTTTTGTTGTCTAGCCATGCAAATATTTGCCCCCAACAGTTAAACCTGTCCAGCTTAAAAAGAATACTTGGGGGAAACCAAGAGTGAATTCCTTAGTCCTGTCTTGAATGTGTGCTCAGAGGTACTCTTTTCCTTTCTTCATCTGCTCCCCTATATCACTGTTTTGCACCAGGGCTCCACATCATTGATGGAGTGAGGGTCACCCACTTGGTCCACATTGAAAGAGAATTAGATACCAGGATTAGATGAATCCATGGAGGAGAAGGTTCCCAAATAGCTACTTGTCACGATGGCTATCTATTACCTCTGACACTGGATGTAGTCTGCCTCTGCATACCAGGGGATGGAGAAGGTGTTTGGGACCTGGCCGTTGCTCTTGTGTCCCACTTGTGGACTTCACGTTGGGGCATCTGATCGTCCACTGAGCAAGCAGAATGCTGCATGCAATGGACCGTTGGTCTGATCCAGCACAGCTCTTATGCTGGGGAACTGGGGGGTTCTAGCAAAAGAATGAGCCAAAGAGCAGTTTTAGTGCTTCTCTGAATCCACCTCATTTTACAATGCACAACTGCCACCGCATTCACAACAAGTATTTTAAAGTGCCGCTGGGGTTTTCCAAGAAATGGATACATGCTCCTTTCATATTGGCTGCGCAGCATGTTTAACGTGTGCATGCTGGATACTTACAGTCGACTATAAAAACGTCATGAGAAAGACTGTCGGAAAAGCAATGCTAATGTCATTGCGAGGGCAGTGGGAGACGGACATCAATTGTACCAAGTAATGAAGAGGGAATTAAAAATAAATAAGTCAGTTCTCCATTTCCTCAGGAATGACATTTGACAGTTTTAAAAGACCTGGCAATAAAACACATGATGGAATGAGCCCCAGAGAGAGCCCTTTGCCATAAAACAACGCATTAGCCGTGTGTCAGTAAAGCCAGAGCACTTCTCGGGTGACTTGGATGGGGGAAAGCCATGCATGGGCTCAAAGCAATATTTAGGGGTGGGGGTTCGGGCAGGCGCTGCGGCTGCGGCTGCTTTTACAGGTGTTACGATACAGTGCATTAAAATCCTGAAGTGTAATTTTAAAGTACACGTTGGGATTCAGTGTTAAAATGCCTGTGGGAAAGACAGAAGCACAAAGAAAAGCAGGGGCTTTGGATCCTAAGATACATTAAACAAAGGAAGTTTGCAGAAGGGAAATCCCCCCTCCCCTCCCCGTAGTTCTTCCTGCTCTTGCAACCACCTGCATTTCTGCCCCACAAAGCTCCTGTGGGGCTCCTCTCGAGAAATAGAGCGTGAAAAGGAAGGGGCAGGGAGAGGAGGACTGGACTAGGGGCAGGCCGGCATCCCAAGAGAAGCTTCCAGAAAGAGACTTCCGCATCCCGCATCCAATGTTTTTCAGAGGCACCCCTCCCCCATCACAAGCCTCCTGAAAGGCATTTCGGGGTGCTGCAGGAGGGAAGGTGGGATGGGAAACTTTCCATCCATGAACTTAAGTTCAATAGGCTCCAAGCCTAGGAATCTTTGGCTGAAAAACAACCCAAGATCCCAGGCCAATGTGATTAAAGAATTAGTTAGCTGTTGCTGTTTGTAATCCTGTCCTTCCTCCAATGAATGCAGGTTGCATCTATGAGCCTGTCTTTTATCTCTGCAACAAACTTGTGAGGCAGGTTAGGCTGAGAAAGAGCACTACAGTGAGAAAGTGTGGTGTAGTGGTTAAGAGCATGGAACTGGGACTCAGCGGATCTGGGTTCTAGTCCCTGCTCAGCTGTGGAGCCAGCTGGGTGACATTGGGCCTGTCACAGACTCAGCACAACCTACCTCGCAGGGTTGTTGTTGAGGGCATAAGATTAACAACAGCAGAAGAAGAATGATGTAAGACACTTTGATCTCATTGGAAAAAGCAGGCTATAAATCTAATAACGGCTTGGGACCTGGATACCTAAAGGAATGCTTTCTTCCGTATTTGCCCTCCCGACCCCTGAGATCGGCCACAGAGACCCTCCTCTGGGAACACTCTGTGAAAGACATTAGGAGGCAAAGTACCCGGAGGAGGGCTTTCTCTGCGGTGGCGCCCTGCCTATGGAATGTGCTCCCCAGAGAGGTCTGCCTGGCGCCGTCATTATTTGTTTTTTGGTGCCAGGCTAAGACCTTTTCATTTCAACAATATTTTAATAACTTTTAACATTAGCTTATAGGTTTTAATCTGCAGCCAGGGTGGATCTGGATTTTATGTGTATTATGTTTTATTTTATGTAAGCCGTCCCGAGGCTATGCGATGGGACAGCATACAAATACTTTAAATAAATAAATACATACATACATACTAGACCAGTGAATTTCATAGGTGAGTAAGAACTTTAGCCTCTATCTCCCAGGACTGGGCTCAAACTCCAACTGTAGAGTTCTTGGCAGCTCCAAACAGCATGGAACAATTGAGATATAAAGCTATTAAAATACAGTAACAACCCCATCACAATCCCAATGTCCATCTATCATTGTGGGAGAACTTTAATTGGTGTATCACTCAACTAAGCTTTTCTGGATTACTTGGTGAACTTCAAGTTCAAGGTCTATTTGCTTGCTTGTTTTTCAAGCTATTTTGCTTCTGGTGTATTATTCTAATAGAGAATTAAAAAGAAAATCTAACTGCTCCTTTTCATCATTTTCATAGTTTTTGATCATGGAATGGCAAATCCTTCTACTGACATTTTTATATTTCAGTGGCCTGTTCCAATTCTTTCTTTCTTTCTTTCTTTCTTTCTTTCTTTCTTTCTTTCTTTCTTTCTTTAAAGTATTTCTGTGTTGTCCAATACTAAAGTCTCTGGATGGCTTACAAAAAACAAAAACAAAAACAAAAACAATCACATACAACAAACAACACACATAAGCAGAGATATTTAAAACATGCTCTGGTCATAGTTAATATTCACGTACAGTGATCCCATGAAGGCCATTTCAATATGAAAGGAGAGAGGAGGTTGCCCATACTCCCTGCAGTGCAGGCAAGGACAAACAATTACCCAGTGGACTGATAGCATCCCTCTCATCCAGGGACTCCCAAACCTTTCAGGACGCAGGGCTCAAGCTAGCAAGGGTGGCCTGAGGTGAAGGACAAGATGGTTCATGCTCCCACCGAGTGTACAAAAGCTGACAGATGAATCTGCCCTAGACAGCATCCATCACTGCATTTGAAGGCCCAGGTTAACGCAGACGGCACAAAACCGATTGCAGGGACAAAGGCCTTTCCTCCAACCCTCTGCTACAGTCTTCCACCAGCAACTGTCTGAGCAGTTGCTTTGCTCTGCCTAATGGCAGGATTGGCCCTTCTTGCTTGCCTTGCGTTTCAAGCTCTAACCCAGAAATCTGGAAACAGGCACCATGCCTCCGAAAGCAGAGATGATGGTTATGTATATAGGTCCAGGGGAATGGGATTAAAAGGTACACAAGAGAAACCATCTCAAACAGTGCTCCAGGCAAAAAGGCAAAGTGGTAGCTAGACTTCTGTTATAGGCTACCTAAGTATAGTTCTTCCAACAAGGCAGGAAGACTGATCCTTGGATTGGGGTTCACAACCCAAAAACAAGTTAACACAGGGAGATGAAAAATTACTCGAAAGCCAGATTTTCTCCATGTTCTACTGTTTCACTGAGCGGAGTTGGCTTTTGTCCCTCCCATTGAATACATGGGATGAGAGATGTGTCTGCCCAGAACACTGGCATCATGTTGGGCCATTTGTGTAGGCATATGGGAGGCCCACAGGAGCTTTGGACCTGGTCAGTACTTGCTTAACCCCTGCACAACCAGGGAAACGCCAGTGTTGGAACATGTCTGTTGGGTGAGTTCCCAAGGGGATCTCTGGTGGTGAATCACTCTGTCAGAATTGATTCGGGTCCTTTCCACCTGAGCAGCACCTGAGCAGTCTTCTCATAACTACAGGACTGCTTTCCAATACCTCTGAATTGCCACAGAAGAGAGCAAGTTAAAGGGGAAATCCTTCAGCATTCAGAGAAGAAACAAAACCAAACAGAGGCCAAAGGCCTGTTGAGGCAAAAACGCCTCCAGGAGTGAGTATTTATTATTAATTTGAAATACATGCTGTTCCTTTAGCCATAGGTCTCTGGGCACCTCACAATATATGGTACAGCAATTAAAACAGTGAATTCAATACATCACACAATAAATATAGTAACCAACAATAAGAAGAAAAGTGATACATGCAATGCAACAGGGGAACATAAAATTAAACATTCAATACATTAGGCCATTTAAAATAACCCAAAGGAAATAAAATAAGAATTACACATAATAGAATTAAATAAAATTTCTCTGGCTCTAAAATCATAATATAACAGAAGCAAGTAACAGTATAAAACAATTACAACCATTAAACCAATTAGCTCACCTGTCAAAAGAGTTGCAAAATAAAAAAAAAAAACATATTTTGTAGATATCTAAAAGAATAAAGAGAAGATGTTGGCCAGATCTCTGATGGAAGTGAGTTCCATAGCTGGGCCACTGTTACAGAAAGGGCCCTTCTCCTTGCTGTCTCCCCCTTTACTTCACTTGGATGAGGAATGTGAAGAAGAATCACAAGATGATGGTGACCTCAGTGACTGAGGCCGTATATATGGATATCCTAGCCCCTTGTTGTTTAGGCTTTATGTGTTACTGTAAGCACCTTGAATTGGGCCCAGATGGCAACTGGCAGGCAGTGTAGTCTGTGCAGGGTTTATTTGCAAATACCTGTCCTTGTTAGCAGGTGTGCTGTTTGATTTGAACAAGTTGCAGCACCCAAACCATTTTTAAGAGCAGACCCACACATAATGCATTGGAAGAATCCAGGTGTGAGGTTGCCAGTGCAAGTAACAAGGCTCCTCACATCCAAGTAAGGATGCAGCGAATAAAGCAGCCAAAGCTGATAAAAAGTGCTCCTGGATTCTGAGTCCACCGGAGCAACAAGCAACAACTCAGGATCCAGGAGCACTCCAAGGCTGTAAACCTTGTTCTTTAGGATGAATGCAGCCCCAACCAGGACAGGTTGATAGTTCCCCAGGTGAACATACAGACTCCTCAGCAACAGTATCTTTGTTTTCTTTAGATTGAGCTTCAACTTATTGGTCTGCATCCAGTCCATTACTGAACCCAGGCACTGATCAAAAGTGGACACTGATGAATGTGGACTGGATGGATGGGTGAACTAGATGGATGTTCTGGGAAAGGAAGATCAACACCCTGGATACTGCAGGTGAGAAGGCCTCTTCCTTCTCCTCCTGATGGTGGTAGAACTTTTGAAAGTACCTCTTCTGTGGACTCTCCTGGAGAAGCAAGCTGGTAAAGAAGGTGACAATCCTTTAGCTATGCTATGGTATTTATTTTGTGGCTATGGATGGGATTTGTAGTCCAACATAACTGGTGGGTGCTATGTTAGGATAACTGTGCAGTATAAGAGCCTATGATAATGATTGTTAGGCATAACTGACTTGTCAACTTATTTAAGAATTAAAATGCTGTGAACAAGTACAGTGGTACCTCGGCTCACGAACACCTCAGTTCATGACCAAATCGGGTTGTGAACAGAAATTTCTGAAAAATTTTACCTCAGGTCATGAACTCCCTAGTGCGCCCACGATTGCGCCCATCTCCCCCCACCCCGAACGCGCCCGTGATCGCGCCCGTCTATGGCTGCGATTGTGGGCGCACTTGTGCAGGGATGACAGGCGTGATCACGGACGTGCTGGTGTGGGGGAAATGGCCGCGCTCATGCTTGGGGTGGGGGAGGGGGAGCTGGCCGTGATCTTTGTTGTTCTTTGTCACTTTGCTTCAACTTTTTGTGATTAAAAAAAATGGTTACAGAACAGATTAACCTTATTTACATTGAACCTTATGGGGAAATTTGACTTGGCTCACAACCAATTTGGCTCACGACCAGAGTCCTGGAACGGATTAAGTTTGTGAGCCAAAGTACCACTGTATTTATTTTTCTATCCTGCCTTTTTCCTTTCAAGGAACTCCAGGCAGCTTACATAGTTCTCTTCCTGCTCCTCTCCTCCTCCTCTTAGTCTTATCCTCACAACAGCCCTGTGAGGTAGGTTGTGCTGAGAATCTGTGACTGGCCCACAGTCACCCAGTGAGCTCCTGTGTGGGGCTGCATGGGGACTAGAACCCAGATCTACTGAGTCCCTGTCCAGCTCTCTTAATCACCACACCACACTGGTTCTAAATACCTATGATTGCCTTACTGCTGCAGGAAAGGGTTAGACCAGCTCTTCCTAACTTGTTGCTCTCCCAGTTTCTTGGACTGGATCTCCAGGGATCTCTCTTACTGGCTGGTGCAACATTCCCTCTTGTCAGATGGTAACCCCTGCTGGATTTCCAGGGATACTGACTTCCCCCCCACACCATAGCCTTCCTCCTGCAGTGCCAGGGCCAACAGCAGGGGTAGGCATCCTGGGCCACCTACTGAAGGTCCACACTGCAGTAGGGTCCACTACAAAGCATCCCCTTCACCATGTCAACTTGCTTGTTTCCATGCCTCTTCCCCTGGCCCAGACAGAGGTGGAGGTTAGGAGAAGCAGGAAATGCCAGTGGCCCACTTGCTCCCTGCCCTTTAAGCAGAAGGAAAGGGGCCCACTGAGGCCAACTTGCCCAAGGATGCCCCAAAACTTGGTCCCAGCAATGTGCAGCAGGGACGCCCGACCCTCTGTGTGCCATCCTGGGAGGGCTGAAGGACTCGCTGTGTCGGCAAGGGGTTCTTTCTGCCACTCCGGCTGCACATGTCTCAGTTCCACTGAGATCCGACCCACTGGGAGGAAGCAGAAGGGTCTGCTTCCTTCCTTCCTGCCACAAGACAAGCCTCTGCAAAACCGCTCCTGCCCCCAGCAGTGCTTATTTGTCTGCAGCCTCGCAGGATAGGATGAAAAGGATGGGGGAGGGATGACAGCAGGCGAATAGCTTGCGGTGAACTTGGCAATCATTCATCAGCAGCCATTTATGTAAGGGAAGGCTGGGTGTTGTCATCTCCAGCTAAGGACAAATACAGATGTGCTTGGCATTGGCCTAATCCCATCCCCATCTTTTGAAGGACAGCACAAAGCAGCGCTCGATGAAGGTCAGTGATTTCATCATAATAGGATCCAAGGGCTGAAATACTATCCGAACCCCACCCGGGCCCCAACTTCGGAACTTGGGAAAGCTCTTCTTTCCCCAGTGGATTTCAGAGCTGTCAGTGGTCTCCCAACACCCACCCCCAGGCCTGCCAAATGACTCAGCTGACCCCCTTCCACTTCTCCATAAGCGGCGCATCGCCTGCTACATAGCCAGGGTCCTGTGCATCAGTGTCCCTGGAAAGAAGCCTACTTGAGAAGGCATTTCCATTTCGAACACTGGCTGCCTCCGCATATTAGGGGATTCGGAGTGTAGCTGATTGAACGTGACAGCACTTTATGTTCCAGTCTCTCCATTCTCCGTCTCCCCCCCCCCCCCCCCCACCCCCCCCCCCCCCCCCCCCCCCATAAACACTCCCAGACACAACCTGCCAGATAAAACCAGAGTGAATGCACGTATCATGACCGACTTAAGAGTGCAGGAAGCATGTGGTGCATTTGAACCGGCTGATTCAAACCCCTCTTGACTTAGATTTCTGGCTTCTGGCAACACAGGGCTTCTGCCGCTTGTGTTCTGCTGCAGAACTTTCCTCTTTGGGATGGTGGCTGGGACTGGATAAGCCCATAAGTAGGTGAAGTGTTAATCAGGGTAGGGGGCAGAATTGAGGTGTGGGCATTTTTGTGGACACTTTATTTTCTGCATAGGTCCTTCTGTCTGTTGCCCTTTGTCCTTCCGGCACTTGTGACCTACTCTGAATTTATGAGCGGCTATAGGTATGCCCAATTTCTTGAAATCAGGAAATGCCCCAACACGGTGGCGGAACATATGCAGGAAGTGAACAATCCCATTCTTGTTTTATTGAGTGGAGCAATGGCTCAGGGGTCAAAGTGCCAAAGCCTTTCAATTAAGGATGCAGATACTACGAGTATTTGGCCCCCTGCCCTGCTTCAAGTTTACTTGCAGGCCTCACAGTAGCAAGGGGCAGGAATCGGGGAAGGATGGATTTTTCCATAACAGTATGTTGGTGAGAGCAATCCCTCTTGTAACTTGAAGGATTTTGGACTGGCTTGGTTTTCAATGGGAAGTTCACACTCATTTGCTTTGCCATTTTATTTTTTACTATGGCCACATTTGTTATAGCTATTTTACACTTTACTATGACTAAATCAAAGGGGGGAAATCCAGCTTGCAAGTCCATAGAATCAGTGTGAAACAGAAACACATGGTCTAGGTGAATGTACCTTTGATGTAGCTTCTGAAATGACTGTCAGTGCCAATGAGGTTAGCCAATAGCATGTTCTGAATCAGATGCAGTGTGGTGAAGTGGTTAGAGCACTGGACTTGGTCTTGGAAGAGGAAGGCTCTCTCATCATCATTGCATTTAAAGCCCTTCATTTTCCTCTTATGACGAATCCAAGGCAGCTTATGTAGTTGCATTTCATCCTCACAACAACCCTGTGAAGTAGGTTGGGCCGGGAGTCTGTGACTGGTCCAAAGTGAGCTTCATGACCCCCCCGCCCCCCATCTCCCAGGTTTCAGTCCAGTCTCTCCAACCAGGACACCATTCTGGCTCTCAGGTCCCTGTTCTGGTCTCCCCTCATTCACAAAGCTCACTGGGTGAGTTTGGGACAGTTACTGACTCTCAGCCCACCCTCCTGCATGGGGTGCTTGTGATGATAACAGGGAGAAAGAAGATGGTCCAAGACAGCTTGATTTCCTCTCAGGAAAAAATGGGATAGGAATATAATAAGCAGCAATACATTTTTGCAGGGTGAATAGCTTTTTAAAAAGTGTTCTCATGACAGCTCTGTGCATGCACTTTCTTGCAAATGACTTGAAACCTGGCATGCTGGAACCCAAGCTGCATGGCATTATGTATGCTCCAGTGTAGAATGTGCCCTGAATCCAGATGCTCTGGCACTGGCCTGGCTGGGACTTGCTGCTTACAGAATGTGGAAGTGGTGCTAGAAGGGTGCCAGCAAGTGACAAGAGGGGTTCCCATGACAGGGGAATCACGGGTTGGGTGGCAGGTGATTCAGAAATGCAACTGGGCATATTAAGTCTGGGTGATGAAGTGATCAGGAACAAGAGACAAACCCTCATGGAGAGAGAAGGGTTGAGAAAGGGTGCAAGATGGCCTGATTTTGTATTGTATTGTACTGCAAGATCAGAACAGCTTCCCCCACACCCCCGGCTTGAACTCCGTTTTGGACTTTAGATCTCATCAGCCCTAGCCAGCATGGCCAATGATGGGAGTGGTAGTACAAAGCATCTGGGAGGGTACAGCAAGTTGTAAAAGAAGCAAGAATTGGAGCAGGGGTGATGTGCATGTAGAACCTGTGATTTGCCAACTTAATCAGCAGGGCAACTGACTTGAGCAGCTGTATAAGAGTCTATCCACGCAGCTAGCACACACTTGATTACAGAGTTTTTGTTCATCTGTTTAATGGCCATAACAGAAGGAAGACAGTGGTGGAAGCCGACAGGCCAGGAACTTGATAATCTGCTCACATTTGAGATACAAGGAGAGAGGAAAAGTGGTCCAAATAGTTGTGCAAGAATGAAGACTGCAGTCTATCTAACAATAGAAATGCACTTTATTTCATAAAAAGTTTACAAAATGCATATTGTACAAAAATAAAGTCTGTAGAGAACTTTGGTTGGTTAACACAAATGTTTGAGACGTAAATTGTAGGTGAAATAAAAATCCATAAAGAAAGATGCTCTCCTGGTTTTGATTATTATTAATCACAAACTTTACCTTTTTTATATGTTAGAATTAGGCTGCCATGAGAGGTTGAGACAGTATGAAAAACAGCTGAGGGAAAACCATCCAACTTTAATGAAATTAAAATGTACTGACTCCTCTTAAGGTGCTGAAAGCTAATCTAAGCAAACTGTATTACTCAGAAATCAAGATTATGCAGTCAGGATAATCTAAGTGATAAATGTACACTAGAGTACAGTGCAACACAAGAGTATAAAGAGTAAGTTCTCACATGGTGTTGCAGAAAGGATTGTTATTAATGTTACACACAAAATTGTCCTCTAGTGACCTGGGTCAGTGTGGGTTGCACTTGGACACATCAAGTGAGTGGAACAAGTTATTTCAAATGGGTCATATTGGAAAACACACCAATTGAACCTTAGTTTTCTACTAGATCATTTCAGCAAGTGACCCAATCTTGACTTGTCCAAAACAGGCTAGATTGAGCAGGTCTGTAGAGAAGGGGTAGGCAACTTGAAGCTTCCAGATGTTTTGGCCCACAGCTGCCAGCATCCTTCATTATAATCCATTAGGCTGGACAGGCACATGGTCGGCATGGGATAAGTGGAGCTGGCTGGAGCCGGGGGGGTCAGACTAGAAGGCCCAGGAGGCCCCTTCTGACTCACCGTTTCTAGGTTTCTATTATACTGGCTACACCAGCTAGGGCTATAGGCTGAAGCATACACATAACCCATCTTTAGTGCAGGCTAAATGCTCTTTCTCCAATCTGCTGCTAATATTTATGCAGGGATGCAGGGTGCAATCTTAGAATCAGCTTTGTGCACAATCATGTGTCTTGTTAAAAGGACAACAGCTTTTGTGAACTCTTGACAAGAGTCCATCCACCTTGGCAGCCACTGTACCATGCAGAGTTTTTCTTTGGGCACAATCCAGCCAAATTAGGGTCTCGCAATCACAGTGGGGCTGGCAAGCTAAGTTTTTAATCCTACCCATAGAATCCTATGGGATTTTGACAGGAAACACTGATGATGTCTTCCACAGCGAAGGAAAGAAAAATCAGTAGAAAATGAAAGGTGTCAAGTGCTGCCCTGGATGCATTCTTAGGCTAAACCTAATAACCCGGAGTAAGCTCCACTAAACTCAGTGTACTTCTCCACAGACATGCATAGGATTGGGCCCTATATGTAAACCTCTTGCTACACAAAGTATCTAACACATGCTTTTAATACAATCCTCTTCTCCCAAAGAATGTTATCTGGATTCAGCAAAGTGTATACTTACTTCGATTATTTCATAAAATGTTTCATTAATTTATATCCAATTTAGTGTCGGATAGAATGTTAATTAATATAATGTTGGGTATAATGTTAATTAATCCATTAATCTATATCCAAATTGATGTTTCATTAATTTATATCCATTAATTTATAGGGTTGCAAGCCAATGCATGCTAACTTGAGAGTAAAACCTGTTACACTCCCTAGCTGAGTTCCCTCGGAAATAACTGACTTCACAAAACTCTGGGGCAATATCGGAAGAAATGATTTAAGAGACAAGAATGAGAGTAAAATGCTAGGCCAGCCTTCTCCAGCCTGGTGCCCTCCGCAATGTCAATAAATCAAGACCAATGGGTGGAGTTGATGGGAACTGTAGTCTAAAATATCTGTGGGGCATCATGCTGGGGAAGGTCATGCTAGAAACATGAACGATGGGCACCCATTGGGGCAGGTTTACATGTTTTGGTATAAACCTCTTTTCCAGGGGTGGAGGTCCTACTCACTCACTCTAAATAAATTGAGCCACTGGCTTAAATCTCCCCACCCACCTTGCTGGTTTTTAGCATCTTTTACCCCAACCTATATGTTCCCAGTATGCTTTTGTTCTGAGAACAGATGCCAGTGATAAGGTATATGCTGTGCAATCTCTACAGATTAATATTATTAAAAATAATATTAATATTCTCTGGCATCATGTTTAAACCAGCTTCAACCCATTTGCCAAGAAATCAGTTGAATTTAAATCTCACCAATTTCATTGAAAAGGATAATGCAATCCTATGTGGGTTTACTTGGATCTCCCTCTGAATACAATTAAAATTGTTCTCAAATTAAATGTGCACAGAATTACAGCATCAAGTATGGTAAACATTCTCTGGATTACAGCCATTCATGTCTATAGGACAATAGCAGTATTAAAAATGAGAGTCCACAAGAGATAGAAATTGCACATCATCATAATTATTATTATTGCCTCCCCATTTAATTATAGGCCCAGTTCTATTGTAGTTCTGCTATGTTGACAGTAATATGCGTAAGTGGAAATGGGCAGAATGAAGCAACATGTGTATTACTGTACTGTGGCTTAAAAACGGCATATTAGTATCCATTTTTCATTGCAGAATTAATTGGTGCTGAATGTATTTTTCATACTTTATTCTAAACTGGAGAATTCACCTCTCTGCTTTAGTTCTTGGTGGAGGAGTTAAATCCTGGCTTTCTTCTACTCTGGCCCCTAATCTCATTAAATACCAGGAAATCTAGTCAATATCCTGTATGAATTGTTTTCTCCAGACTGATGCAATTGCCAGTAAATAGATGCTTTAGCCACAGCAAGGAAGCAGTCTACCTGTGAGCCTCAGCCAGAGAAAGAAAACAAGTTCATCTGGAGCCATAATCCAGTTTGGCTTTTGTGGGGAGGGGAGGAAAGCATCCTAAACACTGAACGATTTCCTCTCTCTGTCTGTGTCCACATTTAACATGGGTGAAAAAGCACCAATGTTCACGTACCTTTCCCTTGTGCTCCAAAGCCAACCCATCTTAGCAACACAAAAGTGTTGACATTTTTGCTTGCCTATCCTCATCAGCCCTGTGGAGGTGAGGAGCAGCAATCTATAGAAGCGTGCATTCATTGGTAAGAGGCATGCAACAAAAGGCGTTTGCCTTGTCTCTGCTCCTGCTTAGTGCAAAAGGATGGAGAAGCTGCTGGGTGGGTGCAGAGTAAGATACAGCATTAAAGGTGGGGGATGGGAAAACAGGCAGAAGTTGCTATTGCTCATGAGGAGGGTCCAAAGTGCAGGGGCTGCAAGCAGATTGGCATGCAGAAACTAGGTCTCTGGTTCAGTTCCTGGCATCTCCAGTTAAAGGATATCAGGTAAGAGGACTGGGAAATACCTGTCATGGCACTGCTTCCAATCAGAGGAGACCAGACTGGACAAGATGGGCCAGTTGCCTGACTTGGTAATAAGGTGGCTCCAAAGAGTTCTAAAGTTTGCACTAAAAAAGCAAAATAAAAAGAGACCAGGAAAAACCCCAAACAAAAGCAGCAATACACCAATGCCTATAAAACTGGTTGTCATACAAGGTATTTAATAAGCAATGAAATGAGACAAAGAAAAAAAGAACCCCATTAGAAAAAATATAATAAATTACTCAGTATATTAGAATAACATTTTTAGCAGCTAACACCAGCTCTTGAGGCCTTTTGTAGGTCCAAAGAGAGATGACCAATTTATCAGCACAGGTATAAAATGTTTTAAATGCTCCACAACATTTCCAGCTATGTGATACTAACATTAAAAAAGCTTATGACCTGTCAATGAATTTTTGCATTGATATTATAGGATTTTTTTTTTGTTTAGTTTTGGGGTTTCATCAGGTGTTAGAATTTAATTGATGGGAGCATCCAGCCAAAATGGAGCACTTTTATTCATTGTCCATTTTAGTGGGACATTAATAAGCACATGGTTAGCTTTCCTGTTTAAGTCAATGGTAACTAAACTTTGGCTAGATTGTACCCTTTGGTTTCTGCCATTCCTTATTCTATGTAATATTAAATAGTATTTTATAATAACATTTGGAGGGTGATCATCAAAACGATGGTGGCTTTGATCCAGATCTAGACAGAACAGTTTGTGGCATCAAAAGACCTAGATGGGCATCATTATACAAATGCAGAGGTGCATCCCAATTTTCATCTAGAGCAGCTTCATGCACATAACTCTGCATTTGCAGGAACGTCCCCCTTGTAAGCCTGGGGTGATGGTCTAAACACTTGTTCCCCAAAGCTTTTCAAAAGCCTGCATGAACTCCAGCAGGACTTGCAACTCTTTCTCAAACAGTCAAATCAGGTCAGGTGACAAGGGATGAGGTCTTTTTGAGGCCTTCTTGAAGCCTTGTCTGGCTTAAATCTCATGTTGGCCCTAAATTCCAGCCATTCCTATACTTTGTAGTCCCTGCTGTTGGGAAGCTTGAGAACTTTTAGCCACTGAGATATTTTGCTTCCCTAGAGAGATGCCACCTGCTTTGGCTTTCACCACACTCCTTTCTCAATGGCATTGCCGGAAGTTGGGGATCCTTAGAAGATGCAACTGGATGAACAAGTTGGTGATGAGCACATCACTCTTGGTGTGCAGGTAAGCACACGTGCGCATGTATGCATGTATATGCAGAAATACCACAGAACTGGACTATTAGTTTTGAGGTCTTTCCATTATTTTTGTTGAAAAGGTAAAGTAAGTGATTTTTTAAAATTGCATTCCTGTTAATAATTCTTAATACTTAAAATAAAAACAACCATGGACCTTTGTCCCCACATCACTGTCTCATTGTAACTTTGGCACCTATTTTGAAGAAAGAAGCTTTAATAAATAAAGGAAAGGAAACTCATGACCGAATGGTAATAAATAATAATCATAATAACTTAAATCTCAATAAATATTTTTTCTAGATTTGTCTCTGACCGGATGCATTGCATCAAGTAGTCTCTGTTCACTCACAACAACCCAATTAGAAATGTGGTTCATTAAGTAAGTGACCTTAGTCCTTTTGTAAACCAAAGTAAGATCCATGTTTTTATGCTGCAGCCCAGGCAGGAACAAGTGATTAAAAGCACAACATGTTTTCACGGAGAACAGGAAAAGAGAACTCTTTACTTTCCCTCCAGCAAGACAGTAATCACTTCAGAGTTCAATACTAAGTGACATAAATGAATAATCCACCTCCTTTGCAACAGTTGGCTTGGGACTAGTTGTGCTTTGTGCAACTTTAGCTTGTTAACTGAATCCCCCTGTTGACGTCTCCCAACAGACTTAAAAAAAAATTTGCTGCCATCTTTGACCTGGGATTCCTATTGCTCCAATGGTTCTAGAGCTTGGGTGGTGCCACAGCTTTCCATTCCGTCATGTAACCCAAGAAGCCCAGTAGTGCATGAGAGATGTTTGTGCTGTGGTCCCTATCCAAACCAATGTTAGCCCATTTTGCTGTTCACACTGGTGTGGAGAAAAGCTACCGCATGTGGGTGTCTTCTGCATGGACTGAACCTTCTTTCTTCATTCCAACAAAGCGGGAAGGAGAAGTTTTCATGTAAAGGTTACTGAGCTAATTGGAATAATGAATCTAAATGATGTATTCTCAACAAACCCTTTAAACCATTTTCTCCAAGAAGTTGTTCCCGGGATTCCCTTGAATTTTATCAGGGGTTCCTTAATGAGAAAATCAGTGATGGCAGACACCTTTCTCTGAAAGGTAGTTTCTTCACCATTGGCAATCCTAAGCGTAGGTGTGGAAGATTAGGCACAGTTCTCAGTCTGCATGGAGCAACCCAGCTAAGCCCAACAAGTGTGGCCAGCATCCCCATCCAATACATCTTAGAACACACCTCTGCAACACGCAGGGCTCCCTGACCAATGGCCATGTCTGTCTATTAGTGTGCATGGGTGTGTGCAGGAGCTTCAATGAAAGCACTATTCCCCTTTGGCCAAAAATGCCCCCTCTTGAAGCAAGGACTGTCTTTTCATCAACCCTGTTGCTTCACTTCTTTCCATGTCTCTGCCTGCTCTGTAACCATTGGTTAAGGCCCAGTGGTAAATACCAGGTACTGCATCTGTTCAAATGATACAATTCTCACAGGTAAACATGGCTGATCAAACAGATGACTGGCGGAGATGGTTCTACCAGGAATAGAGGAAAGAAGGCATTTGTACCTGAAGGGTCTCTCACACTTTCCTGGCCTTTTACCATATTCTCTTTCTTAATGATGTTTCTGGATCATTATGATCTCACTGCCAATAAAGAACAAAACTCTCATATGAGCACCGCTGACCATCTCTTACTGGTGAAGGTCAAGTTGTGCCCATATCTAGAAGTTAAGGCCAGAAGCATCTGGTTATTACTTCTAATTCTACAACCAAGGAAAACAAAAAACAAATCAAACAGAGGTTGTGTTTTTAACCACCTGCCCAGCCAAATTTTGCTAATGGTGGATCACCTCCAAGCAAATGGTGTAGGTCACCTCCATCCCTCCTGGATCTCTGCCCCTGAGCATTGATGTCTATTTGCCTTCCTGTAGAAACCAAAAGCTCCAACGGTTGTATCTTCTCTGATTATCCTGTGCTGGATGTCAATCAACCAGGCTCCAACTACAGGTGTTCTCCTGTATGCTTGGTCCTCTTCTTCCTTTTTCCAAAGCCATCGCTTCATCTCCTTGGGAGCCTTGGTCCCTTCTTTGCCATCATAGCAGGAATGCAATATCATAGCAGTGTCCTAACACAAAAGGACGTCAGACGCATCCACATTTTTTAGCGGAATGTTTTCTCAGTACATGGTAAGTCGATAGGTCATCGTCCAAAAATGAAACGTCATCGTCGTAAGCAATGGGTCTGCAACAAGGCTGTGGTCTGATTTTGTCACTGACCAACTTTCTATTTTGGGTTAAATTGTTTAAAATTTGGTCATAGAGGGTTCCAGAGGTCTCACATGAACCACTGCAATACCGGAAGATCAGTTCTTCTTTGGTACTGTATCCCAAACCCAAGTCAGTCACATTTAAGTGCATCTCAGTTAAGACACAATCCCGCGATTTGCCCCTTTGACCCCTCCGTCCCTTTCTGCTGCCGGAATTATTGGTATTCTTTGCTGCATTTTGACGGTTTCTTTCCCGTTTAGAGAAAAACTGAACTGGTTTATCTGGTGACCTTTTCAGTCTTTTTATAGTGGTTTGAATAAAATCCACCACATCACTGAGCTGCTTGGGATAATCCTCAGGCATACTGGCTGTTTTGAAAAGACAGAAAAGAAAAAATTTGTCAGGTGAATATGGCTCTCCCCTCCAACCCTCCTCCCATTTATATATTTAAAATTAGTTAAATTGGCTCTGTAAGATCTTGAGTGACAGGTCTGCAACATTCAATTGTCCTACTAAGATTCGTGAATTTAAAAAATTCATCTGTAACACATGATGAAAGGCAATTTTCTGTACAAAGTTGATAAATTCTTTATCTTTCTTCCATTTGTTTTTTATGCAAATGCAAAGTGTTGCAAAGATTTAAACTTAAGCACTGATATTGAATGACATGCTGGGTGCAGTGTGCTGGAGTTTAAACCTTTTCATCAGATAGCTGAGCATTTTCAGTCCAAATTACATTTGCCTCATCTATTACTATTAATTTCATTTCTGTATCGCTCCATAGCAGAAGCTCTATAACATCTAGTGGTCCTTACATGAAAAATTAAATGGTGCGCATTTTGCATTCTCACAGCAGCTGAATGATTCCTGAACACAGGTGGGTAAAATTCTCATTTGTCAGAGTCAAATTCTTCTGTTTCTCACTTTTTACTGTAATCTGTTTTTAAAAGAAAATCAGCTCAACATTTATATTTAAATGTGTGTGTTCGTGTGCATGTGTATATTTTCTCCTCAAGATATGTGTACAAATGTTGATATATTTAAGTTGACCTCTTCCATTCCCTTCACACATGCTGGAAAAAACTCCCATCATCCCCAGACAGTACAGCTATTGACCTAGCATGATGGGCATTGTAATCTAACACACATGGAAGACGTCAGCTTTAGGAAAGCTGGTTTAAACTGACAAGGATTGGGTTGCAACATTCAGAGAAGTAGAAAAATTGGTAAGAGCCAAGTTCTGCTCTGTTCATTAGTCCAAGAGGAGAGCATTGGGCCATTCCACATCAGAATTCCTAAAGATCAGAGTCCTCAAGCAGCCTTTCTTTGTAATTTCACCTAGTATTTACTGGGCAGCTGTGTTTGGGTCCATCCAACAAATGTTCCATCTAATTGTGATGGATGAGAAGCTGCATCTCAGTGGTAAAGCTGTTTGCATATAACCAGTCAAATGTCCAATCCCTAGCATCTTCAGGTATGGCCAAAAAAACTTCCACCTGAAATCCTGGTTAGCTGCTGCCAGTCAGTGTCAACACTACTGGGCTTAGATGGACCAACCATCTGACCCAGCATAAGGCAGCTCCCTATGTTAAAGTGGACTTGTGAATCTCCCATTCTTTACTATGGGGATTGTACAGGAGAATTGTGGTGCTGCGCACCCAAAATCAACACCTTTGCTGCCCTCCTCACCCCATATAATTAGATGCTCTGCAACACCTGCCACATGAAGGTGTCCTCAATCACTGTAGTCTTCTGACCTTTCCATATAGCATGGTTTACAAGTAGAAAATGAAGCAGGCAGTACATAATACTGGCATATTGTAAACACCTTTTCAGCAATGTTGGCTATCAGAAAGGAATCAAACTTCACCTGTCAGCATGTGAGATGTAAAAAATTCAAGTAACATCTCAAATTAAGAACAGGGTTCATAACAAACTGTGTGACACTTGGGTGAAATGGAAACCCATGAGTGGCTTTCATTAATGAAATTGAACATCAAAGATCCCAAGGTCAAACAATCTTTAAATGATTCATGTTGTTTTGGTTGATTACCTTACTTGCTGGCTTGCTGCACAGACGGGGAAGCCAGGAGAACTCTGCCTACTGGCTAGAATTCCCACAAAATCTGACACTATCACAGGTGTCATCTCTTTTTCTCCTCTTGTCCAGGTGACGTGTTAAATGTCGTGATGCAGCTCATTTCTCATCCACTTACATGAATGGCAGTGCTGGAAAAAACCAGCACAGTGCAACTGTTTTTCCAGTTGTGGTTCCAGGTGCATCTCTCTTTCTATGAGACCTCAGGTCAAGGCTAATCAGGTGAGAGAAGGAGAAACCAACAGGCTCTTTTTATACCCCAGACACAATGGCTGCTAAGTTTCATACAGAACTTATTAGGTACAGGAAAACAGGTGTGGGAGCAGGTGCACCCAGGAAACTTGGGTTCTGATCCCTTCTCAGCCAAAATATCCCTCTGTGTATCATGAAAGGTGGCCAGGTGTCCTCTTTTATAGAGGACAGTCTTCTGTTTGAAGGGCTTTCTAGAGGACCATCCTCTGTTAGACAAAGTGACCTGTCCAATCCCAGTCTAAAGATAATTAATCATCAGTCATGCTGCCCATCAGCATGTGAACCACATACGGAACAAGGAGGCACCTAAGTTGCCTGGTCATGGTGTTCCCCAGTGTGGCAAAATGTGCTATATTCTATTTCAATTATGCCTGACTTCACATCTATACATACATCAGCATATGGCTACAACCCTAAGCATATGCAAATACTATGCAAAGCACTGTAGTCTTCTTTGGTGATTCATAAATAGCTACCCCATAGTAGCTTCCTATCACATATTGGTTGTGATAAAGGCTGCAACCCTTTTGCAGGCATAATTTGACTATTAAATAATAGTACATTTCACTATCCAGCATTATTGACTCTTATTTCGAAGCATCCAACCATAAAACTCTCCAGATTTGTGTTTACATCAGTTTTTGCATCTGTGAAGCTAGCCTCCATATGACAAGAGCAGAATCTGCCTTTCATGCTGGATTGACTGGATGAGGTGTGATGGCAGCAAGTCCACTGATTGGAGTAGGGTTGTAAGTGGGGGACGCTGCCCAGGTGAGGCAAGCTGAAGTCTTCTTGCTTCCTTCCACCTCCCTCTGGGACAGGGACAAAACACCGGGATAAACCAAGACTGTAAAATGGGGACAGTCTTCACACCCCAAACCACATGTCGGTTTTGTTCTAATAATGCCCCCCCCCCCTGCTGTGACTGGGGCAGACCTGGGTTTGCCAGCATGCTGTACGTGTAGCGTGCTGAATGTGGATATTGGAAACCAACGTCCAAATCCCCATCCCGCTATGAAGCTTACTTTTCTAAGCATAAGCAATATCTCATTCAGGAAGTGAAGAGGGTATTTATATCTGCCTGATCAAGCTATGGGCGGCGGATGCATTCCTAGTTGGATGAGGAATCACGGGGCAAACGGGTGTTGGGCACGTTGTTCCTTCTGATCCAGCTGCCGGGCTGCATGCACAAAGCTCTGTTAGGAAATCGGCCCCTGTGCCAGCCAGCTATTTGAGGGAGTGGAAGCCATGGAGCTGGTTCCGTTGCCGCTGCCGACAGCGCAGCCGATCGGCCCACCTGCTGGAGGTTCTTTCCACCCAGCCCTGGCCAGTGCAGTGCCGGGGGTCAGTCCCTCTTGTACCTGCAATCTGTGAGTAGACTTTGCCACCACTTTCTCCCAGCTCTGCTCCTCTGTGTGGCTGATACCTAGTTTTGAGCCACATGCATTATTCCCCATCCATATGCAATCATCGGATTCTGTGTTGGTTGCATGGCAAGCAGGGGAGAGAGCAGAGACAAAGGTATGAAGAAGCTGGTGCTCTCGGTCTGTCTCACCTCCTTGCAAGTCATCAGCTGAATAAAGCAACATTTCAGCATCAGCACAGATTAATCACTTATGCAGCAGGGAACCTTTTCCACCTGGGGGCCCAATTCAGTTCACAAGTCCCCATTGTAAATTGAATTGAGAAACATTTCAACTTTTTAGAATGAGGAAAAACTGCACAGAAAAACCAAGAAACAATTTCTGGGTGGAGGAAAGAGGACCAAAAAAAAAAAAAAGGATGAGGCCATCTGGGACTCCTGGTGGAATGGATTTTGCCCACAAGTCTGAGGTTTCCTGTTCCCATTTCATGACCTCTTCTACAAAGAAACAAACAGATTTTGCAATGCAAATTTCTGCATTCAGAATCTGTTACACAAACCCCTAAATAGTGTGCAGATGTGCCCATTTTATGTAAACATGGTCAACAGCTTCCAATAGTAAACCTCCCACCACTCCAAAAATCTCCTGTAATCCACCAACTGAAGTTCTGAGTAGGTTTGATATTGTACAAAGCAGCAGTTTAGTTCAAGCTGCGGAGAGCCCTCACCTCACATGTGTGCCAAACCAATCCTGGAGACCTTGCATCTCTCATGTCTTCATGAGCATTTGCAAACGCATCTCCCCAGCAACAAGGCTGAGAAGTTCAAGAATACAAGTGGTGTGACTAGGGAACTGGCGTGGCCACTGGACACAGAAGCAGAATGCAAAAAGGGAGAGGTAATAGGGCTAACCCATGTCCAAGATGGATAGTGATACAACTCAGCCTCAGATATTATGCACTATTAAAGCAATATATTCTATCCTGTTTGGAAAAGAGAATACATTTTCACTAGACAGTGGATGAAAAATCTGATTTCAGCTGGCAGGGCAGGGCAGGGCAGGGCAGGGCAGGGCAGGGCGGGTTAGTGAGAGCAACATTGTATGTTGGGCCCACATTTCAATGGTAACACAATAATCTATATTCAACAGCTTGTGTGGGGAGGAGACAATTGGAGATCTGTGACTGTGGCCAGCAGTAAGCTGAGGTGAGCACCCTTTTGCCCCCAGATGTTTGCAACTGCAGCTCCCATCAACCTCAGCCAATTGTTAGCAATTCTGGGAGTTGTAGCCCCAAACATCTGGATGGCAGGTTGCCTTCTCCTGTTCTAAGTTAACACGCACACCCTTTCAAGCAATTATTTCTTAGCCTAGCTTCCACCAACTGGGCTGGTTGGGTGCAGAAATGTGGCAGAACTTTAAAACACGTTAAGCTATCAAATGATCAATAGCAAACTGCCCTGTTTATAATTCATTGGAGATAAAACAATAGAGCGATACGAGCCGTGTGCTCTTCAGGCTTTGTTGGCAAGATCTCTTCTATGTAAAATGCTTTTCATAACGTTCTTTAGTTCTGCCTAAGGCTGCCAAAGGTAGATTCCCAGTAAGAACCGTGCTGTCCTGTAGAGCTTCCGTTCGTGCAAGAGGCTCTTCAGAGCACCAGGCCTCTCCAAACATTCAGTGATGAGGAGAGGGTGAGAGGAGGGGGAGGAGGAGGGAATGGCAGAAGTTAGGTTTTTTGGCCAACTTGCATCATTCCTAAACGAAAATGTGGCCGCTATCCAACATAGGAAGAGGGAAGCCCAGGGAAGAGTCCAGTGGGAAGAGAGAGGAGGAGGAACAGACAAGGCAGAAAGAGGAAGAATGCTGATGTGGTTTTGCATCTGCTGGGAAGATGCTGAAGAGGCGAAAGCGGCCTGAGAATCCGTCTCTCACAGGAAGGCAACAGTGCAGACTACTGTATGATTTGCAAGAAAAACCTCCCTGGGAGCACAATGCTCCAAGTGCCACGAAAAGCATGGGTGGCCTCCGGTCCCCGGAGTGGGTGTTTGTGGCACTTCTGGGCAGGCACCATGACGTGGGCCCTTGAGACAGGCTGTGACGCAGTCGCCTCACGCCCCCGCCCCCGCTATGCTGCGACTGCTCCCAGGCTCAGGACCACTGTGGAAAAGCCACTCCAAGTTGGGGCAGCCCACGTGCGGCTTGCAGTTGCCAAAAGGGGGTCGCCGCTGGTCACACAAGCATGACCAACCCTCCTTGCAATAGCTGCAGCAGGAAGAGGCCCAGACTCTATCTGGCCGCCCTTTCCTTCCATGGCAGCTCCTCCAGCCACCTGAGCAGCGAGCGACACAGAGAATCAGGAGATCCTGCTGAATGGGCTGAGCTGAGCCGAGCTGTGCTCTGGGCAGGATTCTCCCCAGCCAGATAGAGGGACCTCCTGTGAGTGGGGCTATACCGGCTGCAGGTCCTAGCAGCTTGACCCTATCTTGGGTATCCGAGGCAGTATCCCTGCATAGCTCAGTTGCTGGACCACCTGGGCCAGAGGGTCTTGTTGCACTCATATCCTGCTTGTGGGATTCTGTGGGCAGCGGGTTGGCTTCAAGCTGACACCCTGTTAATATGGGGAGTTAGGAGCTAGGTCATTTGGAAAATACTGTGGCTCTCATTTGTGAGTGGCACTGAAGAAATGTCAGCAGGCCCTAGTTTTTTAAGGTTCGAGTGGTAATGAACTTCCTTGTTTTATTTGTAAGCTGTTTCACCATCTGCCTGATTTTAGCCATCCATGACAGGTAAGAGAATGAGGTGCTGCAATTAGGCATGGAAAGATCCGGCTGAAAACCTGCTCCCTTGCACTCCCTGGCCTCCTGTTCCAGGCCAGGGCCTGGCTGCGAAGTAAACCAGGTCTGATCCTTCCCACGCTTAACATGACTGGGCAAAAATGTGCCTGTGGACTGATCTTCTGCTTGCAGAAGGCAGATCCAGGATCTACCCTGGAGGGCGCACTTTGCTCCCCTCTTTGCCTTCAGTGAACGGTGTGTGCATGCAGGAGGAGTGCTGGACTGTGCCTGGTGGCCCCGACCCTTTAGGATGCAGAGCCACAGGTACACACCCCTGGGCTGTGCAAGTCCCTTCTGTGTGATGAAAAGCCTACAGTGATGAAGGGTCCTGATGGCATGGAGGAACCATACCCTGCAAGCCCCATTTCAGCAGTCCACTGAAAGAAGCAACATTAGGACCTGTGACTGGAAGGTGCAATCCCACTTCCCCCTCTAGTGGTCAGTGCTACAGTCTGAAGAATATTATCCTACCAGTGCAAATATCGCCATTAAACCCACTCAGGTCCTATGGGCCTTAGTTTCAAGTAAATAACTATCAGATTGCAGTCTTAGGCATAGTTATTTGGGAGTCATTTGGGAGTGCACCTGACTGAACTCAATGGGATTTAGTCTTGAGTCAACATACATTGGTTTAGGCAGTAGGGCTAAAATTAGCAAACACCTTAATCTGAAATCATCCCACTAATGGCATAAGTCTTTTGTGGATTGCAATTTCTCTCCAACAGCTAAGAGGTTTTAGCAAAGAATGTGGCAACTTGCTCTCTCTAATTCTTGCTCTCAATCAATTACTTTTAATTTGAAGTTTTATATACTCTGGTGAAGTGCAATATACACATGACACTTGTCAGTTTAACAAAAAAAAAAAAAAATCAGCGTAAATGGCACAATGGCTAAAATCCATAAACTACTTAAACCATCTGTCAGCTTAATAAACAAGCCCAGTTAAAACTGAAGTTTTTGGATTTCAGCCCAGTTAGGTCTAGCAAAGTCAGGCGAATGCAAGTGTCTTCAGTCCAAGGCGCTTCAGTGGAATGCAAGGATGTCACAGTGGTATTGTTACACCAGAGTGCAATGTTCCAGCTTCACAAGAAGCCCATTTCAGAATGCCTGGCCTTTCAAACCACAGTTCATTTATGCCAGACAAATCTTGGAAGAGCACTGCAGATAATAATAGTCTTTCAATCAGAATTCCATAAAATGTGTGGTTTGTTGACTTGGCTAAAAACTCAATGAACTTTACTCTGTAAAGACACTCATTCGCTTTGATGGTAGTGCTTTAAGTGGTTTTATTCTGAAATAGTCCTCTTGGAGAAGGACTTTCCATTTTGGAGTGGTTTGGACCTTGTCACTTGCCTGATTTAACTGCTGCACACTGTTCTGAGAGTGTCTACTAAAGAATGGTAAAAAACCCCCAAACTTTAAATAAATAATTGTTCTGGCTGTTTCAGAGCAGGACTGCGTATGATGCTATCCAACAATAAACCTGCTAATTTTTTCTCCTTTGGCCAGTAACCAGAAGTAAAAACAGGGCAACTGAAACATAGTAAGAATGATTGCATTGCCCCTGCTGGGTTTTTCTCTGGAAACAGTGGGCTACAGCCCACTTCCCTGGCTCTTTTTGTGGCCTCTAGTATCCCTTCCCTCACTTACTGCTGCCAAATGGTAGCAGCAAACTAGAGATGTGTTTGCTAGAGATGTGTTGTGCAGGCGGATGGAAAGGAGAAATGACCTTCCATTTTTGCTGAATGCGAGTGAGAGGACAGTGTTGGACAGAGCCCAATAACAGTTTTCTAGTGATCTCATGGGAAGGGCCAGTCTCGCAATGAGCAGAGGGAGACAAGGAATGCAGGGGCCTGAGTGGGACGGTGGCAGCAGCTGCCCCAGCCGTTTCTCTGGAGCTCTGTCCCCTTCTGTTGGCACTGCGTGTGCCGCATGGCCTGCTGGTTTGGTGGAGGATGCTGCCCTGTTGGCAGTGCTGAAGAAAGAGTCAACCGCCAGGCCTGCTGTTCTGGATCTGGAAAGTGGGAGTGGGTGGGCGCCATCATGTCCTGCACCTCAGAGAGCCAAAGTACAGTTTGTTAGCTATCTCTAATCTGAAAATCAAAATTATTTTGAAGCATAGCAAGGGACTATAGTGGATATTGGGTGTGAAAGCTATTTTCCAACCTATTGTTGAATGAGGGTTAGGGTTGAGGGTCCCAATCTGGCCTTCCAGAACAAAGGCCTTGGCCCCATTTGTGCACACTTCTTCCATTATGAAAGGTTGAAATGACTCTCCTGAGCATTACTAAAGCTGCTTAACCCACTGTTTCTACTTCTGCTTTCGTTGCTGAATTACAATTGCAGCTCTGCATGAATGATTTTGCTTTCTTGCCTTTCCCTGCTTTCTGCTAGGTGGCACTGTGAAATAGGAGAGGAACACAAGTACACTTGTTGAAAATAGCACATGGTTTCCCTTTAACAAAAAATAATTGATTTTTCCTAACCCAACTCCACAGATTTTTTCCAGAAAAATAGAAGGCACTGTGAAACTGATGATACTGCAACATATAACATCCTTGTAAACAGTCATGAGTGGGGAACAATGAGCACACAATAAAAATCTTGTCTAGACAAGTTCTCTTAATTACTTGCTGCAAGATCGTTAAGATAAAATATGATGGCATTTTGTAGAGAGGAGGTTGGGATGGGGTTGCCCTGCTCACCACTTGACCCTGGTCAAACGACTGTGTACCCTATCCTATTGAAAGTTAAATTATTGTACCTCTGTCACTGTAATGAATTCTGTTATGCTTGCAGTATGCTCAAGTTACGCAATGCTCGATGCTAGAGCGTTTTTGCCCGGGGTGGTGGTGCTATAATTATGTGACATTTATGCCCTGTCTTTCTTCTCCTTGCAAGTGGCTTATAAGTTTTTTCCAAGCAGTTTTACATTTATTGTGATAACTGAGAGCCAGTGTGCTATGGTGGTAAGAGTGTTGGACTGGGGACCTGGGAGTCCAGTCAGCCATGGAGCTCAGTGAGTTGGGCCCATCACTTCCGCTCAGCCCAACTCACCTCAGAGGGTCACCGTTGTAAGGATAACAGGGAGTGGAGGAGGACTATGTAAGCTACTTTGGCTTCCATGCAAGAGGAATATGAATGCAATAATTACAGGGATTCCACAAGTTATTTGTGATGAAGGATATAGATTATATACTTGAATGTTTATATTTTTATTGTACAACACCTCAAGTGTTTGCTGACTACTGGTGTGATTCAAAAATATTCTCAGGGTACAATCCTAGGCAAATTTAGATGTAGAAAGTTTTGTAACACCCAACATGTCCCAGCCAGCCTCAAAATTATATTGGACTTGTAGCAATTTGACCCTCATGGCTTCCCTCCACAAAATCTTGGGAACTCAAGTTTGGTGAAGTTGCTGGACACTCTTTCGGAAACCCATAGTCTCCTCAAAGAACTTGTCCATTGTGCACATGCTATTAAGCCAGTTTTAGTCCTTGGTGTGCGTATGGCCCATATTTTACTTTATTGACATTTGCTCTCTGTTCTCTACACAGTTCCTAACGCAGTTCACAAATCATGAAAATTCAATCTGTGACAAGAAAGAAACAAGAATAGCTACATCCGAACTGATTCTCAGTTCCACCAATGCTAGTGAGGCTACAGAGTGAATGAATCAGACTAGCAGAATCATAAAATTATAGAGTTGGACGGGACCATCTAAGCCTTTGAATTCAATTTGCTGCTTAGTGCAGCAATGGAGCTTAAAGCACCCCTGACCGATAGCTGCCCAGTCTTTGCTTGAATTGCTCCTGCGAGTGAAAGCCCGCCACCTTTCTGGGTAGTTAGTTGACTCATACTGGAATAGAGCAAGATCCAGCCCATCCAGCATTCTGATCGCACAGTGGCCAACCAGCTGCCCACAGTGAAACTGCAAGCAGGACGTGAGTGCAATAGCACCTTCTTGCCCATGTTCCCCAGCAGACTGGCATACATAGGCATACGGCCTCTGATAATGGTGCCATGGTCTGACAGTTAGGAAGTTCAGCTGGAATTTGCCTTCCTGTCACTTGTCCATTATTTGTTGCCCTCCATTCTTGGATGAGAGCAGATTGTGGCCTCCTTCTGTGGGCTCCTGTATCCCTGCAACTTCCATCTTTTCTCCCTCAGTTGAAGCATATCCAGTTCTTCCAGCTTTTCCTCATAGGACTTAGTTTCTAGTTCCATGATCATTTTTGATGCTCTTCTCTGAAAGCACTCCAATGTGTACGAGTCCTTCGTCAAATGTATCTGAGGTGAGGTCTCACCAGCACAGAGTAGAATTGAACCCATGCTTCTGAGGCTAGACTTCTACTGATGTGACCTGAGGCTGTATTTGCTGCTGACTCACATGAAGCTTGTGACTGACTGTAGCACCAAGACCCTTTTCACTACACTACTGCCAAACCAGACACACCCCATCTTCCCCTTTTGCATTTGATTTCCCCCTCCCAAATGAAGAACACTGAATTGCTTGATTTCTGCATAAATGACGCTGTTAAAGAAAATATTTCCCCTGATTGAAGCAACAAGGGTTCTAAGACGTAAGAAAGTCAAAAATATAAAAGAAATCTTTATCAAGAAGGTTGGAATTTGCAAAGATAAGCCTGGAGGCAGATGTCTGGCAGCAAGGAAAGAGTGTAAGTCAAGATAACCCTGTACAAAAGCAACTAAATGTTTCCTTTTTATTACCTTTTCTTTACTACTAATGAAACCTTTCTGCCTTTATTATGAAATGCATCTTGTTATATTTCCTGTCCTTGCCAAATTAAACTTATATATAGGGTATGCAAGTTGGACAGTGAAAAAGCTAGACAAGAGGAAAATTGACTCATTCGAACTGTGGTGTTGGCAGAGGCTCCTGCGCATTCCATGGACAGCAGGAGTCATGAACAAGCAGGTTCTGGAGCATATTAAATCAGACGCGTCCCTGGTCAGCAAGATAACAAAGCTGAGGCTCACGTATTTTGGCCACGCCATGTGATCAAACTCATTAAAAAAAGGTACAATAGTTGGAATGCTTGGCGTCAAGAGAAAAGCAGGTTGCCAAAGAGCAAGGTGGTTAGACTCCATCAAAGAGGATGTGGCCAGAGCATAGCTCAGCTGAAAGGGGTGGCACAGGATTGGAAAGTGTGGCAAGGTTTGGCCCATAGGATTGCTTATAGTTGGACATAGATGAATGTGGACAGCTGATCCCCACGGGATGGGCTTGCTCTGTATTGCTGGTGCACACCTACAATAAAGAGGCTTTTTAATGACTTATGTTGGCCTTGCCTGTCTCTCGGACAGAGGTCAGACAACAAACGAAGAGGACCTTCTTTCCCCAACAGATCTGGAGACCCAGATGGGACTCAAGCCCAGCTGGATCCCCAGTATCCATAATGCTTGGTGATCTCTTTCTTCTGGGCTGGGAAAGGAAGAACCCTGCCAGGAGGGGTAATTATCCAGACATGGCATGAGCACATTGGGAAGGCAGAGGGCACGGGAGCAGCACTGAGGAAAGGGAGCTTTTCCTTACAGTCCATTTGGCCAGCGTAGGGAGTCAGCAGCACGGCGGAGGCGAGCTCTTCTTCAGTTCCCTCGAGCACAGAGCGGGCCCTCTCAGGAAGCGTCTTACCAGCGGGAAGAGGAAAGGTCGAGATAGCGTCGAGGAGCACCACACAGACAGACACCACGTCCCATAACTTCATTTTAGATTCCCTTCCAGCACAGGACCCTGGAAAAGTAGAGAGAGTGCTTGGGTTACTTATTTATTTGAACTATTTGTGCACTGCACTTTTGGATCAAAGCAGAGCGCAGTACACAGGATGCATTAAAAATCACACAGATAAATGGACAGATGGACAGATAAAATGGACAGATAAAAGTGAGAACAAAGACCCCGCACCAAGCAAGGGATTAAAATTAGCAAGTGCCTGGGTTTACACGCTGGCTTCCAGGCGGCACCTAGATGCAGTGAAGTATGGTGACTGTCAGAATGCAGGGTGGGTGGGGGCAAGAAATTTGCACAGGCGGGGTGCCACAGCAGAAAAGTCCCCCCATTAGATGCCCCTATGTGGGTGACATGGAGCCTGGTAGGCAGATCTCGGTGAATGGACAGTTGGCACAGGAGAAGATGTTCCCTCGGGTAGCCTGGCCCCTCATATGGCAATGACATCAACTTGAACACGGCCCAGAAATATATTGGCAGCCACGAGAGCAATGTTTGCATCTTCCTTCTGAGTTCCGAGCATATGCCTTACGTGCCAGTCATCTCTGGCCTCTCTCCTACCCTCTGGGCTAGGATTCTGCCATTTTAATGTTCAGTACCATAACAAACACAGACTGTGTTTATTAGGAGCAAGTAATAACTTCTCTCGCTGTGACTCAGCCGCTGGCCAGAGAGGGAGGCCCGTCTGCCTCTAAAATCTGGAGAAACTCAAAGATGCTGCGGAGGAGCCATGATCACAGCTGGTGCCAGCAGCCGCCATTCTTGGGCAACTGCTCGTGCCCCAGTGACCTGGCAGGTCCCGCTGCTGATGCCACCACTGCTGCTATTACCCTAACAGGGCGGCTATGAACCCTACTTTGGAGACAACAATGGCAAATTCATTGTTGCCATACTACCAAGGACAGTCCAAAAATGCAGGCAGCTCTGTCCGCCAAAACTAAAATACCAAAACAAAACCGAAACCGTTCGTGGAGTTTTCATTTATTTCTACATTTATATCCCACCCTTTTCCCTCTTGCAAGGAATTCTGGGCAGCTTTGATAGCCCCCCTCCTATCATTTCATCATTATAAAAACATCCTGTGAAGTAGGTTAGGTTGAAGAGTCAGTGACAGGCTGAAAGTCACCCAGGGAGTGTCATGGTCAAATGGCAGATCCCCTAAGTCCCAGGCCAGTGCTTTGGTCTCTACACTGCACTGGCTCCCATCCACTAGGACAGGGCCCTTTGTGAAGCCGATGGGTCTCAACTGCCTATTCAAGGGCAAGCCGCCCTTAAACACTTTGCACAATAATAGGAGCAACGGATCCATCCCGCTCCCACTAGCTACTCTGCGCAGTGCAGCTAAGCTCTGGGGAAAATGGGAATTCTGAGCAAGGGAGCACAGGACATTGGGCGTCCCTGCTAATAAAGGACAATGCTGCTGCTGTGCCCACTGTGCCCACCGACAGGCACGCAGGCCACCTGGTCGCGCTCTGCCCACACACGTGACGGTATGCGCGGCACATTACTTTATGGTTTCCAAATGTACATCTTCACGTACAAGTTACCCCATTCAAATGTTATGCCTACCTTTGTCCCCCTTTCATGCATCTTTTCAGGTGCTGCGTAACTGGTCATTCCAGTAGCATCATCCTGGGAAATTGTGGGCAATGGAAATGGCAGCTAGAGCTAATCACGGGGCCGGCTCTACCATCAAGCAGGGTGAAGGAGTCACCACAAGCAGTGGATGCTGGGCAGTGGCAGCAAGCTATTGGAGAAGAGACTTGTAGGTGACATAGCCCATCCCGCATTCCCTAAGCTAGCTTGCTGTTTCAGGTGTGGTGGAAGATACTATCCCATAGAAAGCTCTGAAGCAAGAATCAGTTTTTTTGCACATGGAATCGTGGGGAGGCCAGCACCATCTTGGTCCTTGCCTCAGGGAGGAAATGTCTTGGGTCAGCCCTGCCTCATCACCCCATTGCTGCCACTGATCTCCATTAAGTCCACCAAGACTCCTCCATAGAGTAGGTGGAGGACACTTTGCCTTGTCCAGCCTACTTCAGTCCACATGATATAATGGTATGGAGGCCGCTCAGTACATCTGCATTTGAAATGACAAGCTCACGTCCAGCTGTGAAGTGAACTACACAGAGGAAGAGAGGGCTGGAATGTGGCACATAAATGTCAAGGCTAATGAGCAAGATTTGTCAGACAGCTGCAGAGAACCAAACCACTTCAGGTATGTGGGGAAACACTGTACAACAGGCAGGGTCCGAGAGGAAGGGCTGTGATTTCATTAACCCAGTGAACTTGTGTCAAGCCAAATAAGTGGCCCAATTAAGTAACATATGCTAAATGGCATGAACCTGCCTGAGCCTTTTGGGAAAGGAAGGAAAGGGGGAATCTTCAGTTTGGAATCAATGCTTCACATAGGCAGGAGCTGCTCCTGCAAACCAGAGGAAGTTTGTTTTGACTGATGCTGCTTGAGAACAACCTCCTTATGAAACACCTTGTATCCCAAAACCTTCTCTAGCTCAAATAAAGGACTGCACTTTAGAAGCCTTTGGTTTAGATGTGCTGGAAACGGGGAGAGGCATGTTCATGTTGTGTTCCATTTCAGCAAAGACTTGCCCAGAGATTTTCCAAATGATCACTGAAAATGTGTCACAAACACATGATACAATGATCCAGCAAAAGATTTTTCTAGAAATAATAGTGTTATATTGTGATGGGTAATAATTGCCCCATTGGTTAGAAACATGGAAACAGAATGAGTCCGAAGGGGTCTGGCTCTAGCCGGCTCCATTCACGACATCCCACCATGAGCATGACTAGCCTATGCTTGAACACCCTCACTGATGGGGCCTCAACCATCTCCCGTGGAAACCCATTCCATACCCTCGGGGTCCTGTCAGGAAGTACTTCCAGGCACCCAAATTGAACCTTGGTTCCTTGAGCTTGGCTCCAATGGAGCACATCCTGCCCTCCTCTGCAGGGGAGAACTGGTCCCTACCCACCTCCATGTGACATCCGCTCACATACCTATATGTTGCCTTGGAATCTCCTCTTCTCCCGGCTGAAAAGACCCAGTTCCCTCAGTCTCACCTCAAACGGCTTTCCCTGGTTCTCCTGGTCCTCTCAGTGGCTCTTGGTACCACTGGCCACAGCATCCATCTGCATCGGCTGTCTGGACTGGGCTACCAGAAACACTAATTGCAGCAGTTCTGCTCCTACTTGGATGGCCAATTCAAGGAGCTGATGCTGAGAGATGATTGTCTGAGCCAGTGCCTGGGCAGAGTAATAAACGAGATTTGATCCAAAATGAAGATACTTGTGATGGGTGTTATATCTGCCCAGTTGAGTGCACACTCCGTAAAGGAGAAGGCTGAAAGCTTGTGGATGCTCTTGGATCCAATGTTGTCATTAAAGATGCAGGGGGCCTTATTGCCCCAAGGTTCATGCTCTGGTAACCTCCTGTTTGAATTACTACAGCACGTAATATGTGAGGCTCCACTGAGAACGCTCTAGAAACTTTATTTACAAAAAAAGGAAATGGGTGTAAGTGGTGTAAGCGGGACCACCAGCCATCTGCAGCAACTGCCTCTCTGTTTCGGGGCCAAGTGCAACCTGCTGGTTTTACTCTTTAAAGCCTGCAAGTGGGTTGGGGCCAGGTTACCTGAATGAATGCTCCTCCATCGTTTGCCTACTCAGACATTAAATGTTCACTGGAGGTCCTGTTCCAGGAGCCACGGACAAATGAGGAGAGTGGTTCTGAGGGAAAGGGACTTTTTAGTGGTGGCACTACTGAAATGGAAATGTTCTCTGTAGACAAGCTCCCCTGGCTTTCTGGCAAAATTGAAGAGCTTTTCATCCTCATGTCATTTTTAGAAACTATTTTTACTGTTTAAGTACTTTATTCTACCTCTGGTTTTAGTTTGGTTTTATGGAATTGTGATGGAATTGTTTTATTCTTCATTGGTTTTCTTTCCCATTTTAATGTTTGCACCATATTTTTTTAATGTGTTAATTTTACTGCCAGAGAGCTTTGGTTATTGGGCTGTTTAATATGACAATTAATCAATTAATTAAAAATCCAATAAAACATAGCAAATTAACAGCAGCAGCAGCTAAACCCTTTGATCAAAGTTTATTTCACTGAAATTAACAAAATGCCAATTGGAATAAATGATTGTTTAAAATTCTAGCCTGCATTTATCTGTTTATTACAAATGAATCTACATCCCATGCACATGTAATAAATGAGTGGATGTCCATGTGCAAATGTTTAATCAAAAAGCGGTTCTAAAATAAAATGAAAGTTAAAATCTTTGCCTAATAGTACATGCATCCATGTAACTTACAGGGCCATCACGAGATTTCAGGGGTCCCTGGAGAAGGGCTCCACTGGTGGGTCCCATGTTGTGTCAAAGGGTGGCAGTGGCAATGCTCTAAAGATGATTGAGAACTAGCAGTTAAATTCTCACAACCTCTTGAGTGCCCAAAGTAGGTAAGTCCAGAGCATTCTGGGAAATTTAAATGGTGCCTTGTGGATCCAGCCACCTATACTGGGCGGGTGTCATTGTTGGCTTTACTGGGATCCTAGCAGCTTGCATCTTTACAGGAAGTCTTGTAAGATGTGACATCCCAAGTAGGAGTTATTCAAGAAAGGGCTGTCTGCTTGGATCGTTTTAAAGGGGAGGTGATAAGTTGATGGAGGTCGAGCTATCCATGACTAGTGGTCATGATGGCATGCCTCTGTTGGTTGGTTGTTTGTTATAACTCCAACAACAATGGTTGTTGTTGGACTAGTTGGTTGTTTGTTATAAGTCCATGCTGGCTGAAGGATGCTGGGAGCTGTTGGACTTATTTCTGTCTAAATATGCATAGGATTTTGCCCTAAGTTATAACTTACTGTCCTCAAGATGCTTGTTTCTTGGAGAGCTGCTCCAAGTCAGTGCAGCCAATTTTGAGGTAAGTGGACCAGTGCTTTGACACAGTTTCCTGGGACTCTAAGCTAGTTAAGGAATGATCTTCTGGTCTTTAGACATGGCTGGGGGACGACAGCACAGGATTCTTCAGATTCCCAGAACCAAGGCTGGAAACACAGTTCCGATCTCAGAGAGAATCTGCACTCTTATCCCCTTCCCTCTTTGCAGCTGGCATGGAAAGAACCACAGCAGCCACCCCTTTGACCTCAGAGAGGAGTCAATGGGGCTTTCTGATGGTCTAGGAGGAGAGAATCCTTCAGAGGCCAGGCAATGTGCTAACTTGTGTCGTCTGCAGCCTCCTTTCCTCCACCTCCAAAGTGCTGCAACGAGATGCCCCAGAACAGCCATCTTATGCAAACGCAGCGTGGGAGGGGTGGAAAGGCAGTGATCGCCCCCACTGCTCTTCCTGCTCATGTGTTTGAAAGCCCAAAACTTGTTTTTGTCCTAGTAACAAGACTTTAGAGCTTAGAGTTAACCCACTCCCCACTACAGTGACGTTAACTGGATTATGGATCAGGTTATGCGAGTCTGCTGCAACATCTGTGGTTTCAGGGATTCAGCCAAAAACTTCCAAGTTTTATAGTGAACAAGAACCAGGAATGGATGAAGATGTCAGGAAGGAGAGAATCAGTGGAAAGAAAGAATCACTGGGTCCTGATCCTCCCAAGGAGAAATTTACTTCATAGAAAAGCCGGTGTGAAGGTTACTATGTTACCAGAGTACAGGATAATGCAAAGGACATTATCGGAGCTCCAATTGAGAGCTGCACTGATAGGGCATGATGCAGATTGGTAGAAAGGACTGCAACTATTGAAGATACAGGAACAATGTCCTTGTTTACAGCTGGTACCCTAATAATAAATGGGGTGGGCAAAAACCTTCTGGAGTTTTCATGTATATGGAGGTGATGCAGCCTGATCTGAGAATGAGATCCTGTGCCACTCACAAACCATGGAACCCGCTCTCCCAAGACCCACAATAATCCCCCACTTTTTTGGATTTTAGAAGCCACATCTTTTTAATTTACTTAATTTATGTGGTTTGCATGTTTTTAATGTTCTTGGGATTTGTTTTCTTGCTTTAAAAAGTTTTAAAGTGTTACTGTTTTAAATGGTTCTACATTGCCTTGATGACTTTTATCGTACTATATAAATATTAATAATAAGTAGAAAAATTGGAAGCTGCCTTGCACCAAGGTCCATCAAAACAGTGGTCCAGCGGCTGTCTAGATAGGATTGTTTCCTTGTCTGCCTATCATTGCCAGGGACAGAACCTGGACCTTCTGCATGCAAAGCCAGTGTTCCACCAGCATCTTGCAGCAGGTAAAGAACGGGCCCTTTGCACATGCTCACAGAACTCTCTTTATGTGTGTGCACATGCCCCTGTTCCCTAAACATCACCACTGATATTCAGAACAGTTTATGTGGCTGGAAAAGAAGCCCCTCTGGTTCTGCTTTTTTACTTGTTAAAGGGAATTCAGATTGGGCTATAGTTAAAGGGCTTTGAATACATTTATAGCAAGAAGGATACTCTGGCCTTCACATCAAAGAAGCAACCATTTGGCAACCTTCAGTCATAAAATATTATATGGGTACCAGTTGTGCCTGGTAAAGCTGGGATGCGGGAGGGGGGTCGGTCATCTGCAAAGCTGCAAGAACGTGTAACGCTCTTTTGGCTGGATTTCCCCATCTCCATTGAAAGCATTATTTGCCTTGCAAACAGGCAATCTGGGACCAATCAGGTATTTCCCATTCTTCAGCTTGTTCACCCGAACTGTGTTAAATTCCACTGCAAATATCTCAAATTGTAGTTCTACGAAAGATGAAATTTCTGTCTCATTTGACTCCTTTCTTGGAAAGTTTCTCCTCCAAGACACAGAGCAGACCAAGGGCAAGCGGAGTGGGGACTTAATCAGAACCACCGTGCAGCACCCCTGCCCCCCGGTCTGTTTGCACTGCCGAGGCTCGGCGCTGCAACAACGAAAGGGTGTCTGCACTCACACGGAGTGCCTTTCCCTCAGCACTCAGGAACCACCTGCAGCTCCCTCACAGCTCAGATTAGGGCTTCTGAGGCAAAGGACACAAACGGATTCTAAACTACTTGGAGATCCAACACCTCTTGCGGCACTTGGGTTTCACCTGGATTACAGCCTCATCCGCAAGCCATTGAAGATGAGACGTCTGGATTTAACCCGACTGGCAGCACATCCTGAACCAATTAGATTGGCCTAAACCTCACACACAACACGTAGATGCAGACCGACCCTCCCCTGCAGGGTTTCAAATACCTGTTTATCCTCAATTAGTCTCATTATTTTTGGTGGAATTTCACTTCCAAGTAGCTGGGAATGTTTGAGCATGCTGCCAGAAAGAGGTACACAGAAGTCCTGCGATGTGCATGTGGGCATGCATGGGCTGGAGACCTAGAGGCAACCCCACGATCGCGAGCATTAACCCATTCCTAGAAAAGCTCATGTGACCAACTTCCTGTGCCTCCTTTCCCAGAAGAGAAAAATCACGGATTGAATGGTTTCGTGGGGACCCCCTTTACATGGCCCCTTCAACTGTGCAGCACAGCTCTGGCGTTTCTCTTCTCCCTCTCACTGCCACCCCAAACTTTCTAACAGCGTCTTCATTCCTGATCTTTTAGAGCAAAACAAGCAGAGCAGCAAAGAAGAAACTTTGCTAACCCTCATTTTTAAAAAAGAAGAAATACTCTCAGCATGTGTGGTTCTGCATTTTAAATCCACTTAAAATACAACACTGCCATTTCTACTGGTATAAAACAGTGCTAGCTCCTGCCGTCCTGATGCTAAACACATTTACTGGGAAATGAACTTCATTTTGCCATAGGAGGAGGTAATAAATTTTAGAAGTAACAATAATAAAATTAGCATCAGGAACATGCCCATGCCCTGCTGTTTGCCACCTGACTGTAAATTGTCTTTCTTGTTTAATTAAGGAGAAAGGGCGCTATGTGAGGAGCATTGCCCTGCACTCCCCAGCAGGGTTCTGACCCGGGTGATGTCTTCGGGCCTGTAGTGACACCACCTGCTGCTCTCTGAGCGGCCATTTGTCTCCATCCTGTGATTCAGACATGTACCCACTGTGCCCACTTGCTACGCATACTCCCCAGTAAGTATATTTGGGATTGCAGCCTCCATTTCAAGGCAAATCTACCTGCAGTGTTGATCCATATTCCATTTTGTTTCCAGCTCTCCTCGCCCACCTTTACAACATGAAACTGCCAAAACTGCCAGGGGAGGGATTTCTTAATGCCTTTCCTCTTTAGCAGGTCTGCTAAAATACCACCCCTGCCCTGTGGCATCGCAACTGGCGCCTTTTCTCCGGAGAAAAAGGCACCTCTTGGACAGTGTTATTAGCATCACAGATGTTAAGCAGTACAGGGTGCTGTTTGGCTGCAGGCTTTCCTGGTCATAGACACGCGTGTGCACACGTGCGCATGTGCTAGGTACCAAAAAGATCCAGGAATGAGACCCATAGGACACACACACACAGCGCAAATTTGCACAAGCCCTAAAGTCTCTCTGTGTGTGCATCTTTACAGAACCTACTCTCCAAGGAAATGCCTATTCGTAAAAAGAGATGTACAGGCAGGGGAGAGGAGGGCATTCAAGCAACATCAAGACTCCTGCACCTTTATTTCAGCAAGTGCCCCCAGACAGCAGTGTGGCCTCCAGAGATTCAGGGCTCCTAAAGAAAGATGATGTGCTTCAGCCCTGGTGTGCTGGCTCCTAACACTGTCTCTACTGCTAGGAGTTAGGGACTGTTATTGTTACTTCATTTCAATAGCAGAAACTCTCTGGGTGGTTTACCCCAGTAGATAAAAACAATGCAATAAAAATAGCATAGAATCTTCTTTAAAAACCTATAGTTTTAAATGTCCAACATAGCAGTAATAAGGCATCCCCAACTCTGACTGTTTTCTAGCCTTCTAACACTTTCAAGTGCCTTCATCAACAGGATGTAATGACTTGGATCCCAGATATGTTGTGTTTTCATATCAGGCAGGTTGTCTGCAGAGTAACAGATGCAATAATGGAGAAGTTATGTCTCCTGTTTTATCAAGGAGTTTAAAGCTGCATCAAAGAGCTCTAAGTTGCTGCCTGGCAACCCCATGAGACCTGACACAGGAGTTGAAATGGGCAAGCCCTTTATAGTACAGTGCAAGTCCCTGTCTATTCTTCTTCTCCTGGCAGTCAGTCTTAGTCTTGGCCTCGAGTCTAAGCTGAACTGGCAGTCAAGTGATACAGACTTGGAGTTTCTCCACACTATAAACCATCATCACATGCATCAAGCATTAGAAAGAGCATTTGTGTTCCCCTCATTCTATTTGAGATGGAGATCATTGTTAACAATGGCCAGAAAGCAGAAAAGCAGCTGAACGCACTCGAACCTAAACAATCAGGATTATCTTGAAACTGTGGGGTGATACATGTATTGCACACTGATGAAAGCCTTTTCCACACAGTAAAACATCCCTGCCTGTAGGGAACTAGCGTGTCAGGGAGAATCATTCTAGACTCATACCATTCCTGGCATGCAAGCTTGCTATATGCAGGACTTTATATTCACATACAAGAACATTCAGTCATCTGTTGTCCAAATTTGTGCAACCCTCGTATTATTTGTGAAAACTAGGCAAACAGGTCAGTGTCTGTTCTCAATATGATAACCTACTGAAGTCCAAAGTATCTGAGAGCCACTGTGGCCCACTGGTCAGAAGGCTGGACAGGGGACCGAGAAGATCTGGGTTCTATTTCTCACTCAGTCCTGAAGTTCAGTGGGTGACTCTCAGCCTAACCTACGAGTAGCTCACAGGATGGCACACAGGAGAGGTACAAGACCTCTGCCAGGCCAAGCTCCCCGCCACTGGTGTATGCAAGCATGCTGCCTCTGGTAAAGGAGGCAGCATGTTGCTGGCGAGGCTGGGAACCACTGATAATCTCCTCCATGAATTTCTCCATCTTCCTTTTAAAGCCATCCAAATTTCTGGCCATCATTGAAAAAGACAAGAAGCTGCCATGTGCTGAGTCAGACCATGGGTTCATCTAGCCCAGTATCATCTATGCCTGGGGTCTCCAGCCTTCTTGGACCTGTGGCCCATTTGGTTATTACCATACAGCAGTACCACAAACATGTATAATCAGCGGAGCACCACCTTGGGATCTACCTGTCTTGTCTATGGCTCTTAGGCTGTATCTTATTGAGTAAAAAATCATGTTTCGTGTCTACTGGTCACTACAATATCTCTTTAAGAAGGGCTTGTCTAATGCATCTGATGACTGGCCATGCAATACAGCTAATGCGTCTTTTGACAGTCTTTTGGTCATGTCTAGTTGCTGCTTCTTTTGGGTTTCTGCACAGATAAATTTTGTACTGAAACAGCCTTTAATATTCAGTAATATGCACGATCTTTTCAACTATTTACCTGCTTTATGCAAATTTACAAATGGAAAGGAAAATGGCTATCTGTGTCCTTTTGATGCTTAAGAAGCCAATGCCGCAACACTGGAAGGATAAGCATTCAGCTGCTGTAATGCTGAAGGTTATGATTATGATGTAATGATTAAGAACTTTGCAACATCTGGGTTCTAGTCCCCGCTCAGCCATGGAGCCAACTGGGTGACTGGGTCAGTCACAGACTCTCAGCCCAACCTACCTCACAGGGTTGTTGTTGTGGGGATAAGATGGAGGAGATGTAAGCTGCCTTGAGCCCTTTGTAGGAAAAAGGCAGGATATAAATCCATAAATTAAAAAAAACACTTTCAATTTATAAATGGGTGGCATCTTGGTACCACCTTGAAAGGGATATCTATTTGGATATCTACTCTGCTTTTGTTAAAACCTATTTAACATTGTAAGAAAGTTGCACTCATTTCATAGCAAGCCATCAATATATATTTAAAAAAGGGAAAATTGTGCACTCATGGACACCATGGGCGTCCGCTTTGTTGTCATTACTGGAAGTGCCCCCCGGGTACCAAACTGGAGACCCCTGCTTGACAATACCTGGCAGAGGGCTTTTCTCAAATTCACTTTTCCCCAAATGTTCTGAGCTTCAGCTCGTATCAGTCCAAGCCCATGCAGCCAAGGGTTAAGAATCTTGGGAGCTGTTGTCCTAAACATATGCAAGACAGCAGGCTGGGGAAGGTTGAAGTCTACCTGCCGCTCAGAACTGTGAGATGTCAAGGACGGCACTTGGGGCCTGTTGCACGCAAGCATGTATGACATTTCCTTTTAAAGTGCTTGCAGTTAATATACATACATTTGGCCTTTGCAACTGCCTGCAGTCCACTTTGGACTGAGATGTCAGACTCCTTGACCAGCACACTAGTCAAAAAAGCCCTACATCTGCATGTGACAAGTTTGGGAACCAGAGGTAAGAAACAGACATCCTCAAATCCTATCAAGTTCTACAGAAATCAGTGAATGTATTTCAGAGTAAATGGCCTGGAGAATTACCTCACTAACCAAATGTAAAGTTGCATATTTGCACTCCATCTGAATTAATCTGGAAGAACTATCATCTCCTTGGCCTGTATTCACAGTATCCATGGTGGATTAGAAGAACCCCCATTTTGGAATGAAGGACCTGTAGGAGCACATGGTTATTTGGAGGAAGTTGCAAATATCCGTTCCATAAACTATATAATTCCCATTCATTTCATTACTGTAAATAAGGCTAACACTGGATACTTATTTGCATCAGGTTAAACCTATTCATTGCATTTGACTCTAAAATAATGTTGCAGAGTAAATATTTAGGGAAAACTCATGTACTTTGCATACCTTTAATTGGTTAGTGCGTGACAGCCCTAGAAATAAAATGGCTCAGATACGTGATGTTAGAAGATATCTTTGAATAAACTATCCAGTTCTTTGCATTGTCCAGGTTTCCTTAGCCTGAAATGTCCATAGAAAAGAATGCCATAACTTCTGAGGGCAACTGGTCACATTATTCCATAGTTTGCATGGTTAAGCTTCTGCTAAAATTAAGGTTTGACCAATTGTCTCTGGCACAATCTCACACAGGAAAGAGTCCTTGCAAAGGATGCCTTTCACATTTTTTTCTGGCATACTTCTTTAACAAACTACTTACAATACAGTTCAAGAAGAACTAGGAGCAATTCTAGAGGACAAGGTTGCAAACAGCATTGGGCAGAACAAGCTCCTGGCCAGAAAATGATGCACTTCCATTAGAGATCCATCAGTGGATGTTTACTCTGACGGAAACCCCAGTGACTTCAGTGGAGCTCACTCTCAGGTGTGCTTAGCAGAAATGAGCAATGTGCATCCGTCCAAACATTTGGCCTACAACTCCCAGCATCCCTCTCCACTGGGTATCCTTCTGTCTAGGTCTGATCAGTGTTATGGACCTGCAGATGTTTTGGCCTAAAGGTTGCCCACCCCTAGCATACAGGATTGCAGCTTTGGAACTTCAAGTGTTGCTTCTGGATACATTCCACTTTTAAGAGGCTTACTGGAAAAGGTAATGTGAGTGTTTGACACAAGGTATGCTTTCATATTTCTTCAGCTGAAGCCACAAGAGTACAACAACCCCTCAACACAATAAAACACAATAAAATGCCATAAAATCGTATCAAAAGAAACATAAAAAATGAAAAACATACAGTGAAGAATAAGCTTGCGTAAAGGATAATGCCCTCAAGCCCCTGGATAACTGAGAATATCTTTAAAAGCCTTGGCATAAAGAACTATCTTAACCAGACATCAAAATGATGATAAATTTGGCATCAAGCAGCCCACAGTGGAAAGCTTATCCCATAGATGGGGGAGGGCACAATAGACAAAGCCTCCCCTCTTGTGGCCTCCTTCTGAGCATCCTTCAGAGTTGACACTCGAAGGAAGGTCCTGGATGTTCAGCATTGTGTCTGAGTAGACTGGGATCAAGAGAGGCATTCCATTAGCTATTGTGGTCTCAAGCCATGTAAGGTTTTATTGGCTAAAAGCAGTACCTTGAATTGCCCAGAAGTCTGTACACTGCCAGTGCAAGAAGGCCAGAACTGGACATGTGTGTTAGGACCATCAGGTGTCATTATTAATCTGCATGCATCAGCTGCAGCTTTGAGACAGTTTTCAAGGGCTGTCCTACATAGAGTGCATTGCAGTCATCTAATTTAGAGATTGTCAGATTATTGCTAGAAGACAGAGGCACAACTGGGCCACCAGCTGAAGCTGGTAGAAGGCATTGCAAGCCACTGAGCCTCAAGTGTCAAAGATGGATCAAGAACACCCAAGCTATGAACCTACCCTTCGTGGCGAATACAACCCCACCTGGAACAGGTTGAACACCCTCCATCCAGTAAGAGGAACCACCCACCAACATGTTCAAGTCCTTCATGTGTAAACCCTCATCCAGTCCAGCCAGACAACAGTTCAGCACATCCATAGCCTCATGTGCTGATAATGAAAAGGAGATATAGAGCAGCATGTAATCCACATACTGACAGCATTGCACTCCAAGACTTCAGATGACCCCACTCAGCAGTGTCATGTAGATGTTAAACAGTACAGGATACAGAACAGCCTCCTGAGGAACTCCATGCTGGAGAATTTATGGGTTGAAGGACATTCCCCAACACCACCCTATGGAGATGGCCCTCCAAGAAGAAGTGGAACCATTGCAATGCAGTATATACTCCCACTAAGAGAGCTGCCCCAGGAAGATAGCATGGTTGATGCTATCAAAAGCCACTAAGAGATCCAGTAATATCAACAGGGTCACACTCCCCTTGTGAAGGATGACCAAGGCTGCTCCCATGCCAAATGTAGGTCTCAAGCCTTTCTGAAATGAATCCAGGAAATCATTTTCTTTCAAGAGTCCTGGAGATGGTTGGCAACCACCAGAAGAACCTTGCCCAGGAAAGGAACGTTTCCTACTTGTCCAAACTTCTAATGGATCGAGGGAGGAATTCTTCAGAAGAGGTCTCACTGCCACGACTTTCACGTGGTATGGGGACATCTCTCTTGCAGGGAGGCATGGTTCCCCTCCCTGGCCCATCTGGTTGTTCCTTGCTTGCTGGTTTTTATAAGCCAGGAGGAGCAAGGATCCACTACAGAGGTGGGTGCATGAACCTGGCCAAACAGCTTTTCAACATTGAGCTGTACCTTCTGAAACTCATCCAAAAAGCTGGACCAGGCTGGGTATCTCAACAGATTAATCTGCTTCAGCCCTGGCATCTAAGTCCTGATGGATGCAAATTTTTTTTTTTCCTGGAAGTATCCAGCAATATATTAGAGTGGGCCTCAGATGGTCTAAGATGTCCTTGGAACCAGCAAGTAACAGGCCTTGGATGACCCTAAAAAGCTCTACTGGGCAGCAAATGAAAGATGTAAAGTAAGTTGCACACTGTTGTGTTTTGAACTGTGTTTCATTCTTTGCTCAGGTTCTGTTTTAATCTGAGGTTTACTGTCAACTGCCTTCATTGCAGTTGGAATAGTGCTGGAGTATGGAATTTTCTGATGTATGACAAGTAAATGTCCTTAAGTTAAGTGGTAGCTTCCTGCAGAAGCAACCATATTCTCAAGAAACGTATAAAGGAGCTGGGCTGTCGCTTCTACAGGCAGCGTATCTGTGTTCCCAGCACTCCCTTGCCACGACACTTTCCACAAATTCCTCCAACACCACATTGCTTAAGGAAGCAGACACTCAGTGCGAGCAGAAACCCATGCTTCTGAGAGCCAATTTTCTTCATAGGGATCAGCTCTCAAAACAATGCAAAGGTGGCAGAGGGAGAGACACAGGAAACTACTAGGCCTGTTTTTATTGTGCAATTGCCAGCACAAACTTTTTACAGCAGGTCCAGATGTCAGTGTTTTTGGTTAAGAACCTACCCGTATTTTCCCACCACTTCTTCCATCTTTTTTCTTACCAGTAAAAAACAAAACAAAACATCCATAAAGGAGGGAAAGATGAAGAAGCACCACTAGGTCTCCTGAACAGAAGCCCCTCAGGACAAGACCAAGACCTGGCAGGATACACAAGAAGCATGGGTCTGGTCAACGCCTGCCCGGAAGACCTGACCTAAACCTTTCATGCCAGGTATGTAAGAGCTGGTGGTGATTATTCAGTGGTGACTGAAAGACACTCTACACATGCTCTGCATGATGGACTGGCCTCAGTGCCATCTCTGAATATCTTGCTGCCTGAAAATGAGCCCAAATGGAATTCCCTCCAACCACAGCTAAAGGCAACAGGGTACTAACACATGCTACGAAGTACCACCATTTCTTCCTTCCCCTAAAGCTTCATAATGCCCTGGGATAGGAATGGCCTTAACCAGCTCTTAGGACAGGCCTGTGACCAACCGCACCAAATGCAGCCATCTTCTGGAGACTGCCTGGTGGGTCACCAATCCATGGCCAGGTCGGCTGCATTCTCCTTGGTGGATCAGAAGTTGTACCTTCCTGTTGTAAGATCTGGGCTATGGATACCTGTGTAAAGTGACAGTTTTGAACCTGTCGCTAGAGGGCAGTAGAGACCAAACCACTTCCTTCGGTGACATCCCGCAGGCGGCTGGCCTCCCTCACACCCCAAGATCAGTCTGGAGGGATATCCCTGCGCGGTATAACTTTGGAAATCCGGTCAGCCCATCATCGCCATGGATACCACCATTTAAATCCTAAGAAAATTATTGCAAGCCTCTTTTGCACATGCAAATCTCTCAGCAGGAAAGAGGGAAAGATGCTCTCAACTGGTTCCGGACTCCAAAACCTCAAGCAGGTGAACCCTCCTGTCTACAGACACTCATTTGTGTGAATTGTTCTCTTTCCAGCTAAAGCGTTGATCCGGTTAATGCTGCAATTTTATGCAGGGCTTTTAGGGAGTCACTGGCATGGCATTTGAGGGCTTACTTCCAAGTAAATATGCACAAGTTCCTTAGGTCCCTCCTCCTCTCTCTCCCCTGCTCCAATTAACACTTCCCTCCCTTAAAGGTCAATCATAGGCTGAGTTGGCAGGGAATCTACTCCAGTCACTTGCTCTAAACATCCCTTGCTGAAGCCCACTGCCCAAGTCCTTCCAGCTCTGTCAGGGTGACCACCGGTAAGATGGTCTTTGCCTAAGTGCTCCAGCACCAGATCTGCCCTCACCCTAGGAAGCCACATTTTGCACCGGAAAAGAATCGTGCTCCTTCTCCCCGCTTCCCCTGCAAACAAGATCAGCTGGCCATGGCCGCGCAAGCTGCCACAAAAGCGTATGCCGCAGCCCTGCTACAAACCCAAGCAGAATCTCTAGGAAACCGGTCAGTTACAGAGGTCAACTGCCTCTGGCCATGCCCTTCAGGTCCTGAAGCTTAAGAGCTGCTTTTGCATAGGCATTTGTGCCAAACCTAGCAGGGCTCTTTCTGCGGAAAGGTGAGTGGGTCCCCATGCTGATTTTACAACAGGGAATAGTGTGTCCCCCATCATTATCTGTCCATTAGAAGAGTGTCAGAATTGGGACGGGGGCAGGCTCAGATGTCTTGCAAACTGAGCAATTTCCATGGGTTTAGTTCAGTCTCTTCTTTCAACAAGACTTTCGGCATTTGCTATCCCAGGCAGTGTATAAAAAAGGGACAAATAAAATTCTGGTTCTCCAGAGCGCTGGAGAGATGGGAACCAGACTGATTCTTAGAGCAGTTCCTCCTTGGGGGAACCCATCTTTTTCCATTCCGTGTGCACAGACACATATCAACCAACACCAGAGAGAGAAAGCGAGAGAGAGAGAGACAGACAGACAGACAAGAGACAGGCGTGTACTTTCCTTAGTGTGCTTCCTTTTCCTTACATCAAAGACTGCTAGTTTGAGCCAAAGGCTCAAACACCCTAGAAAAGTTTTGACACAAAGTTTGGCCCCTGCTAAAGCATCTAGCCCTCCTGAGAGGTCTGGAGGGACTAAACTGGCTTGTGTTTACCTGTTTGGCAGAATGAATGGTTTTGCATTCTCCCTTGCATATAACCCACAGGTCCACCATACCTGACCCTTGAGCTCACACTTGTTCCAGAGCTTAATGTCTAAGAAAAAAAGGCTACTTTGGTTCCCTTGAAACTCGAATATACGAAGCAGAGGAACAGGAGCTCTGTACATGTTCAAGGCATGATTTCCAATGTGTCCAGGATCCATCCCTGGGTTTCTCTAAGTGCAGAACCTCCTAGAGAACTTCTTGAAGGAACAAAAACACAGTGCAAGAAAAACTGAGCTGCAAGTCTCACAGGCATACCCAGAAGAAAAACCAATTGAACTCATTGGGTTTTACTTCAGAGTAGGCATGCACAGGCTTGCACACTGCCTTCCACTGTTGAATCCAAATAAAACCTAGGTGCAGCCCTTAGGAGTATTAAATGAGTGCTGGGGAAGGGCAAGGGAGTCTTTGGTTCCAATCTACTCTCAGTGTGTGAGGATCATTGGAGCATCTTGGGCCAAGCATGCCTAATCCACCTCACAAGGTTGTTGTAAATGCAGAATGGGAGGAGAACCAAATGCAGATCCAAAACAAAGAGAGGAACATGAATGGAATCGACACATTTACATCTGCACCCTTTCCTCATTTAGACACTCTGCTGAGAGGAATGACTTTCTAGGGCCCTTGGTTGGACAGGTTGTAGGGAAAATGTTCCGCTTTGCCTTGTGGAGATCCGTGCTTAAGTGTTTAACCTTATGCACATCTAGAAAGAAAAATAAAGAAGTCCCACCAACTCCCAGCATCCCCCAGCAAGTTCTGCACCTAAACACTAATGGGATCACATCAGAAGTCTTTAAATCAGTGCACGCCCAGTAATGCACATCTAGCTTAGGGTCCAGAAATGCACTCCCAATTTCTTCCAGAATTTAAACAAACAGTTGTGCCTCACTGTTAGAGTAGCACCACAATGGCGCTCCCTTTCAGGACACACACCACTCCTATTTCTCAGATGCCTCAATCTGGAGCAGCTACCTCTTTAATTGTTCACACTATTTACTGGGACAGACTCATCACCTTGATGGCAGAATGCAGACGAAAAGTCAAACTAATCCATTTTCAATGATCAGGAATTTTGGGTTGACGTTTTCCAGTATCTCCAGCCTACCTTTTTTCCACAAACTTCCACGAGCAATTTTCTTCCAAAGAGGTGAAGAGGATTGGTTTAATGGGCGTGTGGCTCCCCATTAAAGTTATTGGGCAGAGAGGGGAAAGTGTAGAAGTGAAACAAAACCTATTCTTTTTCGAGTTTCTGCCTTTTTGTTTCCATTGCCCAAATTCTTTGACGCCCGTGAACTTTTTTTGAGTCCAACTGTTTTAAATGCCTGTATGTTGCAGACGCAGATATCTTACGTCGAGGGGGAAGGGGCATTTTGGAGGGGGAATGGACTGTTTGCACTCACCCCAAAACTCCAGCCCTGGGAGTAGCTTAGCCTCGCGGCTCCTCTCCTCAGTTGTGGCAGACGCCCGCCCTGCTAAGCCTCAAGCGTCCTTCCTTCCTCGCCTTGCCCCACCAGGAAGGGAGTTATCCCAACGAAATGTCCCCCTCCCGCTTTACCTTTTATCTGGTCTCTTTAGACCCGAGGGTGACATGAACGCCACAATCCCCGCGTTCTCCAGCTCCAGAAACGCAGAAGCAGCTCCGAGGCGCAGAGATCCTCCAAGTGGGTGGGCGACGAGGCTGAAGCCGCGCGGGGTGGGAAGCAGCCGAGACTCCGAGTTCGCGATCCAGCGGGGGAGGGAGCTGCCGCCGCCGCCGCTCCGCGCCCTCCCCCAGCAGGGGCCCCGCAGGTGCAGCCGCGTCTCCGTTCCTTTCCCCCCGTCCCGACGCCCAGAGGCCGATCCACACTCCAAAGCTCAGGGCAGGCGGCCGAAGAAGCCTGCCTGGCCGCACGCCGCGTCGCCTGTCAGTGGGACCCTACCGTCGGGAAGTCGCTGGCCGGAGACCGAAGAAAGACGCCCCATCGACAGCGGCGGAGAGTCCAGCCGAGACATCGGGCGGCCCCTGCGACGCCAGCCGGGCCGGGGAGAGGCGGCGTCGGCGTCGGACGAGGCAGGTGGAGCGGCGGGTCCGAGTCAGGCGGGGATGTTCTGCGCGGCGGGCACTCAGCCGGCGCAGAGCGGGGCAGCGTCCTTCCGGCTCCGCCAGAGGGGGCTCCGACGGCAGCTCCGCGGCCCGGATAGATCCACGTGGAAAGGTGCGTCGCGCCAAAAAGGCGATCGGCGGCTCCGGCGAATCCACAAGCCCGACTAGCCTCAGCCCCACTTCCCCAGGTAACTCTGTAACATCCGCGGGGAACGAAAGGGGGTGGGGGACGAGAGAGAGAACGAGAGAGAGAGAATGAGAGAGAGAAGGAAGGATGGAGAGAGAGGAGGAAGGGAGATCTCCTGCCGCGGGAGGCAGAGCGCGGCTATCGCGTCGGGGCAGAGGGAGCGCGCCAGCCGTCCAAAACGCGCGCCCTGCGATCTCTTTGCCAGGCAGGCGCGCGGCTCGATAAGCCTTTATAGGGTTCGGGCTCGGTGACGCGCCCTCCGCCGCTGCCTCTGATTCGCCCGCGGACCTAAACACACACACGCACACACGCACCGGCGCTGCTCTGCCCCCCGCCCGGCCAGCCATCAGACAACACTGCAGGATCCAGCAAATATCTCTCGCCTGAAGTCAGCCGCCCCACATATCATGTATTACAGGACAAGCAACGGAGAAGGCTTCTGAAGTTGGCCCGGCATCTTCGGCTTCCATTTTCTTGCTGATGTAACCCAATACCACACTTTGGTGGAAGCCGCCTGCGGGGCACTCCGAAGCGCCCCCTCCCCTCTCTACCCCCAATTCCAAAGCGCTCGCATCATTTCCAAAGGGGCAGGTCACCGGCGGCTTTGCCCCAGCTGCGATATGTTTCACCCACGTTGCCTCCCCGCGAGGTTTGCTAAGCTGCAGTCCTCTGCTCCCCTTTTGTAAATTTTCTCGTTGGCCGGTCGAATAAAGTCGATGCAATGGGGAGAACAGGTAAGACACGTGAAATAGTCCGGGAGGAAGCTTCGAGGCTTCAGCCTCTCCATAAAGACCCGCCCCCGGCAGGAAGCCCCGCCCCTAAACTCAGCCGCACGAGGAACAATTAGGCAGGTTTTATTTATTTATTTATTTATTTATTTATTTAAAACATTTCTATGCCAACCCCATCACAACAAAGCCTCGGGACGGCTCACAACAAAAACAAAAACAAAATCATACAAAAATTATACACTAAAAATATTAAAACCCCGTGCATCTCTGCTTAAATTTTTTTTAAAATCCTACATAATAAATTAACACTTAAAATAAGTTTTAAATAAAAAGGTCTTAGCCTGGTGCCGAAAAACAAATAACAATGGCACCAGGCGGACCTCTCTGGGGAGCGCATTCCATAGGTGGGGCGCCACCGCATAGAAAGCCCTCCTCCAGGTACTCACCCTCCTAATATCATTCACAGAGGGTTCCTGGAGAAGGGTATCTGTTGCTGATCTCAAGGGGCGGGAGGGCATATATGGACGCAAGCGTTCCTTTAGGTTTTACGCTGGGCTTGCAATCAGCCTGTAGGCTAAGGAGCTGGGGCGGTCCTACTGAAGATATTGAGAGAGGCCCACGCACACCTGAGCATCCACTGAGAGAGGGCAAGGCATAAGCTGAAATCCACTGTGAATGCCAACTGATTCATGTTTTCTTTGGTGTGGCAGCAGGGAGGGAGGGCAGCACCTGCTCAGCCAGCTCCAGTGCCCTACTGCGCTATCTGGCACCCGTCCTTTAATGGTTCCTGCACTGGTACACTTCCATGAAATGCTAGGGTGCCGTGCTAGGGCCCTGAGCCACCAGCAGCAGTGAATAGTCCAAGTATGAAAGTCCAGTGCAGAGGTGCCTGTGGCTGCCAGTCCCAAATAATCCACCTTCCTTGCTGCATGATGCATCTGAATGCCAGGTCTGCTAGATAGAAAAAGGGCTAGTGCTCCTTTCAAGACCATTACATAATGAAGAAATAGAGCAAAGCACCTGATAAGGACATAGTCGGGCAATTACCTATTGCCTAAGCTCACATACAGTAAGATAGTAAGACAGACAAATTTCTTTCAAAAACTGTGTTATATATGTATCAATATAGATATCACAATAACAGCTGTCTATATACTTGGTTTGCTCTTGGATAATATACACACACAAAGCTTCTTATTTTTGAGACACTTGTCTATCAGCTCTTGTAATATTTGATAAAAAGGAGAGACTCATGTCAATAGCCGTACTAATATGGCAGTGTCCAATGTTATTGCTACTTAGTGTGGAGCCAATGGAATTCAGTTAGACGAACAGTAGATATAACCCCATATACACAGTATTTTGAATGTAGCCTTTCTATATCATGGTATTGCTTCCAGGGGTCCTGTAAGCCAGGGAAGTTTATTTAGGATTGCCTCATTCAGCACTTAAGGAGATAAGTGCATAAGAAGGGCCTTGGAAGATCAGACCAGGGCTCCATTCCCACCAGCATTCTTTCCAGACAGAGGCTAGCTAACAGGCCACAGAGTGTCAGCAAGAAGGACATGAATACAACAGCACCCTTCCTACTAGAGTTAGCCATTAGGGCTAGTAGCCACTGATAGCCTTCTCCCCCAGGAATTTGTCCATGCCCTTTTCAAAGCTATCAGAATTACTGGCCATCACTTTATTTTGTGGGAGTGAATCACATAGTTTAATGTGAAGTTTGTCCTCAACATGAGGAGGGTGATGAGAATGCCAGAGCGGGACAGAATTCATATGTGCTTTTATATCCCTTGTGCTAGCACTGAACACGTATTTTACTTCTTTTCTTTCCCCATGCAGCAGCTATTCCAATAGGCTGCAGCAGAGGGAGATAGGAAGCAGGGCCATTCTGGGAACACTGCTGAAATGCCACCTCCAAGAGGCTCCTCTTCTTCTGTAGCTGTTTCCAGCTCATCATTGTAAGGGTAGCTTTTTAACTTAAGAACTGGTGCTTGAATCTGTGTTTTCCCCTCCTCCTTCCCCTGTCCTCTTTCCCTTAGGGCAGTATAAGCCTGAAGGCAGCAATTCTATTGTTTTTATTGATCTTACCCTCTGGGGGACTTTCTAGTCGAACAGTGGAGTAAAATAATGAAGAAACAGAAATGTCATCAATGGTAACTCTGCCTTGTGAAGTGATACCTTGTGCATTTGAAGAAGGGCTCTAGTCTACAAAAGAAAAGAAATCCAGCACTACATCTACTGGTCTGAAGGTGCTGCAACACAGCACCTTTTTCACCTTTTATTAATTCTGGCATAGTCCTCAAGCCAGTGAGGTTATTAAACTTCCTTCCATGCCAACTAATTTGCTGCTAGCATTCTGTGTACAGTCAGCATGCTATTAGCAATGTTTAGAGAATCAGGCAGCCTGTTCTGGTCCCACACATCAAAGAATGTCCTACTAAAGGAATGTTTAAAAGTGGCTAATTGAATGTAATTGTGAACAGCTGTCACCGTTGCTGCTGTTCAGACTGACATTTGCCTCTGCTCCGTCTTTGCCTTTTCTGTTGTCACAAATGTCACAGGGATTTTGGCACATATGCTGTAATCTCCAAATCTCTCACCATCCTCCCTCTCCTGCTCTTGTGATACCATTACTCAGAAGCCTGGGGAGAACATTTTGTTGTATTTTAAAGTACTTTAATGTGATGTGAAACGTCCCGAGAGTTGTTTGACTAAGGGAACGGTATAAAAATGCTTTCAACAAGCAAGCAAACAAGCAAGCAAGCAAGCAAGCAAGCAAGCAAGCAAGCAAGCAAGCAAACTAGTCTTCCTTCCTGCACAGAGTTTGCACAGACTGCAGTGCCCAATGGAATGCTGCTCCCAGCCTCAGTCTACCCAGACAACTGGGGAGACTCAGTTGGTGAAAATGAGAGGAGAGCCTTCTCAGTGGCAGCCCCCCAATTAGGGAAAAAGCTCCCCACTGAGATGTGCCTGGTACCAGCAGTGCTGTCCTTTTAGAGCCAGGTCAAGGCTGTCTTTCTTGAAAGGGCATTAAATTAATAGTAAATTAAATATACTATTGGGGCATGATGTCAGCTGTCTAAGAGGTCCTGTGTCTTAACTTGTACTACTTATTTGCTTAAATTTAGTTTTAAATGTGGCTTTTACATTTTGTAGTGTAATTGTTACAGTGTTTTATTTATTTATTTATTAGCTTTCTTTCCCACCCCCTTTGGCCAAAATGGCTCTCTGGATGGGTTACAGGATATAGTATAATAATAACAATAAACATATTAAAATTATCAAATATTACAACAATACAATCAACCATCAAACAAGAAGACACTGTAGTAAAACCTCACAATAACCTTCATTTATTATGTTTAATAGTGACATTCCTTTGCACTCCTAATTAAAAGTGACACTCCTTTGCATTCCTAATTAAAAGATAAAGGTTGGCTTTCAGCTGACCGAAGATCTTTTGTTAAAGTGGAGTGTATTTAATGAGATTATCCAATATAGTTAGAAGTAGCATTGTTGGGTTCAATAGAGCTTACACAGAAGGAACTATGCAAAAGATTGTAATCATGTCTCCTAAAGTTACTCATGACACTCCATTCATATCTTGTTGGCTTTTGGTGCCTGATGGGAGTTTTTAACAAGAGTATAAAGAATAGAAATGCATGATAATGATATAGAAAATTGTGGAATATGTGTTCTTCTTGGGGTCATGGCTCTGGGGCTGTCCATATGAGGTCCCACATATCAAGGTTTACCATTATAAGGGAGAAATCCCATGGCCCTTAGAAGGAAACGGGGGATCCCCTAGATGCTGGTCAGAGATGGCACCTGACTTCAGAAGGAGGAATCAGAGATCTGTTTTCCATCCCACACCCCTGGCAGCTTTCAATCAAAGAACTGCATCTATTACTTTTTGAGCTGGAAAAAAACAGCCTCAGAAAGGGGGAAAAGTGGACTTTTTGGTGCAATGAGGAAGGGAAGAGAGGCCAGGATACAAGCTATCCAAACCACCATTGCTAGACAGGCAAAACAAGCCCATCTAGTGAAAAATGCAGTCAAGAAATTCAAAGATGATTGAGACTTAGGGGCAGCAATGAAGGAACTAGAAAAGATCAAGTGTAGGGATGTTTTACTGGATACCAAGGTCAAGATCATGCAAACTATTGTATTCCCAATCACAAAGAATGGGTGTGAAAGCTGGCAGTTAAGAAAGCTGACAGGAAGAAAATTGATGCATTCAAAACATGGTGCAGGAGGAAAGCTTGGTGAATACCCTGGATTGATAAAAAGATGAAAAGTGTGTCCTAGATCACATCAAGCCAGAACTTTTCCTAGCAATAAAATGACAAAACAGGCTGTCATTCTTCAGACACATCATGAGAAAGCAAGTCTCATTGGAGAAGACAATTGTGTTAGGGAAAGTCAAAGACAGAAGTTGGAAGGGAAGACCTAATATGAGATGGACTGACGCTGTAAAGGAAGACAGCCTTGAACTCGGAAGAACTGAATAGAGCTGTTGTGGGCAGGGCATTATGGAGGACTTTCATTTATAGGGTCACCATAAGCCAGAGACAACTTGATGTCACATGAAAACAGTGAAGGATACAGGGCAGGAGGCAAGAGCAGTGAAGACTTCCTCTGTGGTTTCTTCCAACTTTCCTTCAAGCCTCCAAGTTCAGGGACTTCTAGTAACTGAGGACACAGGTAGGTTTGTGCCTTAAGCCACTAAGTGTATGCTCAAGAAGCTGCACATGATCTTTATAATAGAAATACACTAGTTCAGTAATCATAGGCTGCTTGGCTAGCGTACGTGTACCTTCTGTATACATGTACATTCTAGATAGCCAGTGTAGTGTAGTGGATATGAGTGTGGGACTGGGGATCGGGCCATCTGGGTTCTAGTTCCTACTCAAGCCTGGAACCAGCTGGGAGAGTCATAGACTTCCAGTCCAACCTCACAGGATTGTGGTTGTGCAGATAAAATTGAGAGGAGGAGGAGAATTATGTAAACCCCTTGGAGTTCATTGGAAAAAAACAAGATATAAATCAAATAAATAAATGAATGTCACAATAATTTTGCACATTTTAAATCACCTGCTTTACCCAGCCTACTCCAATGAGATGTCTTTCAGGTGTTTTGGACTTCAATTCCCATCACTCTCAGCTAGATGGCCAATAATGAGGGATGGTCAGAGTTGTCATTCAAAACATTTAGATGGTATCAAGTTGGGAAAGGCTGTGTTAACATAATTTAGATGTACTCTTAAAAATTGGACTAAGCTGGCACAAGAGGTAAAAACTTTGAGGAATTGAACTAGAGAGCTTTATTTGACCGGAGGTGGCAAGAGGACTGGAATAAAAGGAATGAGTGTGCACACCATGAGTAACAATGCCTCTATCATACCACTTTCTATTTTCTGAAAAATGCTATTGTCTGTCTCCAGACAGACCCTGAATGCTGTGCATATTTGAGGGATATGCACTGAGAATAACAGAGCCTTCTTTGGGTCATTATTAAGGGTGGATGCTGAGAACCAGAGGTTTACTACATGGCTGATCTGAACCTCTCACAAAATCATTAAATCCTCTGCCACCATCTGGAATTGTAGGAAAGTAGTGGTGGTAACACTCAGCATGTAAGTATCTTCTGTGCCATGTTGTAAGCTTTTAAATCTGTTCCCTGCCATTCCTTCAAAGGGCAGAATACTAACATCCCTTGATCTCATTTATTTTCAACAACAGTAGCCAGACTTTGCTGCTCATTGCCTAAATATGGAAGACCATTCTTCTGGCAGTTGGTTCTCTGCAAGAAAGTTTTCCACATAGAGCTTGGCTTGTTGTGTTGCTTCCTTTTATTAGTGATGTTTTAGGCCACTGTGAAGATCGCAGACGTGTGCGTATTTCAAGGGATCCAGGTTTGTTCACCACAGGGCTGTCTTGAGCTATTTTGTCCCCTGCCCATGTTACTGATACTATTAAGTGAGCAGCATGAAGTAGGTTAATGCAGAGAACACAACCTCCCCTTTTTCTTTCCTTCCTTTAATATTGCAACATGGGTCATTGTCACTGTTCCAAAAAGTGCTTTACCTAAGTGGAATACAGTCTAACACCCTATATAAGCAAGTTGTCTTCAGCCTGTCCATACCCTGAACCCATATTTGATTCCAAGCATTCAACATAAGCTCCACCTTCACGTTTTTATCTTTTGCTGATATGGAGGAGGGTGGCAGGAGGGGAGGGCATCCAGTCACCCCTTAAAATATTTTTCCTTTTCTCCTCTTCAACCCACCAACCAGCTTGCCTGACGAATCTTGCACATTTTTGTTAGTTTTGAGATCACAGGAAAAACTGGTTTCTGGATTTCTGTCTCTCTCTCTTTTATGGCCAGCACTGTTGCCTTTGTAGTGTATTACTGGCTTTCTTTATGGCAGGAACATCTCACATCTCTACCACAGAGCAAGAGCTAGAACAACTTACCCTACTGAGGAAGTACAGAACTTCCCATAGACTCCCCATGCCACTCCTTTTTTGTCCCATGTGGCAGAAGTGAGCTGCCTATAGAAAACAAGGAACAAATGCAGGAGGTTAACCAAACTGTGCTTAGGAAGAATGTATTTACTTAGAAACAAACAAACAAAAATAGCCAAAAAGGCAGTTCATACTCTTTCTAACTCAGGTCTTATTTCACACGGAAAATACAATGTGTTTGGAATTTTTTAATTTTAAAAAATTGCCCTGGAAAGGCCAGTCTGCATTTTGCAGGTTAGATATGGGATTGGGGCTTGACTGAAGTTGCCCCTTTCTGTTCAATCACACGTGGAAGCCCATGTGTTCCACGCTACACATTACTTCTTGAAATGCTGAAACGACTGCTGCTAGTAGTAATACGAGGGTTCCCCTTTAGACTGGTTGTCGACAGGCCTTCAGCTCTTTGCTGAAACTCATTTGCTTCTTCAGAGAACAGTAACAAGCATTTCATGGATCCGAACACTGAAATAATAAGCTGCCTAATCATTACAGCTATGCAAGTGTTAACCACAGTAATCTAAGAAATGGCATTCGGTTACTTAACAGACCTCACACAAATCCCCAGCAGGCAGTGAGGAAAAAGATGTCAGTTTCCATTTGTGAGCTCTTATAACCTCATGTGAGCGTAATTCTGGGGTCAATCGTGGTTAAAATGCTGGGGATGGGGCCTGAGCTTGTGGCCTTCCTCCTCTGTCTCCCTCCCTCTAGCACAAATTCAGCCTTAGCCATGGTTGAAGGTTCCAGAGTCATGTCAGAACCTGGTTTTCAAATCCTAGTTAAAATGCGAACCGTGACTGACACTGGTGTAATGTTGACCTACAGTTGAAGTCAATAATGGAAGAGTGGGATTTTGTTGAGGAAGGAAGCGACCTAACAAGAATTTTAAATTGTTGGCTTTCACCTGAAAGATTTGAGGGCCAAGACAAGCTACAGCTGTTTTTCAAACACCTTTTTCTATACTCCATTGCCCTGGTAGCCCATGGACCCTCAGGTAGCCCCCACATGGTTTCAGTTTGAATGATGCTATGTCCGAATGTAGCCTTGTTCCCAGGGGTGATGGCTGAAGTGACATACTGAACCCTGACTCCCGAAGACCCTGCGAAGACGGGCTAAAGCCCAAAACAGCAAGTCGCCAAACACTTTTGGTGCCCAGGTGGATGTGCCACACTGGCTCGGAATGATGAGGAATTGCAGATCAGCATATCCAGAAGAGAGACTGAGCTATGTCTATGTCTGCCTATATTTATATTCCACTTCTGTTTATAGGGGATCCATTTAGAAATCACAGTTAATACTAGACCCTCCTCCAGTAAGAGAGACTTTACTATTTGTGTTCTTATGGCATAAGACCTGATGAGGGAGCTCTATGAGCAGGGCCTATGAGCAGTTTTAGGAGTCACCATGGTGTCTCTCTCTCTCTCTCTCTCTCTCTCTCTCTCTCTCTCTCTCTCTCTGTGTGTGTGTGTGTGTGTGTGTGTAAGAGGGAGGGGGAAGGGAGGAGACATTAGCCATTTCCCCTTATGCCATCTTTCCATTTGGCCCCAAAATCACCCAGCCACTATTTACCAAGTGAAGTGAGACTTTGTGGTATCCATAGTTTGTTTATTTAATTTAATTTAAAGTTTTTACATGCTGTCCCAATACCAGAAGTCTCTGGACGGCTTACAAGAAACAAAAAACCGAAACAAAAAAACCAAACCAAAACAGAACAAACAAAAAAGCCCCACACAATATTTTTGGTATTCAGAGGTGCATGAAGGACCTGCCCTCAAATAATGCCCCTGTTCTGATCAATCAGCTGTGCTTTATTCCAAGACACTCTCTTTCATTTCCCCTTCTGTCCTACTTTAGGTTTCTACTTGATGGGCTGCCTGTTCCTCGTTTGGTTTAAATATAAAGAACCATAACAAGAGAGAGCAGAAGCCCTCAGGATGCTCACTAATACTTTGCAATAGGTGGCAGACTGAGGAGGCAGGGACATGGGTCGCCTGGCCACCATCTTTCTATTTAAATTCTAGCAATTATTTCTTAATTTGCATCTCTTCCCATAAATCAGTATATACAGTGTTGTGAGCCATAGGGCCTCCTTCTGACAATCAGCAGCCTCAGGCTGTTTCCTTTGCAAAACTGTTCTCAAATGTAAATCATCCAGACAAATCTCTGAGCATACACTAAACTGCTTGTTGAACCCAATCTAGCAATTACTTCCCAAAACTCTCCTTATGAGCATGTTTGTGCCCCAACCCTTGAGGAGGGAGAGGGAGCACTTCCGAAGTGCACACTCCTCTTTTCCACATGCTTCTCATCCAACTGGGCCTCCCATCTCTGCTGACCCCTGGCTATGGGCGTCAGCTCTGAGGGCAGGGGCTGATCCGGAGATTGTTTGAGGGTCCCGAGTCTCAGCAGTGCCTCCAGCTCTCCGTATCTCCATGCTGTTCCCAGGATTTGTCTGGCCTGCCACCGGGTCTGCCTTTGAGCTAATCATCTCTGTCTCCTCCCGCTGTTGCCTCTCAGGACCTTGAGCAACCTCCTGCTTCTCAATTCCACTGAAGTAGTCATCTTCTGAACCTGAATCATCAGCAAAAGCGGCATGACTAGCATCCTATGGGAAAGCTTGCCAAAGTCCTCCATCACCCTTGCTCTCAACACATAGCATTTCAAACCCGTGCCTTGTTTTGCCTTTGGTTTTGGTGGTGCATTTCTTTTTTCTTTTGGTGATGCATCGGTTGGAGCTCTCTGAATAATACCACATACTAATATAATTTGTATAGCACCATACATTAATATTTGGGCAATAGACAAAATACTTTTTGCACGAGTTTTGATCGGCCAGGACCAGACTGTATTAAAATTGTGTATATTAAGTATACATACATAATTGCATGTATTATGATAATTAATTGATATTCAAAAGAAAATCTGAAACAAACAAGAATGTTGGTATAGGTACCACGGAAATGTGTCATTTAAGGAAGTGTCTTTCTACAGGTTGGATTTCTAAATTCTCCAGCCCGTGGGGCGTCAGTGAGTCTTTATTGACTTATCATGCCATGACATGCGACCGCTTGGCCCTGGGAGTGTCTCCTCATTCGTGGTCATTAATCCAGAATGAGGTGATGCTGGTTAAACAGAAATAGCAGGTTCTAAATAGCTGGCCTATTAGAGCATCTTCATTCAGACCAGGCAGTGGTGGGATTTGTCATATGATCATCTCCTGGCTTTAAAACACAGGTGTGAAAATTGGCCTTCCATATTGTCTACATGAGCCTGATTTAGACCTGTCACACATAAAAGCAATAACTATGGACAAAGGGAGGACAGCTACTTCATGCAGAAGTAGACAGTGTAAAATGTACTAGCCAAATCTGAGTGCACATGTGAGTAAACAAGATGAGATAATTTTAGGATATTTCCTGAACACGTGCCTCTAAAATAATAATGAGAACATGTAGGATCTACTATAATCATGTTTTTTTCCTATTATTTGATTACTTGCTTTGAAATGACACAGAAACAATGTATTATAAAACTAGATAATATATGTATTACAAGAATATGTGTGTGTAAATAAATATCTGTAATATAAGTATGCATGTATACTTATACACACAGAGAGAAAGATTCTGTACCTTTAGCAATTAAATGTAGATGATACAATATAGGGAATCTCAATTATATTGCATTTTCTTACTATTTATGATATATATGGAATATGTCAATACATGTCAATAATATTTATTGGTACATTGATTTGATAGAAGTTATATAACAAACATCATTAATACATTTTCAAATAATATTTAAATTTCTATTTAGATACATTCTTTTCGGCACCAGGTAAAGACCTTCCTTTTAAAAAATATTTTAATGGTTAATGCCATTTGCCCTTTGATGTGTATTTTTGCCTGTATTTTATTGATATTGTATTTTTAATATGTTGTAGTTGGTTTTTCGTGACTAACAACAAGTTGGTTTTTATGGTGTTTTATCTTGTGATTGTGAGCTGCCCAGAAGTGCTGTGGCAGAATTGGGCAGCACACAAATGTTTTAAACAAACAAACAAATAAATAAAAATGTGTAATTAATTTATTACGATTTACATTTATATGTGACCCTTCCATCAAGGAGTTCTGCACAGTCTTCATGTTCCCCACAGTTCATCCTCTCAACAGCCCTCTGAGGTAGCTTATGGTGATAGAAAGTGACTGGTCCAAGGTCATCCAGTCAACTTCATGACAGATCTTCATGACTAGGGGCAGTGCCTCTAGAATGCCATCTTGACATTTTATACTTCGATCAGGTGAGAGAGATCCACATTTGAATCACTTGGTGGATCATAGATCGTGGATGCATTGAAGCCACGTATGAATCTAAATGTGCATCAGACCATGCACAGACAATCTTGTCTGTCTGCATTCCGTGGCATGCCCAATCAAATGCACGTCCCCACCCACCTTCTGGTATAGTCATACAGAAATGAACAGCATTGAGGTGGAGGGTTGTTTGCATGCTTTATTTGTTTATTTATTATATTTATATCCCACTTTTCTCCCATTGTGAAACTCATGGAGGCTACATGTGGTTCCCAGGTGTTCTCCCCTCCAAGTTCAGGCCAGGCCCAGACTTGCTTAGCTTCAGCATGGTGGATGCCTCATGTGCCTTCATGGTTTGAACCACATGGAAGAAGTACTACTTTTGGTCCAGAGACTAGACCATCACAGGAGGCTGGATGAGAACAAGGTGTGGAAACCATGGCGAAGGCTGCCTATGATAATTTGCCTTGCTCCCCATTTTAATGAAATACTAGTTTTTGCTCAGTATAGGAGGCATAAGTTGAACTGCTCCATTGCACACCACTGCAATTGGCACAGGAGTAGTCCAGGAATGTGTTTGGTCTAGCTCTGCAGTGGTCAGTGGCTGCAGTGGCTGCAAACCCTGAACAAGTGGTACAGGGGGAATGCTAAACTAATTTCTTATTGCTGATTAGAGGTAATAAGGGGATGCCCGTTTGTGCAAAAGGAGCTGTAACATGGGGATTATGCTTCCTGGGGGTGTGGCTTGGGGAAGGGGAGGGGCTTGGAGATGGTAGGAGGCAGAGCCTACAAAGGGCACAGATCTAGGGCAAGCTGGATAACACCTGTGGGCTGGAGGATGCTTCTCTGCATAATGTGAAACTGAAATTCAGTCATGCTTTGAAATTTGCACTTCAAATTTTGCAGCGCAGTTTGCCAATCATAAATGAATACGAACGTGTGCGTATCAAGAAATATATGAAAATGCATGATGTTCACAAAATTGCTTGATGCTGTGCATATTAGTTAAATGCATATAAAGTGTATGGTTTAGGAGAAACATGCACAGAAATGCTTATGAATTTTCATGCAAATGTTCATGTGTATAATCAGCGTGTTCAGGACAAACTGAACTTTAAATGGAAGACATTCTCAAATTTCAAGATGGATTGAAGACTGAAAAAAGGGAGAAACCAAAATCAACAGATTCCTACATATTTACTAAAGTGTAACTAGGCTGGACCAGGGATTATGGCGCAAGCTGGAACAAACGTGTGTGAGGATGGATTTTATACTGATTAAGAGCTAGGTACTCAAAACACATTATCTACAATCTAGTAAGAAAGACTGGTGTGTGTGTGTGTGTGTGTGTCTGTGCATGCACTTAAGACATCTTTCTAAATAGGATCACAAAAATTACTTCTTTGCAGCATTTTTTACTGCTTACAGGGGGTCAACAGTGGGGAATGAAAGGGGAACCCTCCCCCTCCTGCAGCAGTCTCCTGCATTTCTCTTTTGGGCAGAGGAAAAGGGGTTCCTTCTTCTGGCAGGCTGCTTGGTTTCTATGCTAGTGAGAGAAGGGACGGATTGTGAGTCTGGATGAAGGTGCATTTGGATTCTCACCGTCATTTTCACAGCAACGCTTGACCAGGTGCTTTGGAACTGATCAGATGAGGGTGTCTCTCCGTGCTTTTTGAGGTTCTTGTAAGAGCCGGACTGGAACCATGGGCTTTCCATTTTGTATCACACATGCCTAGTACATAACCTGTTTTACTTCCTCTATGCCATTTCTGCAGTTGCTTGGCACCTTGGTTCTGGCACTGGAGTCTTGTCGCTTGTTGCTTCAACCCTAAACTTGAAGCAAGGCGATTATTTCCATTTCACTGAATTTAATTGGAAAAACGTGATACTCTAATATCTCTGTTGCCCAGGGAGATGGGCCACATCTAAAGAAAGCTATTCTATGTAGCAGGCAAGTCCCTTTCAGCAATGGATGAAATCTGGAAAGGTTCACCTGCTATTAATTCTTATTGTAGGCTCAGATAACCATATTACCAGGGAGTACCTAATGCTGCAGCATTGCTGACATTAAGCAGATGTGTCTCTGATCAGAAAACCTAATCAGGAGATGAATGGGAGCCACATGTAAGAGTAGGATACAAATAAGATTTATACATATTTAATAGTGTTTTAATTTCTTATTGTATCAAAGGTTCCAAGAGATAATGTGTACTGCCTTGAGCTTCTTGGAGGAATGGCAGAATATATTGTATTTTTTGCTCTGTAAGACGCACCTGACCATAAGACGTACCTAGTTTTTAGAGGAGGAAAATAAGAAAAAAATATTCTGAATCAAATGGTTTACTAAACTATTTAATAAACTATAACAGAATACAGTAATACAATATTTCAACCTTGTAAAGTGAACAGCAGTCAACAATGGCATTAAGAACCATCATCACTGTCATTAACAAAAGAGAGACTTTAAAGTTCGAGTACTCTTCTAGTTTTCGTTGAACCCATAGAACTCATCATCACTAGAGTCAGAATTTATGAAGCTCTGTTGCTCACAATCACTGACATCACTTTCTTAGTAGTGGAATTATTGAAGGAATCCACAGTCTACACCAGTTATACAAGTGCTGCTGCAGACAATTCAATAACAAATCTAAAAAAGCCAGTAATGTCCACGCTGCCCTACTAGTAAATAATAGAAAAAAACTTCTGACAAAAAATGAGATATTGTACGGTAAATCAAACACACAGCGGACTAAGTAGCCTTTGAAGAATAAACTTCATACACGAAGGTAATGCTGTTCAAATATCCACTGATCCTAAAAAAAAGTGTCTGATCAACTAACGGATAACTGATCCATGGAAAGCTTCCTGATAATCACAGGCACATTCCCCATCACTTCCCCATGGGCTTCATTAAAAGACGGGTTGCCATTTGAAAACACACACCGACCTGTGATTAACAGCTCTCACCTGCGCTGGAGGAGGGGGGTGGAGCAGGGCACGCCAAGCGCGTGCCAGCCAGGTGGTGCCACGTGGGGCCAGCAGCGTGCCAGCGGTGGTCTTCCAGGCGGCACGGCAGCGGCAGGTCTTCCCAGGCGGTGGGGGTGAGCAGTTCCCGGGCGGTGGGGGTGAGCAGTCCGTCTCTCTGTGCTGCCGGCGGGTTAAAGCCCGCAGCTCCTCCTCCTCCACACGTCTCCCCCTGAGCGGCACAGCTCTCACATGCACCGGAGGGGGGGTGCGGAGCAGGGTGCGCTGAGCGTGTGCCGGCCAGGTGATGCCACGTGGTGTAGGCAGCTGGCAGCATGCCGGTGATGGTCTTCCAGGCGGTGCGGCGGCAGGTCTTCCCGGGCGGTGGGGGTGAGCAGTCCGTCTCTCCGTGCTCTCCGTGCGGCCGGCAGGTTAAAGGCCACGGTTCCTCCTCCACACGCCTCCCCCTGAGTGGCACAGCTCTCACCTGCGCCGGGGGAGGGGGCAGAGCAGGGCGCGCCAAGCGCATGCCGGCCAGGTGGTGCCACGTGGTGCAGGTGGCCGGCAGCGTCCCGGGCATCGCACGCACACACATCCGCTCTATAAGACGCACAGACATTTCCCCTTTTGAGGGGGAAAAAGTGCATCTTATAGAGCAAAAAATATGGTAAATGTAATAAGCTAACTCTAAAATGACCTGCTTTCAATTAATGGCTCTTTCTGTTTCTCCCAACAACTTGCTAGAGATTCTGTAGCCCTTAGAAATCTGTATTTTTAAACTTTGCAGAGCTGGCGACCTCAGTGAGCCATTTCATCTTTGCATGGTGTAGAGAAAGAGGATTTTGAATGACAAAGTCATATGTTGAATAGCAAGGTCATCCCATGATGCTGAGTGGCAAGACATTCAGGACGGGCAGAAGGAAGCACTGCTTCACACGATGCATGGTTACACTGCAGGATCTGCAGCCTTAAAGTACAGTTATGGCTGCCAACTTGGATGACCTTAACGGGATTTCAGGAGGAATTAACGATGCTGTGGGCACCGAGTACTATATGTACATCCTGTTTGTGGTTAGCTGCTATTGGAAACAGAACCCTTGCCTAGATAGACTTGTGGTCTAATCTTGCTGGGCTCTTCGTATGGCTTTAAACTGTAATTTCAGAAATGACACCTGTTCTTTATCAATAGCTGCATAGTTTGCATAAAAGTTGCAATCTGTTGTTTGCAGCAATTTCTCTTAGTCAATTTTTTCCCATTTGCCATTAAACCATTATGAGATTCTTGTCATTACCAGACATTACTGGCAATACACATCTCTTACATTCCTTAGCTCCTCATTCATGCTGTTTAGAGATCCTTCCAATACTCAGTGGAAGTGAGTTTACTCTATTGTTCAGCACCCTGTTGCTCTGTGTGTACAATTTCTTGATCTTTCACTACCCCCCTGTTCTTGTTCTTCATTTGTTTTTCTGTCTGCTGTTATGGCAGCTTCAATCAGCAGACTTCTTGTCTCTGTTGCTAAAACACCAAGCTCCATCCACCTTGTGTTTTTATATCTAAGAAAACTCTCAGCAATGTGCTGTGCTGTTTGGTTCACCCAACCCAGCAGGTGAGTTGCAAACATTGGATGATCTCCTTGTAACTCTTCATTCCTCATGTGCATTGAGAACCTGGCCTTGGCCACAGGCTCTATGACTTACATTTAGAACACAAGAACCATGAAAATGGTCAGGAATCTTGCAGATCACTTATGCTTGCATTTTCTGGGCCTGTCGTAAGGAAGCCATTTGTCCTCTTTTACAGAAGACACTCTTCTATTTGAAGGGCAGGCTGGTCCAGAGATCAGGAACCAGCAGAAGGAAAAGCTGGGATCTGGAAATTGCCTACCAACCACACCAGGGCAGCAGACTCAGCAAGGCACACAAGTCCACCAGAAACCATCTTCCACACTCGGCTGACATGTACTGTATTTCTATTTAAATCACAATAATTTTGAATAAATATGCATCTCCACATATGCATCAGCTTATGCAAATTTTATGTAATTTGCTGTCCTCTTATATCATCTTTTCTGATGATTCACAATGGGCCACCCTAGTCTGTTTTCTAGCTCTGGGTGCATGTTAGGAAGCATTTCAGGTTCAAAGAAATAGGCAAGGGTCAGAGCTCATAGACCTTCTATGCAAGTAGCCCTCCAGGTTCAATCCCTGGTGACCACAGCTGGTTCTGCATGACCTATGGACCAATTGGAGTTCTTCTGGGGAAGATCCTTCAGTGTGGAGGCTCCATTTCTTTGGCATTCCCTGCTTCTGGAGGTCAAGCAAGTGTCAACACTGTATTGTTCTTAGCACCTCCTGAAACCATCATTATTTCAGGAAACCTTTCTTAACTGATCAGTCACAGTTTTTATTGTTTCTGCTTTTACCATACTGTTTTATTCTTTTGATCTTCATTTATCTTTTCCATCTTTCACCATTCCAAAATCTGTTTAAATTTGGAGAAGTACATGAATGATTTTAATAAACAAATATCCAGTTAAAAATACTGGGTAGTGAGTTATAGCAGCTTTGCTGCTTCCTTTGCCTAATTGTCACTGAATTCAGCATTTGGGATTCCTTGATACAGCATGCCAATTTTCATTTGGCACATACAGATGAACGGTGCAAACTTAAGCGTGCTTAGGCAGAAACAAAGTCCTACAAATCCCAGCATGCCCCACCCAGCTGTATGAGTTATGCCAGGAGCTGAAGGTCCCCCCCCCCCCCCCGTCTAAACAAGCATAGAATTGCACCCTCAACACCAATGGGGGTTGCAGGCTGTGGTTCTTTGCCTGTATACAGTTATCTGATACTGGAGTATGATCTGCACTTTTCCTCTAAATTTGGAACTGTTCTTCCAGAATTATTAAGGGAAGCAAAAACAGAAACAAGACAAAACTGAAAGGCAAATGACTATGCATCTCTGTTCCTACAGTTGAACCATTTTTATTTCCTTACACACCAACCATTTAACCTCAAACTGACCTTAACATAGGCAAAAAGGGAATACTTATAGACAAGATTTAGCAAGCAATAAACAAAGGGCATAGTTTTGAGCAATGTGTGTGTGAGAGAGAGAAAGAGAGAAAAAGAGAGAAGCAGCATTCTCTTTCCCCACTTTACAAACCCTATATTTTACTGATTATAAGTAAACTGCTTTGAGACTAACCATAATATCGAAATTGGTCAGTGGGAGTTCTGATGACAGTGTCCTTAACTTGGCGATCCCTTGTGATATAGTTTCTGCTGTATGTGTATTGTGTGGCATGAGAAACAAGGACTGCGATAAGTGTCAAGGAATGTTCTAGCTTTGTAAATATATTGTCAAAGAAAGGGATTTAGCAAGAAGAAGGAGGAGGAGGAGGAGGAGGGAGGGGAGGGGAGGGGAGGGGAGGGGAGGGGAGAGACATCCACGTATGTTTTGTTGATTCAGATATCCTGGTTGTTGACATTATCTGTTTAACAATTATAAGCTGTGTTGGTCATTTAGAGGGGGAAATACAAAATCCACAAGGCAGACCTTTTATTTGTGCCAACAAAACAATGTCACCAAGTTTAAGTTCACCGGTGTTCTTCTTCATCCTCCATGTTAAGCACTATGGCAGAGGGAAAATTACAGCCCAGGTCACAAAGTCTGCAGGTTTTGTCCCGCTGAAGACAGGATGCAGGAGGTTGGTAGCAATTGAGTTAGATGGGATTAACAAGGATGGATTTCAGGATGAACCAAGAGCAGCTTGGACAAGGATGGCTGTTTCTCCATGAAACAAAAAATTGGCGGTTAGTAAAATCAGTTTCCAGCAGCAGGTGGAATGCCTGTTTCATGGGAGGTGCAAGCAAAAGTCGAGAGAGACTACTATAACATTAACTAGGGTTTCTCTGTGTGCATTATGCCTGTTTTATACTTGTGCTGAGATTTTTATGTAGAGGAGGATTAAAAATACGAGTCTAAAGGGGACCATTGCCAAGCCAGTGTGGTCTAATGTTCAGAGTGTTGCCCTGGGGCTTCAGGAGATCCCACTTCTTGTCCCCAGTTGGCCATGAAGCTCATTAGGGGTAACTCTGGGCAAGCCACTGACTCTGCCTAGCCTACCTCATCGGGCAGGTGGTTTTGAGGACAAACATGGACAGGAGGAGCACCATGTAAGCTGCCTGGGGTTACTTGCAAGAGGAACCCAAAAGGTGAGATATCAATGTAATAATAAAAACAACATTCACTACCTCTGTTCACAGGGAGATAATTGGGTGGGCTATGCTGGTGTTCCTTCAGGGACTGTGATTTGGCACAACCCATCCAGATGATGATGCCAATAGGCGGAACTGTCCCAAGAGCTGGCAGAGTGGCAAAATGGTGTCCACCAGCCCATCCAAGCCAAGGTTCATAGCAATGTCAGTCAAGTTATTTTGGCCAAGAAAGCAGAAAACTCCCACCTTTGCAAAAACACAATAGCAGTAGATAACAGGCAATCTACTGCTCTTCCATGACACGCACAATTGGTCTCCTGAAGTGGCTGCCTCACCATATTCAATGATAGGTCTGGCCTAGAGGTAGGGGGCATATCATGGCCCCAAGAGAGGGATTCTTCTCCTTTCCTCATCTCTCTTCATCACCAGAATGCCAGTGACTCTGTTGATGGCTTTGGTGGGGTGAAGCAGGAGAGTTGTCCACAAAAGTGGGATTCGGTCCAATCAAGCCCTCCAGGGCATGAGGTGGAAAAAGCTTTATTCTTCAGGAAAAAGAGGCCCTGCGTGCAAAGTAGGCAAAATGGAGTCCTAAGGGGGAAAAAACTACTTCCCTGTTTATCACATTGTACAGGAATGAAAGCAGGCACTGGCATTGTCTCATCTTTCAGGGTCACAGAACTGCCTCCTCCTTAAACCCATGTATGGGCACAGTCAGGGGGAACTCTGGCCTGCCCTTCAACAGGGCCCCTCAAAACCAGGCTGACCCTGAAACTGCGGCAAAAGGAGAGCCACCCCATTTCCCATGCCTGCGTCTGAAGAACCGCACCCCTTTCATTTATCTTGGCATGCCACTGCCGATTTCTGCTGCACCAGTAGCCCTGTGTCATACAGGATGTGTCCCTTTCTTCGTGATGTTTGCTCCAATAGCAGCCCTCGGCTGGGTGTCTGAGAGTGTCCAGGATATACAGTATATCAGGGCTGCCAGTAGGGGAAGGCGGCACTTGGCTCCCATGCTGTTCTTCCGACTTTTCCACTGCTAGTTGGAAGTGGAAAATGCATGAACATAAGAACATAAGAAAAGCCATGCTGGATCAGACCAAAGGTCCATCCAGTCCAGCACTGCATATACGTGGTAGCAAGGCGGCTGCCCACAGGATCCCCCGAGCAGGATGGGTGCAAGTCCTCCTCCTGCCCAAGCTCCTCAGCAACTGGGGGATGCAGGCAGGCCACCTCTGGCAAAGGAGGGAGCATGGCCAGCAAGGCTAGTAGCCACTGATAGCCTCCTCCCTCATAAAACTGGCCTGTCCTTTTTAAAGCCATCCAGATTGGCAGCCATCAGCACTTCCCATGACAGAGAATTTCCTAGCTTAACTATGCATTGTGTGAACAAGTCCTTCCTTTTATCTGTCCTAAAGCTCCTACCAGTCAGCTTCATAGGATGATCCCAGGTTTGACTGTTATGGGAGAGGGAGAAAAACATCCCCCTCTCCAAATCCTCCACATCATGCATTCTTTTAAACACCTTTATCGTATCGCCCCTTACCTTTTTTCAAATCTACCCAGTCCCAGTTGTTGTAGCCGCTCCTCATAGGGAAATTGCTCTGGCCCTGTTAATTGTTATTGCCCTTCTCAGCACTTTTTCCAACTCAGTAATGACCATGGTGGGTTATAATTGCAGGACTCCCAGATCATGTCTAGTTTGGTCTTTCTGTGAGGCAGGTCCACCTGTCCACGAAGACCAGAATCATCCTGGACTGGTTCACACATGTGTGCTCCCTGTTTGTTATGTGTGCACGTGAATTCTATTTAATGACAGTTTTATTTATTTTGCTTTATCCTAGGAAATGAGGACAGCTTATACTGATTCTGTGTCCCTACATTTATGTTCTCAACAAACTTGTGAGACAGGTTCATCTCAGCCACGTAGTCATACCTTTTGAAGTGCAGGTGTGTATCATGATGGTCTCCATTGCCGTGCTGTAAGGACAAAATACCAGGCCGCTGCTTTGATTCATAGCAAGAAAGCAGTTCTAGCAGGTTTATTTTTAAAAAAATGTAGCCCAGGACAAGGGCTTGTGTAAAGAGAATAGGTCTCCATTGCCCAGTCAAAACCACATCACCCCAAGTGTTGGAAGTGAGAATGATGGCTGCTTTGGTTGCTCATTCTCAAGAGATGTTGGCTGGACTTCAGAAGAATTGGCATCAGAATTCAAATGGGAAGCAGAACTGAGGGGAGCCTGGGAATGTGGGCCAAGCCGAGACACTGAGATGAGAGAGGCAGGGACACTTCCTTCAAGGCCAGGCTCCCCAGGTGGGTAGCCAGGCTCTGGGAATAACCAAGATGTGCAGATGGTGGGAGAAGACTTTGGTCACCACCAAAGGAGGGTGGCCCAATCAGAGAAGTGGTGTGCAGAAAGGCCCTCCCAAAGCGGTGGAGCCCAGGCATGCTCATAAGGTGAGTTCCTGGAGGTGATTACTAGATTGGGTTTAAGAAACCACTTTGTGTATGCTCAGAGATTCATTTTGGGTGTTTTGGGCTTTTGGGGTGGATAAAGAACACTTTGCAAGGAAAATGGTCTGTGGTTTTGGATGTGCAAGGGAGGAACCCCAGCTCCTGCCACGGAGATACTTTCATTGCAACAGGGAAAAAATTATATTGCTGAGAAAATCTATTTGCCTCCAGTTGCTGTGAGAATTGGAGCTAAGATCAGAGGGAAACAAGAATTCTTAGAGGAGTGGCAGATGATGCGAATAAGAAAGTGCTGATGCTGCATTCCTGCAAGCCCTGGTTCCCCTACTTCGCTGCGTAAGGTGACAAATAATGACAGGCCCTGAGTGATCCTGGGCTGCTCGGTGGCTAATCCAGGATTAGAACTTGGGTGGCCCTGGTGCTGGACTGGCCATCTGGTTCCTAGCACTGCAGATTGATGTTCCATTGTAGGCCTTGCAACACTCCCGATGGAAAGCTTTCCCATGGAATTGGTTCCCATGTTTCTCTGCCACTCCTCATGTGCACATTAATCTAGTGTTGACAAAGTAAATGATCCACAGATATGCCTATGAGACTTTCACCATGTTTACCACTCAAGCCGGCTTCCCCTGAGATGTTTTCAGTTACATCTCCAGCATGCCCAAGCTGGGGCACCAGGTTGGGGGAAAGCTACGCTCAAATTGCAAACCCGGAGTGTGGGAATCTTCTACAATTGGGCCCTTGGTGAACTGGGAACATCACGGAATGTTACTGGAGTTGCCGAGAGGCAGCTGCTGAGAACTTTCCTTTGGAGAGTGGAAGACCCCCACCGTGCGCCAAAAGACATATAAGGCTCCCATTGTGTCCTCAACTGGCCTCATTATGGAGTGAGGCCTGCACTTAATTTTTAGTCAACATGAGCATACCCAGATAATAAGGCACTTTAAATGTCTGTATGCAGCTTCTTTTGTAATCTATTGGCCCTTTCAGCCTGTGGTTTAAACTTTGGCATATGCTGCATTACAATAGCCCATGTAATCAAATGCCAGTTATGTGCCCTGAGGCAAAACCCAGAAAAATTAAACTGGATACCCATCATCACTTACGTGCCAATAGCTCTCGCTGCAAATGGATGCATCTGCCTGAGCAGATTGCACAGTTGCAGGGCTACAACGTGTTGCTTCTCTCCCATATCAACCAGCAGACATTGTGAATTTCCAGCACATAAGAACACATTGATCATAAAAGGCAGATGAAACAACATTCTGGGATTTATAGAAGCAGATAATTTACTTGGCAGTCTTTAAATCGCAGTGGTATTTCCGGGGTGCAAGGATGAATAGAATGCAGTCCTAAAAGAGTTGCTTAAGACTAGGAGCTCCAACATACAGGTGTGTCTTAGGGGAAAAAAACCCTTGAGCTCCGTGGGTTTTACTTCTAAGAAAAAGAACACAGGATTGCAACTCCAAGTCTCTTTGGAAGCAATCTGGAGCTTTTTATCCTAGAAAAGGAGATTAAAGGGCACTTGACAGAGGAGTGTAAAATCATGCAAGATGTAGAGAAAGTGGTGAAGGAAGAAGTTTTTATCCCTCTTTCATAATATCAGGGTTGCATCACATGTTTCATCTGAGATGAGACAAGATGATGAGCTTTACTTAACACGAATGAGCAACTTCTTGTCACAGTTAAAGCAGGCAAAGTAAAAACCCAGCCCAGCATTCCAATTCCATACATGCATTGAGGTGTAATTCTATGCACAATCAGATAGAAAAATGTCCTACCATTTGTAGCTTTTCCCAGCTGTATGGGAAATATTGGGAGTTATAGGACTTTTTTCCTGCCTAAATATTCATAGGATTATGCCCTGGGAGCTGTGGAACTTTTTCTGTCATTTGTTTCTGTCTAAGAATCCACAGGATTGTGTATTTCAAACCTGAATGAGGTGGAGTTTCGACAGTTTTCATGCTGGGAATTTTAAGATTTTTTTTCTATCTAAGCATGTATAGGATGTCACTTTTATATTCTTAATGGAATGGGGGTGGTTAGACAGTTTTCATGTGTGGAATGTCACCAGGCACTGAATGTCTCCAGGCTATTTATGGTGATATCTGATTATCGGTAATGAAATGATCATGCAGACCAGTTCAGGTTGTACATTCACATTACTACATTTTTTAAAAGTATGAACTATTGCAAGCCTTTTGGGTAAAAAGCCCTTAGTCACAATTTATATATGGCCAGCGCTTATACACACATAGGCAACCCCATATGCACACAGAGATTAAGGCATGCTTGCAGGGTGGCTGACATATGAATAAGTTTATAAAAATGCCAAGTAGAAGAATATGATGAAAAATCACAGCAGCTGAAAACAATTAGAAAGTTAGAAGCCTCAGGGAATAAGAACATTTTTGTTTGACAGTGAAAAGATAGTAATGTCGATGCCAGGCACGCTTGCCTTGTGAAAGGATGACACAAGTGAAGTCTTGGCTATGGAGGAGGTCTTCCTTCTGGTTCTCCTTGCCTCTCCTTAGATGCAGGGACAATTGAAGAAGATGGCATCAGTCACAGATGGGCAGGTGCCCGGGAGGCATTCCTTCCGGTATAGTTAACCTGAACTGCATTGATGGCGCCAGAACAGAGGGGAAGAGAGATGTGGGTGATCATTTGCTACAGGGCAACTTTCTCCAAGTGAATGCACTAGTTACTAAACTAATGGTGTTTGGCCTTCTACAGCCATGCCACTGAATATGGAAAAATGGCAGTGTGGCCACCCCAATTGTCCTGCCCCTCATGTCTCCATCCCTTCAGGAGAGAGCTTCACATCCCCGCAGAGCTGACGAGGGCTTCCAAGCATGCTCAGCTAAATGCATTTGAAAATCTTTGCACCATCAGGAAGGAATCTGGCAATGTTAGAGCTCCCAATCCTGGGACTCTGGATCTCCCATGGGGAATTGGATCTCTCACCATGGGGAATAGGAATGTTGGGAGTGAGGCTAACATGGCTTCCCCCTTCACACATGCATTTTGAGTGTCCAAAAGGGAGATCTATTGTATCCTCTTGGAAAATGGTAAGTCATGTTTTTCCACACTTCACATACCTATGTTTTATAAAGCATGTGCTGCAAAGGTTGTTGAACTCTAGCCTTGGCCACCATTGCAATTTTTTCTTGATTCCTTGTCTGACACCAACCACGAATAATCAACTTATATAGCTCATGGGATATATATGGCTTATAAAACCCTCTTCTATGGCTTAGGAGAAGCAGGGCTGAGTATCTTTGGAGGCAGGGGTGCAGAACCTCAGGCCCAGGGTCAAATCTAGTCCTTTTGGGCTCTCCAGAAGGCCTTTTTCCTGGTCACCAACCCTTTGGTGGCTTTCCAGCTTTTGTGCATTTCACTGCTCCTAAGGGTTGCTTATTGTCAGTAAAACTCTAGGCTAAATTATGCTGATTTTTTGGGGCACTGCCCATTTTGGCTTTGGCCCTATCCCTCACTGGAGGGTGGCCCTGGGAACAGCTCCAAAATGGAATGCAGCCTTCGGACTGAAACCCCTGTTTCAGGGGGCATAGTCTACATAGTGCAATTGTATCAAACCTTGAAGATTGAAATAGTGACCTATGACTGTGAAGACCAATGACCAGGAGGTCTTCTTTCTCCAATGGGCACAATTTAAAGCCAGTGACCAGGACTGCTGGGTTTGTGTGCTGCTCTGTGAAAGCCATATACACTTGGCTGTGATGAACTTGTGGTACAGGATTGCAAGATGGACACACAGACCACAGAATTCCAAGTGCAATTTTGTGGTTTCCTTAATTTAAGGCTGCTTTGATACCATTAGAGCATGTCGACGCAGGCCTCCGGGTAATTGTTAGGCCAAACATGTGAACAAACATCTTGCTGAACAAAAAAATGTTGCTGCATATATAAAGCTTTTTCTAATCCACTGTGATGGTAATCAAGACAGTAGCAAAAGCTCTGACAGAAAGGGGTCCAAGGGTTGTCAGTGCATTAATACACAGAAGCTTCCTGAGGTCACCAGGTACTGCGGCTAACAATGCACACGGAACTGAAGGCTTTGTTTGAACACACAGGCACACACACATACTCTGATTCCAGTTTTTCAGAGATAGTGAAATTATTGGCAGCCGGAGCTGTGTAGGAGGTGAAATCCAGAGTGACAAAAAGTAAGTTCTAACTTTTATTTCTGTTACTCCATCATAAAACTAGAGAAGTTCCTTGAAAGACAACAGAATTTACACCAGGTTAATGGATAAGAGAATACACTCCTTTGTCTCCAACTATCATTTTCACAGAGTGAATATGCTGGATAATTATGCAACTTCCCATTATGTGATAGAGAAGTCTTCTATCTGTAATTATCCTAGACTGAATAAAAGTAAAAGAAAGAGAGAGAAGTCAAAAGAAAGTGAAGGACGTAAAAGAACAGATCATACAATAGAAGTTCCAAACAAAAAGTTTTAAAATGGCAAAGTATCTGATGGAACTGATGCTGGGAGAAATAAAACCTCAAAGCATACCATGTCACTAACATCCCAAGGGGAGCAGCCTAAAGTGATTCCAGTGGCAGAACCAAGCCATACGTCAGGAGCAAGGTGCAAATCAGAGCAGGCAACATGGTCAAACAGCATGGCCAAAGTCGGGCCTGAAGAATAACCAAGGCCACATGATCACAGCTGAGTTCAGCAGGATTGCCTTCTTCAAAGAAGAGTGAGCTGCAGCTGGAAGTCTTTTGCATGTCTTTCTGCCCAAGAGGATCCACTGGCTAGCTTGGGTGGGCAGAGTCAATCCCGGCCCGGAAGGTATTTAAGTGATAGTCAAAATATATGTTACTTTAAACATATAGACAGTGGCTAAGTATGTTTTCACTTTTACTAGATTAAGTGCAGGGAATCTGATCTGAACTGGGATCCTAGTATGGAAGCTGCCCCACTCCCTCCCTATTTCTAACCCATCTGAGTAAGAGTCAGTTCTTTTCCTGCTAACCTACTGCATATATCCGAAGGGAACAAAAACAGGCATGCACACAGCTGCTCTTCATAACTTCCACCAGATACATGCGTGTTGTGCTTGGGTGATAGAATCTGAGTACAAATGTCACCCCTAAAGTTGAAAATGCTCTTTAAATTAAGAGAAGATTGAATAGTAGGGCATGACCATGCTGTATTGTATGCACTAATGTATACTGAGTGAGTATGAGATTTAAAAATACATTGAATGCTTACTCATATTTTAGATAAGTACATGGTAATGCTGGAACTATTTACAAAGGGTTTTATTTCCCTTTCCCTGAGAGGAAGTTAGGGTTTCCCATCTTTCTTTCTTTTTGTTTTCAATTGAACTTGTTGCTGGCTGGATTTATGCAATGTTCTTTTCCTATAGAAGGGAGCAACTGTGTTTCCCTTGCACAAATGGACAAGGGGGATTAATACCAGGATAAATGTGTCTTAGAGTAGGTTGAGGTTGGTGTTTTTAAGGAACACATTTTATCTTTGCCACCCTGATATTGTAAGTCTAAATCAAGAATCTGGAAGAAGAAAGCCTGGCTTTCTAGATATGGGTGGGCAGAAGGTAGATCTCCAGTTGTTTTGGATTTCAGCTCCCAGAAGTCCCTACAAAGGGGCCAACAGTCAGGAATGCTGTGAATTGAAGAACAAAACAGCTGAACATTTATTTTGTGCCCATCCCATTTCTGTACCACAGGAAATGCTGGATACCTGGGAGAACTGCAGGCAGATTCAGCTTAGACATTGATCCAACATCCCAGGATCCTCCTGGCCAGGAGTCAGGCGATGTTAAAAGGCCATCCAGTGCCAATGTCTGGAATAAATTTTTCAATCTGATGTCATTTCTCAGTATGGTCAATCTCTTGCTCAGGAAACTAGGTTTTTTCTGTACACCTGTTCCCAGAATGAATCCTGCCTGCCTGCCTACCTACCACTTTCCAGATTCTGCCCAAGGTACTTATCAAGAACTGCCCAAGAACTAGACACAGTATTTCAGGTGAGGTGTGTCTAGTGAGAAGTATAGAGGAACTACTACTTCTCATGATTTGGAAGTAATACTTCTGTTAATGCATCCCAAAATAGCACTGCCCTTTTGGCGGCTGCATCACATTGTTGGCTCATGTTTAGCCTATTGTCCACAATTACTCCGAGATCTTTTTCTTTTTCAGTTCTGTTGAGCCATGTATTCCCCATCTTGTATTGATGCATTCGATTTCTTTTTCCTAGGTGGAGAACTTGGCACTTGTCCTTAATGGATCTCATTCTGTTGCTTTCAGCCCAGTGTTCAAGTTTATCAAGATTGGCCTGGATCTTCATTCTGTCTTCTGGGATGTTTGCTATTCCACCCAGTTTTGTGTCATCTGAAAATCTGATTATCTTTCCTTGTACTTCTTCATCTAAATCCTTAATAAAGATATTGAAGAGCACTGGGCCCAGGATTGAACCCTGTGGCACCCCACTAGTTGGGTGCTCCAAGCTTTGCATTGGCTTCTGCTTTGTTCAAGCAAATGGCAGACAAATTACTTGCAAGAACAGAATGAAACATAATGCATGGCAAATATCCCATGGGGGCTTTCATGCTAATGGAGTTTGTCTTTTTGCTAGACAATCACCAGTTTCCTTTCTTCCTTTCCTGCTCTGCAGAGCTCATGATACACTATAATCCCAATGTAGCCTAATCCAAGTTTATTCCAGCCTATAAATTTTATTCCTCTGCCAGTGACATCTGGCTCTTTATCAAAATTCCTATTTGTACGTGCCGTGGCCTCTCAGCCTGTCACATATGTCGGCTGTTACATCCTCTCCTGATTGTGCCTCCAGTTCTCAAAAGTCAAATAAAAAGCCTAAATTCTCACTCCTACATTCCAACTACAGAAACAGCAGACTGTTCTCAACTTTGCTTGGTCACATTAATTATGAATAAGCCCAATTAAGCAAATTTCCTGTTATCTGACAGACTTTTACTTGCCTGTATTTGGGTCTATAGTGAGGTGACTTTTCTGATGCTGAGATTGCTTGATAACCAGATACCCATAGAGTACGTTTTAAAATACTCATAATATGTATTAACAATGAGCAAGTATAGTCAAGACAATTATAGAAAGAAATTAATACCCTGGCATTTATTGACAAAGGTTACCACAGGGGAAACCAGAAAACAGTATGAAGCACTGGACGTACATTACCAGTACAGATGCTTGGCAGAAGAAACCCCACTCAGAAACCCCACTCAGAAGAAACCCCTTTATGTTGATAATTTTACATTTGATTGTGATGAGATCTGATTGCTTACTTACTCTGATTGGCTATTGCAGTCTTTTAATTCCATCTCTTAGTACGTGTTCACATTGGCCTGATGTCATGTTTACACTTGTGCAGTTCCATAGAAATTTCCCAGCTTGTTCTCTGTGGTTTTGGTCCATCTAGGGCAGGGGCAGCCAAACCGAGGCTTGGCAGCTGCATCCATCTCTTGAGTTTATTTTGCGGCTCATGGCACAACGCCTGGGGGTACCTGCTTGCCATTTGCCACTTGCCACCCGCAGCCACTGACTGCAGGCACCTGCTTGCTGATTGCCACCTGTGGACACCCGCTTGCAGTTCTCGAGCATCTGACATTTACCATATGTGGCTCTTCCATTGAGCAAAACTGGCCAGTTTATGGATGAACTTTTCTGAGTGATCATTTTTCTTGTAATGTTCTTTCCTCCCTGCCTCACACTTTTCCCAGGAAAAGGGCAAAAGCAGAATTTGGTTTGGGCAGCCATCTTAACTATGCCAATTCAATATGCCTGATACGAGCTTTGCCTTAAAATTGTCTCTGGGTCCCAGTCCTGGTGAAAAGAGATGCAGTTGACACAGGAGGGCCACATGAAATGTGCAGTATTTTTCATATGTGCAAAAAAAGAAAGCAAGGAAGGAAGAAGGCAGAAGAAACATGCGGAACTGGAAACGTTATCTCTTCAGGCCTAGGCTTGTTTGTTTTTTTGCTTAATATCTCGTTGTGTATTTCAACTATGCCTCTGGATGCCAAGTGCTTTTCCAGAAACAGCGGGTCATTCTTGTGTCCTATCAAAAGGCCAGCAATGATTCCAGCAGCTACTGTTCTGGCAGGGAACGACACGAAGAAAACTGATTAAGGTCTACTAATGGAAACCGCCCAAAGAGAAAAGTGTCTGTTGCGACACGCGACAGCTTTAACTTAAGCTCATGCCCGGCCGTAGATATCTCTGTTTACTATCTGCAGAACTGCTGGACTCCTGCCAGGCTGCCTCAGGCGGCCTTCTGGATTCCAGCTGATGCTGGGGCCATGGGAGGAGCTTCTAAGCACTCATGTTATGACGGCCTGGCTTCAGCAAAGAGACTTCTGGGTTTCTGTCGCTGCGTTTTGAAAGTGACCTCTGTGGTTCTGGGATTAGTTGTTAATGCCCATGAAAGAAATTATTGGAGCATGTGCCATCCTGATAACAGACATGCAGCTCTCCATAAACTAGAAAATATTCTGGTTATCTGGGCTTAGGCTGCACGAGATTGAATCCTGAGCCTTAATGGCAAAGGGTATTATCCCATGCACTTCCACTTCCCTGGGAATTTTAAAGTTCTGAGAAGTCAACCTTTTGCAGGCTTAGTTTTCTGGTAAGAAGTGAGTACCGGAGACTTAAGGGCAGTTTTATCATTGCTGTTTGTTAGACACCAATTGAATATGGGGGAAACGGTTTGCATTTAGACAGGCAAATGCAAGTTGGCATCAGTTCCCTCCCCAAAAATCAGCATGCATTTACAGGTCTCAAACTGACTGCTTGAATGTCTCTTCTACACATTTACCTGGCTATGTTCTGATTGCCTAAGTAGGTGTTCTGTATGCAGCAGCTTCTGGTACCCACTGGCCATCAACAGGAGAGCAGGGTCATTCCGCCAGGCTTGTGGAAGTTGTCCCTCAAGAAAGCACATTCTTCCTCAACTTTTACCACCTATCACCTTTGCGCAGCCATTCTAGCAGGCTGTGCAGAGGGAGATGAGAGTGGTCATTAGTGTGGTGTGCAGGGAAAAGGTGCCAGAACGTGTGCGACCAGTTTATACCTATGATGGCAATTTGAGTTCAGACAGCAAAGATGAGAAGGTTTTGGAATGTCTGAAACCTACACAATCAGATCAAGGCCAGGGAATGTCTGGAGAACAAGGAGGACTAGTCCAAGTGGGTGGAGGTGATGGCCCAGCCTGTGGGAATGGGGAGAAGGTGACAGCTGGGCTGATGAGAGCCCCAGTCTACCAATGAGAGAACAGGGGAGGACTTGGGAACTGGGCATGGTGCACTCTAGGAGTTGAACAGCCTGTCAGATATTGAGGTCCCTCCCCTGGAGAAGTGATGCTGGTTGCTAGGAGACAACACAGGTGGGAGATTCCACTGACAGACAAATGGGAACAGTGTTGTCAGGCAAGGTATTACAGTGTCCCCTCTCTGGAACGGAGCAGGAAAAAGGGGTATGAGAGGTGTTAAAGAGGGCTCAATAGTTTACTCTGGATGAACTCAGAGATGTGCAGCAATAGGGATGTGTAACAACAAAGCCTTGTGGAAAGAAACTCAGGAGCAGTGTGCTTACCTGGCACGACTGTGCCTCATGACAATTAGGGCCATTTCACCAGCCCTGTTGAAAGAATTAATCCCCCACTTTCTTTCCATTCTTTTTTAAGATGGTAAGCAGGGAGTGAGTAGGGTTGTAGTTGTTAAAATGTGGGCTGTCTTGTTGTCTGAACTCAGCCAAGGAAACAAACCATGCTTAACAACCCACAGTTCACAGCCCACCAACAAACCATGGATTCTTTTCATGGCTTAATTGTGGTTAACAAGCCATGGTTTATCTTGCCTGAGTTCAGACAATGTTGAACTTCAACAACAACCCATGGTCCAATGACAGCCAATGTGCAACCCTTGAGTGTAGGTTATGGTGTTTTCTGAACCCAGGCACTGTCTTATATACTTGATCATATGTAAAAAGGACTGGGAGCCTTTTTTGGAATGATACAAAAATGAATCAAATAAATACATAAATAAATAAGATAAATCTTGATTTAGGGAAGTATCTACCAGCTATCAAGGTCTACTGAAGAAACAAGTTGTGCTATTACCTTATGAAATGACTAGAGAAAAACTCAGCTTACTCTGCACTATTGGAACATGGCTTCAATATGTATGCTTCTGAATTCGACAGCAAGGTTTAAGCTTGAAATAATCAATTATATATATAAGCAGGTAAGGAGAAGCTGGAACCTTGGTGGAACATATTACGTATGTATATTTTAAGGCAGTATTGTATTAAGAATTTGAGAATGAGAGTGACTGAGACAATTAACCCGTCACACAGAACAGGTTAGCTTGGAAGTGTCCTCTTTTATAGATGACAGTCCTCTATTTGATGGGCTTTCTGAGGATTTTCCTCTGTTTTGAAGGCTTCCTCCATTTGAAAGGCTGTCTAATCTGGCAAGGATAAAGAAATGTAAGATGGGAAAGGGGCAAGGCCCTTTCATATGCTTATCAACAGCATCTGGACAGCCCCACAGTTCACCTGGATGCAGGCTTCCGCAATATGGTGAAATGTATGACATTTCTATTTTAATTATGATTATTTCTAAATGTGCCTCTAGCTATGCAAATTTTATGCAACTTGATGCCCTCTTCCTTGCCCTCCTTTTTAGCAATTCACAATTTCTGGCCAGGCTAGAGCTTGACAGTAGACTCAAACTGCTTATGAATGTCTTCCTTAAATCAAGCTAAATTAGCCCTGGCTGTAAGAAGAAGGAATCTCCTGCAGAATTATGGTATAGAAATCTTCAGAATCAGCTTCAGCTTTTTTGTTGCTTGATAACAGCCAACAAAGCTCTTTTAAATACATCTATGGACTGGTTCTAAACTTCCTCTCCTCTAAACTTCCTCTTATAATATGCAGAATGCTTCTAATTCAATGGAGCATTTCTGCTAACAGAATGGAGGAGGACATGTTATTGGTTACTTCCCTGCTCTGGCTGTACTCCCCTGCATCCCCAAATCTATGTCCCAGAGGGTTGGAAGACCTTTAGAAGAGTGGTGGGAGGTGCTGGGCATGAGAAAGACGGTTGTTCTCGGTGCAACTGCTGATTGGAGGCCTCAGAGGAGGAGGAGGAGGAGGCCTCAGAGGAGGAACATGAGGGGACCTCAGAATGTGGGCTGCGTCCAGACATGGAGATGAGAGAGCAGAGATGCTTAGCTCAAGGCCCAACTCCCCAGGTGTGTAGGCAGCCTTTGAGAATAGCCATGATGTCCAGTTAATGGGAGGGGGCTTAAAGCAGGGGACCTTCTCAGAGACAGATGAGGCAGGTACAGCTCTTGACCCCATGACGTGACATCAGCAGGGGAGGATGTCCCATTTAGAGGATCAGCACGCAGAGAAGAGGTCAGGTTATTTCCAAAAGGGCCCTCCTAAAAGGATGGGGCCCAAACATACTTACAAGGAGAGTTCCCAGAAGTAAATGCTAGATTGGGTGCAATGAACCTCTCTGTGCATGCTCAGAGATTTCCTCTGGGTGCTTTTGCTTCTGGGAAATGCTTTAGTCAATAAAGAACATTTTGCAAGAAAGGTCTGCGGCTTTGAATGTGCAAAGGAAGGCACCTAGCTTGTAATGCAGGAACTGTACGAGCAGCGGAAAAATCAGTGAAATTACTTTCCAGTGGTGGAACTCCAGACAGGGAATAGAATAGAATAATATGCTGCGTTGAATCCTATCTCCAAATCAATTCAGGCGCTCTCCTGGGTGTGTGAATGTCCAATGGGGTGGGACCACGTCCCTCCCCTGGGTTCCCTGACCCTTTCCCTCAGCGTTGGACCAGCATGGTGCTCCACTCACTTCTGCTTGACTGTAGAGCTCTCTGTGTGATCATGGACTGCGATCAATGGAGCTCTGATCGGAGCTTGCAGATTCAGCACGGGCCATGGCCAGCACGCCCAGTGCCTCTCCCCACTTTCAGCCTTCGTGTGTTCAGCTGAATATCCGTACAGAATTTCTATCTAGCCCCATTCAGGTTTTCAAAACTCAACACACAAGGAGAGGGAGAACTCCAGCTGCACCCTTCTTTCTTGTCACGTTTGTCACCATTTACTCAGAGAGGGTGACAGTTTGAAGAGAAAAGCTTTCTGTATCCATGGAGGCTCTCCACATGAACCAGAAAACAGATTTTTCAGGGTCCTTGGTCACATGGACGGCCTCCACATATACAGAAAACTCTCCCTTTCAAATTGTCACTCTCTGTGAGTGGAGGGCATCAGACTTGATGAGAACGAGAGCTTTTTCTCCTCATGTGTTGATTGCAGCCCTGTTTGTCACTGCATATGGCACTTTTATGTGTTGATTGTATCCCTTTCTTAAATAGTGAAATATAATTTATTTGTCACTGCATATGGCACTTTCTTATACATTATGGAGCGAGTCTTTCTGTAGAGCAGTATATTATCAGAAATAACATGAAGGTAATCATAGAAATAAATGTCTGATAAATAACATTAAGATGAAAGGCACCTTTAAGGCACCTTGTTTTTGGTAGGATGCAGTTTCTATAGAGGAAGCTAACTTAATGATTTATTAAGAAATTAAGGGTGTGGTTCATAACAGAAGAAAAATAATATTGCTCTCATGTTTTGGTGACAGTTTGCAGTGCTCACAGCGCTATCCTTTTGCCTTCCACACTGGGGGACAAAGAATGGGTTGGAGCTGAGAGTGACTTTGGAGGAACCCCCCTGTTCTCACAGTCAACACTGTTCTTTCCATGCTGGCTGGTCTCTCAAAATCATCTTCAGAGCTGGCACAGGTTGTTTGTGGGGGTGGAACAAGGATCTGCTGGAATATGAGGAACTGTGGTGGTGGTACCTCAGCCTCTCCTCCTCATGAGGAGGGGAACTCATTTAGGGTGTTGAAGTTGGCTGTCTAATGTTTTTGAGGGTGAGGGCAGTGTGGAAATGATCGTAGCCTCAGCTTTCCTCTGGTGCATCATTATTTCGGTTCTGAGGGTTACAGGCAGCCCTTTATTGTTCATTTCATATATTTATATCCTGCCTTTTGAAATCACGTCTCACAGGTGGCTCACAAAATTTAGCACAAAGAAACTTAACCTTCCATTAATGAAAAAAAAGAATTAAATTGCACTGTAACAAAATCCCGCACAATTGCACCACTGAAATGTCACATGACTTCTCAAAAACATTCCAGAACTTTTAGTCTAAGAAGCATCTATAAATGCATTAAAATATCCCTGTTCGCTTAAATCTACTCATGCAAAAGAGAGACCAAGAGAAGATATTATTATTATTTACCTAAGAAAATAGGTGCTAGACTCCAGGAGATAGATTTCAGAAAGCAGGATGTTAAATATTTGGAAGCAACAGTTCAGGAAAATGTGAACATAACATAACTTGTATATCCACAAAAACTAAGGGAGTGGTAATGCTATAGCTACTATACAATCATAGACTAGTAGGGTCAGAAGGGGCCAAGAAGGCCACCAGTCCAACCACCTCCCTCTGTAGGATGCCAGTTAGACCATCCCCTTCAGATAGTTGTCTAGCTTCTTCCTGAATGCCCCTATTTTGGAAAAGCACACAACCTCTCTTGGCAACTGGTTCCACTGTTGTATTGCTTGGACAGCAAGGAAGTTCATCCTTGTGTCTAGCCTGCACCTGGTGTACTGTAGGTTAAGCTCATGGTTTCATGTCCTACACTCTGGGATGAGTAAGGAGAGGTCCTTTCCTTCTTCTTTGTGACAGCCTTTGAGGTACCTGAAGAGTCACCTCGTAGTTTTCCTTTTTGAAGGCTGAACAGGTCCAATTCTTTCAGCTTCTCATCAAAAGATTTAGTTTCCAGGCCCTGTATTATCTTGGTTGCCCTCCTCTGAACTCTCTCCAGATTTTCAACATTCTTTTAAATAAATTTGCATCTTTAAAATTTTACCTTATGACATGATACCCAAGGAATAAGGGATAGAGAAGGAGGAAGAAAACATGTTTGGGCTTCAAACTCTAAAATTCAACATGGACAAACAAGTGGAAAGTAAGGACAGGGAAGGAGAGGAAAGTGGAAGAAATGGTAAAACAAGGCTAGGAAATAATCTACTAAGTCTACTAATACTTACTTTGTGTATATGAGATGGAAGGGATCTGCTTATGTTCCGAATTTTGTCACAGGTCCAGACTTACACATGCTTGGAGGTAAGCCATTGAAATCCATGGGACAAATTGACTCTCTTAAGTCCCATGGGTTTCAGTGGGTCAGCTGTAAGCATGATTAAGTCGGGATTCTCTTTGTTTAACTTTGGAACAATAGTATGTTTTACTTATTTATTAAAAGTGATTGAAGGGTTAAAGGGAGATAGGATTTTTCAAGCAAAGTATTCTAATGGAGGATTGGAGCCTTTTATGGTCAAGATTTCAGTCACCCCCCTCTTTGTTTAGTGCACAGTAGATAAAAGAAGAATGTGATGAAAAATGTTTGGACAATTTTGGCATGAGAGGAAGGGGTTGGTGGTCCAAAGGCAAGAGAGCAGTGCAAAAAGCAAAAGGGTGGAGCTGAAATATTAAAACTACCAGTGTATTTAAGCTTAAGGTTCTTAGTGTGAGTAACTGAGCCTTTTGAGAGGCATTGAGTACTTCAGAATGGGGAAAAATCAAGGACAAACTGAGGGACCACCTAGGTGGTGGAGGAGAAGGAGCAGGAGCACTTGGAGATATGGGGAAGGTGGGCCATCAGGAGAAGCATGGCAGGGTGGAATGGAGCCTTGCGTGGGCCCAATTCAGCTCCCAGGCAGAGGCCCGGCACCCCTGCGCTGGAGTGTTGGACCATAGCTGTAGACTAGGTTCAGATCTCAGCTCAACCTACTGGTTGACCTTCTGGTGTGGATGAAGTAGGCTAAGGGAAGTGAAGAAGCACAATTACAAGCGGGAGCATCTTGGATGAAAGGGGTAGGATCAGATATCACAGAAACAGTGACAGAGGAGGAAATTTGAGATGCAGGAGGTTGCCATGCATACACATACCAAAGGGTAGCAGTCCATCAGCTGGACCGCAATCCCATGCATCACTGCCTGGACAGAGGTGCCACAGATATCAGTCATGTTCATGTCCACCTGCCGAGTTACAGGTCATAAAGCACACTCGGGTACAACAGCCAGCAAGCTTTGGGGTTTAGTAAAAGATGCAAACAATCTTGCAGAGCGTTCTTTTTCAGTTGCTGGAAGCAGGAATCCCATCAAGAAAAAAGTCTACTGTTTAGGTAATTGCTTTTCTGATTGTCAGTTTTCTTCTCTGTTAATCCATCACAAGCAATAGAAATACTTGAAAGTCAGGTGAACCCAGGAGGTTCAGCAGATAACATCACTGCTCCAGTTCTGAAAAAAAACCTCAGCTGTGTTTCTCTATGTTCCTTTTCTACCGTACCATTTCAAATAAAGCACTAGGGAAAGGGGAAAGAGCTATTTATTTATGAAAATTATATCCCACCTTTTTCTTACAAAAACTCAAGGCAGCTTACATTATTTTCCTCCTGCTGCTCTCAATCTTATCCCCACAACAACAACCCTGTGAGGTAGGTAGGGCTGGGAGTCTATGACGAGCCCTACGTCACCCAGTTGGCTCCATGGCTGAGCAGGTACCCTAGAACCCTGATCGTCTGAGTCCCAGGCCCACACTCTTAACCACCAAACGACACTTGCTGCTTGTTTGCCCAGCTATTGAAATAGTTACTGGGAGGTAAAGAAAATATTCGAGGCATTTATGAAATGTGCCTTAAGAATTATGCTGCATGGATTCTCCCATAAAGGAGGGCTGGAAAACATTTTTCTAATAAGCACTGGGGACTGTTTTTAAGAACTGATATAGGATCCTACTTTAAAAATTTAGGATCCTACCCAAATAGAACATTTCTTTGTAACGTGCAAATCCTGCCCTTCCTCAAACAAACTGAAGCATACATGGCGAATATCCCTGATTTTTCCTTTTGAAATGTTATTGGATTACAAAATAATATTAGCAAAATAAAGGCAATAAAAAGATGATAAATCACTAAAAACAAAGCAAGCAAGCTGAAGAATAAACTAATTATAATTCTTAGGCTATAACTGATGTGCTTATGGAACATCTACAGTACAGCTTCTTATGCAGAAGCTTGATACTTAATGAAAGCATAAAAATACAATCCATGCAACCCTTCTGTTTTTGCAGGTGAATGGGCTAGGTTAAGAGAACTTGGCTGGAGGTCACCCAATGAGGTTCCTCCTCGTAAGTGAAGATTTGGAAATATATCTTTTCACATATTATCCGAAGTTCTAACCACTACTACACACTGTCATGCATATTATGCAAGCCCAGTTAAGCTTGTAATCCTATATCCATTTACCAGGTAGTAAGATACATTGAACTCAGTGGAGTTCAATCCACTTACTTACTTTAGATCTTAGTAAACATGAGCAGGTTTGCACTATGAGTGCATTGAGAGGCAGTGTGGTATAGTGGTGAGAGTGCTGGGCTGGGACCTGGGTAATCTGGAGTCTAATCCCCACTCAGCAATGGAGCTCCCTGGGTGACTTTGGGCAGGCGCAGAGGCTCAGCTTAATCTCCATGCATAGCTGCACCTCAGGCTAGCATGTTGAGTCACCTTGGCCTAGCTGGAAAGGTGTGGACCTGCAGTCAGATGGGTGACTGCATGTGGAAAGTGTGTTGGGCTTGTTGGCCTTATAGGTCCCTTCAACTCCTATTCTATTCTATTCTATTCTATTCTATTCTATTCTATTCTATTCTATTCGTTCTGTTCCACTTCATAGGGTTATTGTTGTGAGGCTAAGATGGAGAGGAAGAGAAATTTGTAAGCCTCTTTAAGTTCCTTGCAAGAGGAAGAAAGGGGATATAAATATAATAATGATGGTGCTGGTGATGATTTCCTTGTACAGATTGTCCAGGGGATTAGAATTATCAACCATGTCTCTTAATGTCAATTTAGTATTTTGTATGCTGCTTTCAGTTAACAAAAATGAAATGTTGGATCAGATATTCTAAATTTCACCAATTAAAAATTACAGTTTTCTGTAGCAATAGTCCTCCCCTGCCCTTTCTTTGACTTTCAGAAAAGGAAGGATCTAATTTTCTGAAAACATTCTGTTAATTTACCTCCATTTTAAATAAATTGTTCTCTCCCATCTGCTCTAAGTGAAGCCTCTTTAAAATGATATATTGCAGTTTTCCTCCCACTTATTTTAAAGGGCTGTCCGTTGTAACATTGGGCACAGGTTTTCTCTCTGAATTACTAAATGGGCGTCTTTTGCTAGGCTGTAATTTCCACCTAGCACCCATTAACCTTGACATAGGAACCACCCTCATACTTGCTAAGTTTACTGTCTCTCCAGGAATGGCTGTCAGGCCATTGTGTTCATGCTCAGCCAGTTTCCTCACAGACATTAAAATTAAAAATAGAGGGACATAGACAAAACAGGAGACAGACAGGTCTTTCCCCCTGCTTCCAGAATGGATGGCACTCTCTCTGCCTTTTTGTTCTCATATAAAGGCCTGCCTCCTGTTTTGGCAACTCATAAAACCGTGGAATAAACCATGTGTGTGCTTCTGTGTGTGTCGGGCACAGGTCCCCATACAGCTCCTCACTCGCAGCCCCTTTCTTTAAAAATAAAGAATGAAGGTGAAAATAGGCTGCTAGCTTCTCTTCCCTCCAGCATGTGCCACTGATCAGCTGTTCAGCAGACATGAAGAGACCCCAGAGCAAAAGTGGAAGAGGGGAGTGGAAGAGTGAGCCAGAGGCCAGGAGTGGGCGGCGGGGGGAGCAGTGAGAGAAACGGGTGGCGCAAGGAGAAAGACGCAGGCTGTGGGCTGCGAGAGGAGGGAAAGAGCAAGATTTGGGGTGAATGGGAGAGAAGGAGCAGGGTAAGGGGATAGGAGGGGGGAGAAAGAAGAGGGCAAGGGATGGGGAAGGGAGAGAAAGAGTGAAGGAAAGTGACAGTGGAGGGAAATAGTGAGTCTAGAGGCTGGGGATGGTGGGGGTGGCCGAATCTGCCCATTTTAGTTGCTCTCAGTTCCTTATTTTTCCAGTGTTGTTAAATGTGCCCCCAAACACTGAGATTTTTTTCAGTCTCAAGATCCCAAACTTTGTTATTGTTTAAAAGAAAGCTTTAAAAATTTTCAGGAAAATTCACATGCATTTTCGTATGCAGTTTTGTCTAACAAAGACATATTTTGCATGTAATTTTCCTAAGATAATGTCATTTTAAACTTTATTATCACACACGTGTGTGTACACACACATGCACTTTATTATGTGCACTTTTCCCTTATACATGAATTTCTGGACACCCTTTTTGACTGGAAAACTCCACTGAAAAATTCAGAAATATATGCATGTAAAAGCTAACTTAGGAATAGTGAGTATACATTAAAATGGGAATCTTGGAGTTCTCCTCCATCCCTAACTGACATCCTTCTCTTCTGGAGCTGCCTTTTTGTTTTTGGTCATCTCCTCTGCTCTTCCCTACTCCGCATTTTCTTATCCAAGGCAGGGCTGTACATGGGCGTAACTTTTTAGTATCGGCACCAATGTTAGCTTCCCTCCCATGGGAAACAATGCCTTTGAAAGGGGATGATTTCCCTTAGGTTTTCCTTTCTGAACTATGTTACTGATGCCGATTGTCACACCTATGTTTCCCTATAGGATCTAGTCATCTAAAGGACCACTTCTGACCATTCTTGGTTTTAAGATGTTCATTGCTGAGCCAATTTCCTGGTCTTCTGTTGAATCAGACTCTCTGGGTGGATACCAAAGACAGCACCCACCCTATGGAATGCCCTCCCCAGAGAAACCTGTCAGACCCATTTTTTCTGTGTAACTGCGAACATATATTTATTTAGGAGGTGATTAGTTTTTAATATTGGCATGATTTTGAGTTTTTTTGGGGGGCGGCTGTGCTGTTTCCTGTCATTTGGCTAATAGTATGATCTTATATAGGATTTTTAAATTTTTGGTTTTTTAAGCAAATATTTGTAAGCCTTCTTCCAAAGAGTCATCCAAAAAAAGCATGCTACATTTAATGCAACATGAGGTCTGAGCTTTTAGCTTCTTACAGCTTCATTTCTTCTGCCACTGGTTTCTTCTTCCATGTTGCATACACAAATGGAAGATGTACTTGGCAGCTAATGGCCCAGTTCAGATGAGCTCTTTTTATGGGTGTTTGTATATGATCATCCCTTTGACCAGCGCAAAGTCTGGCTTTATTATTTGAGTTCAGTCCAGATTTAGGCTTGCTTAGAGGGCCATCTGAAATCAATGGGACAAATCAACTGAAGTCCCACTGTTGTCAATTCTGGACTAGATGGACACATGGTGGGACTCAGTCTAAGTCAGCTTACCGTGTTCCTATGGCATGTGGTAATGTCACTGGCCTGCCTCGTAGGGTTGTTGCAACAGACTGTTGAATTGATTGCAACTGAATGTACGTAAAGTGTATATAAACACTTAGGAAAATATCATATCAAGATTAAACAGCGGTGATATTTTAAAGACTGAAACTCACCTTTTATATGCACTTTTGCAGGCAACCTCTCTTTCTTAGATCAGCAAATTCCCTCTCTGGCAGACAATTGAGGATAACAGCTTAACAGACCTTAGTTTCCTTCCTTTACTCTCTGCCTTCCACAACTTATTCCTAGTTATTTTGACAGAGAAAGTTAGAATGGCAGAGGCAGAAACAAAGCAATGCTGTTCAGGTGAAGCCTGCTGAGTCTACCTGTCTTATTATTGCACAAATAGAGACATTGGAACTTGGCCTGGGGTCTCACACACCGGCCATTCCTAGCCGATTCGTGTGCTATCGCTTTCTGTTCTATGATGGCATCATCCTTGGAATAACTACTCACTCAGCAGTGATGCTGATGGTGCCTCCTGTCAAGGTGATGGATGAATCCTAGTTGCTTTTATGGGCACACAGATGAGAGGCAGTCCCAGTCCAGGATGCACAGGGCCGGCTGCAGACGCCACTTGTAAGTGCCCTGTAAATGCAAGAGGGGAAGGCACAAAGGGCCTCATGTTGCAGGCGCCTCGGAGCCCGACCAGCATGGCGCCCTTGAGCCCGTCAATAACTATGCCTTGCAAGGTGATAATTCTGTTGGACTTCAGGGTGGCCTTTAGTGCATCCTTATAATGTTTCAGCTGCTCACCTCTCTTTTGCTATCCAAATTGTAGCTCAGGGCAGGCATGTGAGCTGGCTATTCAGTTTTATCTCTCCTTACATCATGTTTCCAATTCCAGAACACCACCATTATCCGGAGACTTTGGCCAGTTTAGACATTCTCCAGGCAGCATGGTGGCTGATGAAACCATTGGTTATGCAAACTGGGGTTGATGAGAGTTGTTGTTTCAGATATCTTGAGGACCTATGGATCTCTGCAGGTCTAGAAGATCACTTGAACAGATGCTGCTTCTACCTAAGCCTTTTGCTCTGGTACGATTTGCGTCCTAGCAGGGCCGGCCCTAACACGAGACACATGTTAGCCAGTGTGATGTAGTGGTTAAGAACATGGGACTGGGACTCAGGCAACCTGGGTTCTAGGCCCCACTCAGCCATGGAGCCAACTGTGTGACTTTGGGCCAGTCACAGACTCTCAGCCCAACCTACCTCACAGGGTTGTTGTTGTGGGGATAAGATGGAGGAGAGAATGATGTAAGCTACCTTGAGCCCTTTGAGGAAAAAGGCAGGATATAAATTGAAAAATAACAAACAAACGAATAAATAAATAAAATGTTTTGGGCAGCAGAACAGGAGCAAGAGCAGATCACACCCCATCCCACCTAAGTTGGCCACTTACAGATCATCAAAAAGGAGGAGATGCATAATAAAAAATAGGACAAAAGGGGGCAGTGCTTTGCATAAAATGTGCATATGCTGATTAATATGAATAAATGCACCATAGAGAATATGAAATGTACCATAGAGTGTAAGACTGCAACCAGGTGACCTGTACACCTGTGTTGCTGGGAAACCTGTTCCATGCTTCATGATCTTTCAACTTGGAACTGAACAGGTCAGTCCTTCAAATATTGGATGATCAAGCCCCTTCACCACTTGTGGGGCTCTTCAGATACCAAAGCTGTGGCCACCCTACATCCCACCACCCAGAGGGCCACCTAGTGGAGGTGTCACCACAGCCACTGCCATGACCACCAGCCATCTATGCAGAGAAAGAACAGGAACCTTTGGACAGTACTGGTTGTGGCAAGAAAGTGGCTGGTGATGCTCTGGAAGGTGATGCAATCCACAGGTCAGTGCAGGGCAGGGGCTGAGGAAACGGGGTGAGAATCTGTCTTCAGTGGCACAAGGTCTTGCCCTAGTCCTGCCTCTTAGGGCTGAACAGGATGGCATGGGACATGACATATATTCTTAGAAACCATGTCAGGAACATGGTATGTAGGGTGCCGTTGTTTCCAAAACTTAATTCTCCCTGGGCACAGTGCAGACAAACATCCCCCGCTTCATCAGAAAGTCCCCACTGAAGCTAATGGAAGAATTTTGCTAAGACCAAGAGCAGCAGTGGGGCACATGTGTGGTTTTATCAGGATTGTGGTTCCCTCTTGCTGCACCTTTTCCAGCTCTCAAGTGGCATCTCCCAGGTGTGCTGCTCAGAATGGACACAGCACTCCACATGTGGCCACACCACAGCTATGTATGAAGGCACTGGGCACCATCAAATGACGCCCTTCTGCTTATGAGGTGCTTCCAGCAGTGGAATGGGGAGGGTGAGGGGGTCTGATTTGCCATGTTTTCCCTGTGACCTCCACACGTGCCCTCCAAATCTCCTCTGAAGGGTTGGGTTGTCCCAGAGCAGGCCCCTGGGGAGGGGAACTCTAGGCTGCAAGGAAAGAAGAGGAAAAGATCCGGTTCTGTGAGTGGACAGCAACTCACATATAGACAGATTCCGTCCATTAGGACACAGGTGGCTTTATTTGCCATTCATTTCCTAATGATCTTCAAGCTGGATGTAGCTTTTCCACCAGATCAAAGTTTTCATTTCATGCCGCTTTCGCTGCTGGATCTCTTCTCAGATTAGAAACCAGCAATGGGCAATTGTGAATAACTATCAATTAATATATTGTGTGCTTCGTAATGTGCCTCATAATACTGAGAATAATGAAAACAATCTTATATCTTGCTCACTTACTAAAACAGAGGTTTCCAGCCTTTTTTTTCATTTGTATACCCCTTGGCACCCCATTGCCATAAACTGCATCCTTGATATTAGCAAAATGTTTGCAATTAATATAGTTGCTGTTATTTCAAATTTATATGTTGTAACTGTAAATAAATAGCCCAATAATGGGATTAAAAGACAAAGGAATAATAAGACGAACAGACAGTATATTTCCATTCAAAACCTCAAAAGATACAAAGGTATCAAGTAAATGCATCACAGATTACATAAAAATCACATTAATACATTATATTTGTTACTTTATTAATAATGAAAACACTTTAATATGTTTTGAAATAATATGTTTAAAACACCCAACAAATATTTTATGCACAACAAATGTTTAGTGCTATCCTTGAGCTTGTTTTGAGACACATCATTTTTATTTTTTTTTTGAAATCAGATTCAAATGATTTAAGGTACAGCCTTGGATCCGGAGCTGCATTCAGCCTACTGTGGTATTTATGTTGTATAAAGGTATAAGAAGAGAAAGTCCCATTTATGAAGTGGAGGAGAGTGAAAGCCAAGCCTGTGAGGGGTGCATCCATACTGTAGTGGTGCTTTCACAACATGGTCTTTAGGGAGGGACTCCCCACCATTTGCCAAAGCAAGGAAACAGACTTTTCTTGAGGTTAAATAATGAAGAAAACCCATTCCACCACTAGTCATAGCATAACATAAATGTCCCAGTTCATACACCTGGGCACATGTGTACCTAGGTTGGGATTCACTGCACTCAAAGAACTCAGATCCGTATGTATGATCATAAAAGCATATGATTAATAGAAATGGGAATACAATATCTAAAGCAGTTAACATTATACAATTGACACTTTGAACAAAGCAAAGCACAAACCTGACTGCAACAAGACGAAAAGATGTCATAGATTAAAAATAGCTGCAATAAAGCTCTAGATGGTGTGCATTAAAAGTCCATCGCATGTGAATTTTGCACTGGGGGCGGGGGAAGAGTCTTGCCATGTAACCAAGTCTGAAGCACAATTAAATGAATACATTTGTCTGGGTGGGAGATGTTTGTTCCATTCCAGAGGCCCAAGGAAAATTTAAACAGCATGAGGCTGTTGACAGAGTAGAAGCTGCAGGAAGGAATTCTTTGCACAAGTTCTCAATGCAGCAAGAGCACATGCTTCCCATGTCTTCTCTGGCAATATATGGACTGTTTTGCTACGGTGATGTAAAACTAAGTGAAAAAGAAGAAAAACATGTCATAGTGACATTCATGTTGGTTTCTTACCACCACTGCTTACTTCCCAAGGCAAACACCCACTTCAGCTTGATTTTTCAACACTAACACATAAGATTGTTTTCATTTTCAGATTGAAATAGTGACAGTTGAAAGAGATTCTGAAATCATTCATAGAGTCATAGACTTATAGACTTGCAGGGGAGCAGGGTGGTATAGTGGTGAGAGCATTGGACTGGGGTTCAGGACACAAGAGTTCTGATCTCCACTTGGTCTGAAGCTCATGTGGTAACTTTGGGCTAGTCACTGGTTCTGAGATTAATCTGATGCACAGGATTCTTGAGAGGACAAATTGAAGAAGGTCATGTAAGCCTCTTCGGATTTCCTGAAAGAGGAAAACGGGTGGTATATAAATGAAATGATAGGTGAGGACAAGAGCAATCTATTTCAACCCAGTAAATCTAGAGCAAGAATGTCTACCAGAGATCAACCAGTGTGGGAGAGCCCATCAACCCTCTATGGAACTGCTTTCATTTCTGAACTGTTCTTACTGTCGAGAAGTTTCTCCTAATAATCCACAACATAATCAAATAGAAAAGACTTGAAAGTCTGATTACATTTACTTTCTTCCATGTGAGTTGAATAGCTGATTCACCCAACCAGTTTAGAGGTGTAGGTTTTGCTACTGCAAAGCTTCCCTTCATGTTGTAAAGGTAAGCACACAATTCCAAAGTGTGCTTTGGAATACAGCACAAATGCTATATAGCACAAATGACCTTTGCTATTCATAAAATGTTGTCAAAGTCTTTACCCCTGGAGCCAAACTGGTTATGAACGGGTCAGACAAATCTGCAAATTTATGTTTGTGTACAACCGAAAATCTGTAATGGAGCATAAGGGGTAAGAGAAGCAATATAAAGCACAGCATAATTCAGTGGAACAAGCCATTCCTTCTACTGGCCTATGCTTTTCACCCTGAAACAACATGTTCCACCATTTTTATCCTACTAGGTTCCCATCAGGGGGTACATTCCCACTGGGAGAGATATGGTTGTAGCAAAAAAGCAGTTTCAGGTGGAATAATAAAAGAAAGTGGTGGCATTGTTCAATTCACCTCCTTGGTCTGCAGCTGAACATGCCCAATATATTGATCTGTTAACAAAAGGAACTGATTGCAGACTCTAGAACTACTGAACTTTTAGAAGCTGGATTCAGACTGAGAGCATATCAATAGAATGCTGTGATGGTAGCAAGACTGAAGTTTAGCACCATGTATGTATGTGGTGTACAAATATGTAAGATTTTAATTGGCATAGAGGTCTTGTACAACACCCCTACCGATGTTTTCCATCCATGGCAGGGGGAGAAACAGTGATTTGAGCAAAAATTCATGAACTATACCCAATAATGTGAAAGATGGCTGGCCCCAGTTTGTTTTGAGGAATATTTCACTAATTGTTCAGCTTGTTTCTTCACCGATTTACCTGACGTCAAGACGATTTACATCTAATTGGACATACATAGGATTGGGCTCTCAGTCCCTGATTTCAACCTCCTCCCACTCAATACAGCATGGCGTACCCTTTCAACCTTGGGCTACTTTCAAATAAAGCAGCTTTGGGTTTTGCTTAGTTCTTTATCTGAAATAGTTCTGAATCACTCAGTGCTCCAGGCAATTTGCCATAACACCATAAAACAATATAACAATTCCAAACAAAAATTTAAAGAACCCAGTAACATACTTATGCAACAACAAATGGAAAGATCTAAATTCAGTGAGCAAATGGCAAGGTGTTCATATTTATTTTCTCAAAATAATTAAGGCGGTGAAACAACCCACCCTGATCCAAACAGAATAGTTTTGAACCAATTTCTGTCATTTTGACCCAGTGCTAAATAAGTCAGGGGATGCAGCTTCTGCCTGTTTTGGGTAACTCTCCAAGCCATGCCCAATTCCGCATCTCATCCTCTAATCTTAGCGATCAGACTTCTTTTCACAGAAGGGTTTTGCTCATAAATAGAACTTTGCTCCCAGGCAGGCTAAAGCTGCTACATGGGCCGCATTCCTGTGGCTACAGAAATACATTTCTATTTCCCCTCCAGCTTGCCTGAGTTTCATCCAACCTTCTCCCAGCGTGGAACCAGTTACTCTGACTTGGGACCTCAGTGCAATGGTTGGGGAGGGGCAATGTCTGACCAAAGGTCATGTATACTAAAATATCATTAAAAAATTACAGTGAGATTTTGCTGCACCATTGTGCAGTGAGTTTTCCTTGTCAAGAAGGGTGGTATGAAACTTACTATTATGAGGCTGCAGCTATGTGCAGTGTGGGGCGGGGAGTACATTTTCTGTGCCCCTCCATATTCTTTTGCAAACAAATAATTTTAAAAAGTTTACAATATTGTCTTTAAAAAGCCTGCAAACCAGATGAACTGCACCTAACGTTTTTGGCCTTTTGGTGGGGAATGTGGAAGTGCATTGCACTTGTCTTAAAAAATGGAAACATGGCCAGTCCCAACCCAACTCCAACAAAAACAGTCCAGCTCTGGCGGCTTCCCCAGAGCTCCTCCTCCTCTTCACCCTCGCTTGCTCACCTTCTCACTGCTCTGGTGAGGAGGAGGAGCAGGGGACATCACCACCTTCTGGCTCATTGGCTCTCCGCTTGTCGAGCCAGCAAGTGGCAGCAATGATTAGAAAGAGGAGGCGAGCAAGAGCAGCTGGCAACCGTGGCAATGAGAAGACAGGACGGCTAAGGAAGTTTTGCCAGTATGGGGGGGGGCAAACCCTTTCAGAAGCTGTCCCTCTACCATCCACCAACTTCCTTTGTGCTTGGCCTGGTCCTGCAAAGCAAACTGAGTCAAGAAGAAGTTTGTGGACTCTTGCAGACTCCTGGTCAGGCAACCAACAAGCTCTCCTATCAGGAGGATCTGAATGCTGAAAAGGGGCACCCCAAGTGAGTGTGCCAGCTGCCATTCCTGGCAACCAGCCTTCTTCCCTGATGGCTGTCAGGATCAGGGCCTAAGTGATCCTTCAAGTGCTCACAGAACCAGGAACGCCTTTGGGGGCACTTGCAGGAAATGCCTGTGGAGCAGTTACACGGTGCAGCTGGAGAGCCTGAAGACCAGCATAAAAGGCCTCCCTGCATTGCTGCTTCTTGCCACAGCAACGCAAGTTGTCCTGGTGACTTGTGCTGTGGCCCCCCCATCACTACACCTTGCTCCAGTTTGTTCCTGCCTTGTTCAAGCCCTGCTCCAGCTTGTTCCTGCCTCATTCCAGTTTGTTTCTGCCTCAATCCAGCCTGCTCCCTTTTCTGCTCTTCCCTTCTTTCCTCTCCGTATACCCTGCCTCACTCCAGCCAGCTACAACCCTCACAGCAACATCTCTCTGGTAAACCGGTCCTGGAACTGTGCTCTGACTCTCTCTCTCTCTCTTTCTGTGTGTGCAAAATCAGACTGCTGTCTTCTGTGTCTTTGACCTGGACCTGCTGACTTGCCCCAGCATCTGGCACATAGTAAGCCCTGGACTCAGCTTGAGCTTGCACCCTGGACCCAGAGTTCTGCCCTTCCCTGCTGCTGCCCACTGCCCGGCCCTCACTCTGATATCAGCAGCATGTGGGGGAAAGGGGCATTGCTTGCCCAGCATGTGGGACTCGATTCCTGATGAGGGTCCTGCAAGCACCAGGCATGGTTGCCAGGCACTTGGGTGCTGGGCCAGAGTCTGAAGAATGGACTCCAGGGAATCTAACAGATCTGCCCCCCCCCCAATGGATTCCTCACACACCCCTACTTCCCAGACCTTTAAATATATGGTCCCTAACCAGCATAGGTTAGTGGGTTCATCAGACTACTCAGAAACAAGAGTTCCCTTTTGCCTGCAGCTCACAGGAAATGTGTATTTAAAAAAGAGGAGCAGGAAAAAATGAGTGCAAAGAAAGATGGTTGATCTTCAGCAAAAGCATTAATAAAAATAAAAATCTACAAGTCGATTCCACTTGAAATCATGAATGCATTCAGGTAGAAAAGCCCACCAATTAAGGCCTGTAACCGGAGGTGGTCAGAGGATGCATAAATTTCCTGCCTCCCTGGGATGATAGGCTGCAAGCAGGCCTGGGGAATAATCACTCCTTAATTTCATTCTCCTGCTCCAGCGCTGCCTTACAACATGACCTTGGGTAAAGCAGCGAACTTTCCCCCAGAGATAAAACTAGATCCAGCTGTCCCGGACTGTAGTCTGCCTGCCTTTGCTGCTGTTGGAATCTTCTGTGCATTCAGGTAGCACTCTCATACAAAGCCCCCATTCAGATGAGTGGGATGTGAGTCCAAGCTGGGTATATCTAATTGCACCGAGTAAGTGCACTTATTTGGATCTGTAGGACATGGCACTTCAATAGGGCAGCAACACTATTAACATTGTTGATACTGCCATGGTTGTAATAAGAGGTCTGGATATAAAGTTCCATTAAAATGAATGTGGGAAATTTGCATCATTATCCCAATGCAATTGTTTTTCGTATGTGTCCGTGTGCTCAAGAGTGAATTTCAATGACAATATTGAATGTTGTAGAAGTTTTGCTAGCAAATATAATAAGAATTGCAGGTTTCTCTTTTTTGTTTCTGCACTTTGGAGCAGGACATTTTCTCAGTCTTATCGTACATAGAAACATAGAAAGAGATGTACGTACAGAGATGTACGACCAGGTCAGTATTTGTCCATCTAGCTCAGGCTCTCTATTCCAAGGATGGCCAATAAGTCGATCTTGATCAACTGGGTGATTGATGGGCAAAGATTTAATGCTCCCTATTGTTTAACAATAGCAACAAAAATGTCTCTTCTCTGTCCTAAATTGTACCGTTAAAATGCAGAGTTTATGGAGTCTATGTGGAACGACCTTTTCATTTATTTTTGATTGAGAATTTTACCAAAACAAAACAAATGAATACACACACGAGAGGCAGAGAGAGAGAGAGAGAGAGAGAGAGAGAGAGAGGATCCTCCATCCTGAAATTAACAAATATTGATATGTAAATATTCAAATATCCAGCATCAATGCTGATGGGGTACATGTATACATTATATATAAGCTTCAACAAGGACAGACCAAATATCCTTATATACGTCCATCTGAGAGTGGTGACTGTGCCTGAATTCAGAAAACATGACAAGCCATGGTGGCTTTTACCATTATTGGTCTGTTGCGTTGTCTGAGCCCAGTTGCAGTATTTTACCTTAGTAAATTTGGTCTTTAGAAACTATGAGAGGAAACCATGGTTTGTTCTTGGGTTTCTGTGTACCACTGTGGCTTGTCTGAACCCATGAACTTGGTTTACAAGGTCATGGTATGCAATTACCAGAGTCCCCTGGAAAGAGTGGCAACTACAGTCATCTAACAGCTATGTTTGGGCCAATGAGGAAGAGGCAGGTGACACAGGCAGGAAGCACTGCACTTTGGGATTGCACTTCAGGTGCCATGGCTGATGAGGTACAGGCCAGTAGTGAGAAGACTAAGCTGGGAGGATGGAAACCACAATAAAGTAGAAACCACTTGGTTGTCAGGTAGCTTGTCAGGAAAAACCTTGAACCAGCACTGCCACACAGGGTTGTTTGTTGTGTTGCATGAATGCAGTCTGTGTGTCATCCAATCAAATGTTGAACGGATTGTGCATGCTTCATTTCGGTCAGTTAGAAGAAATTTCTGGTTCACAACCCTTGGGCTGTTCAGGCACAATCCTAGGCATGTTCAGGCAGAAAAAGTCATACCTCTCCCAGCATTGCTCAGTCAGGATAGCATGCTGGGAGTTATCTGACTCTATTCTGTGCAGGCCTGCAAAGATTGCATTCTTTGTCTATGTCTTTTGCACCAGGCTCCTGCTCATGGATCTTCAGTTCTAGTAAAAGCCAAGTAGATCTTGCAAATTATTATTTATTTCATCTCATTTCATTTCTATACTTCCCAATAACTGAAGCTCTTTGATTGTTCCACATCGATTTGTAAAATTACGAAGAACAAATACAGATAATAACATATACAATATTTAAAACCATTAAACAGCTGAAGCAATTTCAGTAAAAATACCAGACATGTTAACAAGGCACTTGGCATAAATGACCCATCATATTCCTTTAATTTAAATCCCATTAAATGCTTAGTAGTAGAGGATGGCCTTAATCTGGCAGTGTTTGTGCCAGGTAAGCCTCAGTGGGAAGGATATTCCATAGTGAGGGGTGACCCTCCAAGAAAGGTCTCAGATGTTGATTGTAATGTCTAGGAAGATTCAGGACAAGAGAGGTATTCCATCAGGTCCTCTGCAACCTGTCCATCCTATTCTCCTGTGACTGGCATTGGCACGCTGATCGCAAGCAGATATCTTTCCCATCACCAGCTCCTTGATAACTGGAGGTGGGATAACTTGGGCCTTCTTCATGCAAAACATGTAACTGAGCTAGGCTGCCTGCTGCTTCAGACTTCTTTGTTCTTGGTTTCTCCAGTTCTTTTCAGGCTGTAGCTCCATGTTAGGGAAAATGGTCACACAAAATTTTGGTTTCTCATGGTTTCTTCCCTTCCACAATAAAGGGGACAATCATGAGAACTGGGCTTCCATGCAAGTTCATGCAGATAGCCTGGTTTCTATTATTTAATCAAAGCAGTTAGAACCTGGTGCTTGGATTTAGGTCCTACAAAACAGCTAAACTAGCTACCAGAAGCAATTTTAAAAACAGTGCATAAACTCAACAACTAGACAACCAATCAATGACAAATAAACCGGTTGCAGGAAGTCAAGAAAAAACAAGTGGGGGAAAAGAATATTTGAACAAAGCAAACCTGACAGAATGCAGAGTAGCTTGAAGAATCCTCCAACCTCATAGGGCCCCTGAAACCCTCCAAAATAAAACTGCTCTGAGCTTCAATGACAAAGCCAAATGTGCTGTATCTTCTGTGAAGACTTTTTGTTTTCTTTTAAAGAAAAAAACAATTTTTATATTGTTATACTGTGCTGCATGGTGCTCTCTCTATACCAGCTGGCTAGTCATTGTAACCTGTCTCAGTCAGATGATAATAACATTAATGTCATATACACAAAACATCTTAAAGAGATCATGAATTTAGGGATGCATGAGGGATCTGATGAGGGAGTGAAAATCAAATGGGTTTCATGATTCAGCCCTAGATTCTAGTTCACTAACCACCTGGCACCAACTCACTGTGTTGTGAACCAAGTCAGCTTGTAGATTTGCATCTTTAAGATTGTGCATGATTTGTGCAAATCATGTCCCATTTCAGAGAGGGAATTCTCCCCACCTACCCAAGGTGGACTGTTAGCAATCATCAGATCAGAGACTTGAAGGAAATTTATGGAGTGCTGGATTTCCCAATGTCAACATATTCCTAAGGGTACTGCTCTTACAGAAATGGTTTAGAAAACTTCAGGAGGGAGTTCCAAACAGGCCATTCTAAAGAGGCCCTTCTCTGAATCGCATACACACTCATTTGGACAAAAAGAGGCTGTGGGGCAGTTAACACCTATGCATGTTGTGCTGTGTGTGTGAGGGGTGTGTGTGTAATGGGAAGAAGCATCTGTTGGTGCTCCCAGGGAAGGACCAGAATCAGTAGATGAACTTGTATGTTTCATGTAGAAGTTTTTCATGTTCAGTGTTCAGCATCTCTAGTTAAAAAAATTGGTAGCCAAGGTCTTTGGAGAGTTGCTACCACTTGGTCCAAATGGATAGTGTGATTCAGTGTAAGGCACTACATGGGAGTGGGGTGTGAAACAAGTTTGTATGGAGCCAGGAGAGATGGAAATGAAGAACCTGGCTAAGCTTGAATTGACAGGCTCGCCTGGTCCTGGTCCTAAGCGCATGAAGTCTGCATGTGTGAGCAGCTGCTCTGTGCATGGATGTCAGAGGGTGATGCTAACCAGGAGATCCAACCTCAGGGAGAGAGGCAGGAGCATAGCCCCACTGTTATTTAACGCCATGAGAGTCCTACACTTGAGTAACATGTGAATAAAGTTCATGCACCAATCAGGGCTAGCATGCATGGAATAAGTGTAGAGCAATCATGAGATATACATATTAATGCGAACCATTCTTCAATTTTTAAAACTCGAGTCCTGAAAGTTCTTAAGCAATGCTATGAACCTGGGTTGGGAATCAGTTCTGCGAAAGAGCAACGTTATCCATGTGATAAACTAATTTAGCCAAGGACTTGGTCTTGTAAAAGCTAAGCGAGATGGCAAGAGAGCCATCAAAGCAGCCGTGCTCCCTGTACCAATGACTAGTGTACCTGTTCAGAATTAATGGATTGTTTAATGCTTCTCCAGAGCAAAAAATAAAAAGATGAGACAAATATAAATACAAAAAGTGTGGCCAAAAATATAAAGATGGGACAAATATAAAGACAAAAATGTGGACAAAAAAATATAAAGATGGGAAAACTCTCTCTAATCCTTTGTCTACATTTGCACAGTGAATTTATATATATCTACACACAGAGAGACATATTTGACATGGCAAATACTGCCTTCCTAGAAGAAGAGGGATTTATGCTGCAGTTTCAAAGAAGAAACTCCAAATGGGTGGGAGGAAGGAATGGAATGGAGAGGAAGGATTAGACGATATTGCTTCTCCTGCCACCCTCCTTCTCCACTCACTCAAAAAATAAAGAAATATTTAGACAGGAAGTGCCTGACTTCCCTCAGGGAGGGCTACTTCCATTCCCAGCCAACGAGGTATTACAGGTCAGGTCAAGTGAGGTCAAGCAAGTGCTTCTAACCTCCAGTGTTCTGTTGATTTATTCTGTCAGCTGTTAGTTGACAGGCAGCTCAAGGCCCGAGTGCAGGAACACTGGAGCAGCGTAAAGTGATGGGGGAATGTTGGCTGCAAGACGGCCAGAGCATGTTAAAGTGAAAGACATCCTCTGTGTCCTGCTGGGTGATTATGGATAACATGGGGCGTGACGGACGGATGGTCGGTGTCGGTATGGTGCTATTCACTCCTCTGAAGAACCCAGAAAAGGGAAGCACATCCCGTTTGCTCAGGCACTGTGAGAGTTGCACAGAGGGCAGAGGAAGGTGAAAAAGGGGCAGGATGGCCAATATCATTAAAGAAGGGCACGATTCATTTGACTGTTTATTGCACAAGTAGGTAGCCCAGTGCCCTCCAGATTCGTTTTTAGTTATGGTGTAGTCCTACAATGATGGCTGTAAGCCCCTGAACTCAGAGGCTTAAGGTCATCCAGCGCAGAGAGGGAGCAGCCATGGAGGCTGATCTAGTAGGCAGGTAGAGGAGGTCCATAATCAAAAGCAGCAGACTTGAGCCAGATATCAACATCCTGCTCAGCCCTCCTGGAAGACAATATGGCATAAAATCCAGGGAGAATTTTGTTGCTGCTAATTTCAGGATGAAGATCTGTGACATCAGTTTAGAAAGCTTTAAAAGGGGATTGAACAAATTAATGGAGGGTTAGTGTACTAATGGTTATGAGTCTTCATAGTTATAGCCTGTCTTTAGTATCAGAGGCAGTATGCCAATATACAAACTCAACATTAAGAAAACTAATCATGGCAACCAGTCATATGACTTCCTGGCAAATAAATGGGGAAGAAATGGAGGTTATGACAGATTTTATTTTCTTGAGCTTCAAGATCACCGCAGACAGTGACTGCAGCCAAGAAATTAAAAGACAGTCCTTGGGAGGAAAGCTATGGCAAATCTAGAAAACATACTAAAAAGCAGACATCACCCTGCTGGCAAAAGTTCGTATAGTCAAAGCTATGGTTTTCCCAGTTGCAACGTATGGCTGTGAAAGCTGGATCCTAAGGAAGGCTGAGTGCCGAAGAACTGACACATTTGAATTGTGGTGCTGGAGAAGACTCCTGTGAGTCCCTTGGACTGCAAGGAGATCAAACTGGTCAGTCTTAAAGGAAATCAACACTGACTGTTCTTTAGAAGGCCAGCTACTGAAGATGAAAATCAAATACTTGAGCCACCTAACAAGAAGGAACAACTCCCTGGAGAAGACCCTGATGCTGGGAATGATGGCAAAAGGAGAAGGGGATGGCAGAGGATGAAGTGGCCAGATGGAGTCACTGGGGCAGTGGGTGTGGGCTTGGGTGGACTCTGAGGGATGGTGGAGGACAGCAGAGCCTGGAGGAATGTTGTCCATGGGGTTGTGATGGGTTGGGTACGACTTTGGGACTAAACAGCAAATGCCTATGTACACTAGTAACTGCAGAATATGGATGGGAAGGTGCTGTTGCTTGCACCCATGTCCTTCTTGCAGGTTTCCTCTGGACCACTGTGTGAGCAGACTGCTGGAGCTGATGGACACTCGGTCTGATCCGGCACAACTCTTATGGTCTTAGGATAAATGACATGGCTGTTTATTTATGGGAAACCTGGTTGGGAAACAAATGCAGACCTCCAACCTAATGTAGAAATGGTTCTTCAGTAGAGAACATACAGCAAGACAAATCTGGGGTTGTCCAAGACAATACATACTTCATGTTGGAATGAAACAAATTCTGTCTTAAATCCTGAGAGACTGGGAGTAGATTGGCCCATTCATATACATGCCAGTGCTTTAGGTGTATCAGACACATTTAGTCGGGGCAGTTGGATGGGCCCTTCTCATCTAATTGTTATTCTTCTTGCCATCTACATAATGGTTTGGTGAAAACTTAGGAGTGGTCAATTCTCCACCTCTGGAACCTGCCATGGGTTACATGCTTGTGTCAGTTGAGATTTGGAATTGGTAGAAACCACAAGGACAAAGAGTTGCATGAAACCAGTTGGCCACATGTTGCCCACCCCAATATAACTGGTCTGATCCATGTGGGGTCTGGTATCCAAACACCTGCACCTACTGAGAATATGTATGAGATAAATAAATGATAGTACAAACACACTCAACCCCTTTTCATTAAAATCTATGAAATGTAGGACTATGGTTGGAAAGAGCCCAATGTACCATGAAAAATTAATAGAGATGCCACCATTTTGTCACATTTTTTCATTGTCCTAACAACACTGGTAGTCTAGAAACAGTACTATACAATCGTATCACAACATTGGAATCACATTACAAATCATATTTACTAATAAGCAGAAAATCAGTGCACCAAGAATATTTGCTATTAATACAAGATAGCAGTGCAAAGCAATATATCAATGTATCTCTGGAAGATCTCGCAACAAAGATTGCAAGATATTTCCTGCAATTAGGAAAACATCCAGAAGATGAGTTATGAAGCGTAAGTAAGAGGACTGCTGTAGAATTTCTGAAGTTACATAAAGCTGCGATTTACTTTCAAATACATGAGTGAGGAACCTGAGTCATGGGAGTCCACAATCCTATTCAAATGGATCTATCACAATATTACTAGCTTCTTGTGTAATCCACAGCAACTCATAAGGAACAGGCAAAGACATGGAGAACAGTAAGGAGAGGCAGAATTATTCTGCTCTGAGTCATTTGCTAGGAGATGCCATTTGTAAAACCCAGACTCCCCTCTCATAGCAGTGTGATGTCCTCATGCAGCCTCACTGCTGGATCCAAGTTTCTGAGAGCCCTTGGGAAAGCCCTCCTCAATTTGTGTCTTCCTTCAGTGATTCCAGCTTCTCACCACCACAGTCATCAGTTACTGATCCTCCTTCTCCTCTTCCCATAATGTTCTCATAAGAGAGAAAGCAAGTAGGCAGAAACATCTATTGCTTCCCCTTCCACCATCACTGTTTTTGGGCCAGGCTGAATGAAAGGTCAGCAGAAGGTTGCAATGGTAAAGAGGAGAACCAATTCCAAGGGGATATTTTGGGTGGACTCCTACAAGGGTGTGGGCACTTAGAAACATAGAAACAGAGTGGGTCAGAAGGGGCCTCCCGGGCCATCTAGTCCGACCTCCGGCACCAGCCGGCTCCGCTCACGACACGCCCACCATGTGCATGTCCAGCCTATCCTTGAACACACGCACTGATGGGGCCTCAACGACCTCTTGTGGAAGCCCATTCCACACCCTCGGGGTCCTAACTGTCAGGAAGTGCTTCCTGGAATCCAAACGAAACCTTGGCTCCTTGAGCATTGCTCCGTTGGAGCCTTCCTCTGCAGGGGAGAACAGGTCTCTACCCATCTCCGTGTGACATCCCCTCACATACCTGTATGTTGCCAACAGATCCCCTCTGAGTCTCCTCTTCTCCAGGCTGAAGAGACCCAGTTCCCTCAGTCTCGCCTCATACTCCATCCCCTGCAAACCAGCCACCAACCTTGTGGCCCTACGCTGCCCTGACTCTAACCTGGCTATATCCTTTCTGTAATGAGGAGCCCAAAACTGAGCACGATACTCTAGTTGCAGGAGCACCAGAGTGGTATAGAGTGGTAGTAATACCTCTCTTGATCTAGAAGCCACACTTCTGGCTATGCAACCAAGGGTGGCGTTCGCCTTCTTGACCACCGCATCACACTGCTGACTCACGTTTAGCCTGCAGTCAACCAGCACCCTGAGGTCCCTTTCACAAGTGCTGCTCTCCAGCCACTTGTCACCTAACCTGTACTTATGACACCTATTCCTATGCCCCAAGTGCAAGACCTTGCACTTATCCACATTGAACGCCATCCTGTTGTCTCCTGCCCACTTCCATAGTCTGTCCAGATCCTTTTGGATCTGGAGTACCTGCTCCTCAGTTGTGGCCACTGCTCCAGTTTTAGTATCATCTGCGAACTTGATCAGCAGACTGCCCTTCTTCCATGTCATTTATGAAAAGATTAAACAGGATCGGCCCCAGGACAGAGCACTGGGGGACCCCGTTTGTCACTGGCCACCATCCTGATGATTCCCCACTAATGGTTACCCTCTGCTTTCTGTCAGTCAACCATGCTCTAATCCACTGGACAGTGCTTTGGCGTATCTGAAAACTCCTCAGTTTCTCCACCAGGATATCATGGGGCACTTGGCTTGTGTTCAAGCACATGTAGCACAGTGTAGCATTTTAGGACACTTCTGAGTATCTGAAAGGTGTCTGCCAGGAAGATAACTAATCTGGTTCTTTCTCCCGCTACCTAAATCTTATCCACCCAATAAATACATGTAAACCTTCCACTTAGCCTTTGTTATATGCTTGTATTCGTGCTCAAATACAAGGGGATATGTACCCATCCCTTCAGGCATGCACCTCTGCATTCATTAATGTTCCAGCTGTGTGTCCCTTGCTCATCTACACAGGTGGCATGCATTAAAATAAAGACAATCAAGCACAGGTCACGTTAAGGATATTTGGTGTAAAGATGCAAAGTTCTTAAAGAGATTATTCTTGTTTGAAGCAGTGCAAAGGAAACCCACTGGCTGGTGTTGTCCTCTATCGCTCTTTTCTTCCTTCTGCACCAAAACACTTCCCAAGAGCTGGATGTACTTTATGGAACTACATAGTATGATCTTTGGCTATTTTGCATCAGAAGAAGAGTTCATTCTAGAACAGCCTTTAAAATTGCCAGCCATTCAGTATCTAAATTTAAACTGGCTCTAGATAAATCATAAAGGCATCAAACAATGGATCAGATGAAAGTAATCTCAATGCTAACTAAATGCTCAGCTATCCAGGAGATGGGAGCAGAGAAGGAAAGAGGCTACTTAGAATGGGATAATATTGTGTCGGTAAAGAATAGCAGATATTGTTGCTGTGCCAAGATCTCAGTCTCTCCTGCCAATCTGAAACATAATGGACTTTGTTCTTCAGTGTGGTCTTTTCATTGTTGAATTAAGATAATACTTCTTCTTTGGGAGGAAGTTACCAGATGAGCTGTTTTAAATGGAGACCTTCTTTGCTAATGTTTGCCAATACGACTTTATAAGGTTATATTTTTTCATGAGGGTGGCAACTTAAGAAGCACCAAAACAGAAGACATGCGTAACAAAAAAGAGGTACAAAAGGGCACTATTTTGCATGAAATTTGCATAGGTTGATTTCTATGTATCGATGTAAATTGAAAAATTTGTATGTACCACACATTGCACTATGCTGTGGAAGAATGTGCCCAGCTGACTTGACAGCATTTCTTGGTGCTAACTGTGGGCATTCATTCTTTGGGTTCCTTATCTTGAAATAGAATTAAACAGGACAACTTTTCAGATAGAGGGAGGTCTTTAGGCAGTCTTTCAAATGCTCTCCGTTGACAAAGAGGACATGTGGTCACCCTGAGTGCTCTCCCACCTGCAGGCCTTGCCAAGGTGTGGTTTCCAGGAGAGCTCCAGATGTGAACGGAATCTAGCCCACTTGCCCTCTGGCGGATCTGTTCAGCACTCAGTGAGGCCTGTTGGGCTTACTCAGTGGCAGTGGCAGTGGCAGTGCTTCCTAAAGCCCCCAGTAGCTGGATTTAGCCTCCATTTTAATGTTAACATAATGTCACTCTGGGGCATTCTGGGAAAATAAAATGGCAGCAGGATGCAATCAACTTGGGTTGTTAGTTGACAGAGAAAGGAAGTTATTTGGAACAAGGAAACAGGAAGAGGGGAAATGTAACAAAGAAAATTATTTAGCCATAGGATGGGGCCGGGATCAGATAGCAGGAGGGAATTGGCATGTAGGCAAAATAGCAGTACGCTTGCTCAGTATCCTCATGAATATTAACTAACACACATCACGTAGAAAATAAGCTCATTATAATGCACTTGGGAGGTATGAAGTAGGAGGGAGGAGCAGGTATCGGAGCAACATGGAAGAGGCAGACAGAAAGGTTGTAACCACCCAGGACCTCAGCCAATGAGGGAGAGGAGGAGGGAAAAGTGAATGGGGAAAGGGCATTAATATGAGATGTGGACATGTGCTCGGGGAGTTGGAAAGGGGAGTCCCTTTATTGCAATAAAATTTCAGAAAAAAAAGAACTGTCTGTTGCCTGGTGCATTTTCTCTTCCAAGGAAGAGGAAAGAGTGTTACTAACATCACCAAGGCTGTAAGTCTAGTGCAGCCGCTGCTGCTTCTAGAGGTGAGTTTCAGCAAGGGGGTCAGCTGGCATCCTTGTATTCTGCTGGCCTTTTCGTGCAATGTGCTCAAAGAGTAGGCTGGGACACCCCTGGCCTCGAGCATGAGTTCTTAAAGGCATTGATGTATTTATTTAATTTCTATACTGCCCAACAGCTGAAGCTCTCTGGGAGGTTCACAGCATGTCCACAATGCAGATACTGAAGCATCATGATAAAACACAGAACTATGGGCTTTTGGCCATGATCCTGATCTGCCTAGGATTCCTCCTCACATGAAGTTCCCCTCATAGCTTGGTGCACCTTTACACAGGTGCCAAATAGGTGGTCAGGGGAGCATAGCTGGTATACCTTCTATATAGCCTGAAGGGTTTGATCCTGCCTGATCTTGGAAGCTTATTATTATTATTATTATTATTATTATTATTATTATAACATTTCTATGCCGCCCCTTGCCGAAACCTCGGGGCAGCTTACAACATGATAAAATACATTGAAATACAATAGCACATAATAAATTACCAGCATTGGGCCTGGTTGAAATCTGGGTGGGTGACTTAAAATGTTTTGAACAGCCAAGAGAGCTTCAGCTACATTATATAAATATAATGTAACAACAACAACAAGCCTGCCAGCAGTGGGGCCAGACTATGGGTGCGACCCCATAGCTTCTCACATGGTCTATGAATCATTGAGGGGTTTACTTCAACCCCCTGATGTCATTGCTTAAACCCCCCTGAAGTTCACCCTTCCCTTGCAGCCTTTTATTTCATTGATTTCAGCAGTGGGAGGGATAGAAAATCAGACTTTTGAAAAAGATGTTGCCACAATGCTAACACTGAATAGCAGGTTCTTTAAAATTTTTTCCTTGTTGGGAATGGATTTGCCAATCCCCAAAGCAACAGCAGTAGTCTCGGGAGAGGAGTTGTTGAGTTAGCTGGAGGCTGTCATCCTCCCCGCATAGCATCATTCCAGGGTGTTGGTGGCTGCCAAATGGGGATGGCCCAAAACATCTTTCTTTCTGAAGCCAAGAACCAGATGTCTGATTGGACTGGCAGTTGATTCTTTCCTCTGCTCGGGCAATAGGTCAGCCTCCCCACTGCATCTGCAGGTTGCAGACTAGCTTAGGGGGCACACAGGGCAGGCTGCTTGGAGCACAGCTTGCGCTTCCAACCCTGTGCTGTTGCCTTCCAGTTTCCCAGCACTACCTCACTCTGCCTAATGACAGGGCCGGCTCTGCTGCCTGGAACAAGTTCATCTCCTGTTGCAAACTCCCTGTGCTTTTAAAAAGGCAAACTGCACCCTAGAAAGTGTTGAACCCTGCAGCTGTGGTTACTGCAACCCCCCCCCCCCCCGCCGCCAAAACAGTAGAAAAATGTTTGCCCAGGCCCCCAAATGCCTTCTGCTCAGAATCCTCAGGATTCTGTTCAGGATCCTTCCCCGACTCAGTGGCAACTGCCTGACAATTTCAACCCTGACGATTTTCACTTCAGCTTTAGTTTTTGCAGTACATTCTTATCTCTACAGAGGCAGAAGGGTTTCTGATATCCTTTTTCTCCGTGAGAATCAAGTCCATATTCATATGTTGAGAGCTCAGCTTGCTTACATCATAGTATCATAGAATAGTAGAGTAGGAAGGGGCCAGAGGGTGATTGGACCAACCCCTGCTTGGTGCAGGACTGCAAGTTAGACATCCCTCTCAGACGGCCGTCCAGCTGCATCTCCAGTGTGGGAGAGCCCACCACCCACTTAGGTAGTTGGGTCCACTGTCGTAGTGCTCAGGGTGCTATATTCCCCAGGCCCATGAATGCTCTGTCTTGCCTCCCGTGACTTTTAATGCTGTTTGATTGGCACACGTTTATCTGGGCCCTTTCTCTTGCTCTTACCCTGCCACTTTAGCATCTTTGATTATTTCTACCTGCTCTTTTACTCTTTTTATTTATTAAATTTAAATACAACCCAATAACCAGTGCAACGGATTAAAGATTAAATCATCACAGGAAGAGAAAGTTCTTAGGGTGGTGTCTAAATGTATGCAGTGAGGATGCCAGGCGGGTCTCCCTGAGAAGAGCATTCCATGGGGGAGAGGGGGCCCCTGCCCAGAAGGCCCTTTCTCTGGTAGCCTTCTTTCTCATGGACCATTTTCAGAGATGACACCCAGGCAAGGTCCTCTGAAGAATAACGTAACAGTTGGGCAGGAACTGCCCAGCAATGTGATTCATTGGTCATTTTGTCAGTATTGCTGCATTCTCCATCATAGAAGTGCACACACGTATCTGGTTTTTTTTTTTTTTTTTTTAGGTACCAATCATGGGGAAAGTTGCTTCTTACACAAACTCTAAGTTTATTAGGAGAGACACAACAAATGACCATACTTGTCCATATGGATTTTCCATATTGCTGGATTTTCTGAGGTCTTATGAAAGTCATCATTTCTTTGCCAGCTTAGAAAGAATGACTCAGAGAAGAATCATTCCTCCATGCCTTAACACTTACCCTTCTCTTTCTCTGTTTCTTATTAGACAGTTGCAGCGGGTTGAATAAGAAGGCCTTGCTGGTGTGATAGGTACATATGAATAAGATGGCAGATATTGTCTGTGATTCAACTTCCTATATTAGGAAGTCAGTAATGATACTGTGGAATTTCCGTAATGACAATGCTGTAGTGGTCTTGCAATTTGCAACTTGAAATTCATAATTTGAAATTCTAGATTTCTTTCCCAGTCATATAAAAGATCTTGCTTGTTTTAAGCACACTGCAAATGTGTCTGGAGATCATTGATCCCAGGTCTTCCAGAGATGCATTTTTTTGTGCTAAAAAGATAATATTTTATTGACAGCATTTATGGTTAGAACATTGGTTCCTTGCTGATGGGGTGTGTATGTGTAAAATATTCCAATCTTGTGATGTTGTATAATGTTGCTCCACCAGGCTCCAATATTTCTAGATCAGTGGAAATATAGGGGGGAAATGGCAGAATCTTTATCAATTTATATTTATTACATAGCCTTTACAATGGGAGCTTTTGAGTTTGTCTACAGCTTCCTTGTCTGATGAATCACTGGATTTCACGTTACAGTATCTACCTAAGCCTGAAGTCTTCAACTTGAAGTGTGTGGGCTCTCATGCCTCCTTTGGCATCCTCCAGCCTGCCTGCCTATTCCATTTTTTTCTTTGATTTCTGAAGATTTTTAAAAGCTAAACATGTCTTTAATTGGAGGCTGCCATGCTGCAGAGGGGAGTGTTGCCTTCCAAAGCAGCCTATATTTTAGTTCATAAACAGGTTTTTGTTTTGTTTTGGGCTTTTTTTTTTTTTTTTTTTTGCATTTGCATGCTTGCTTTAGACTGTATTTTCTGAAAATGCCTTGGTTTCAACAGTTTGCCTTCTTTTGTGGCTCCTCATGCCCACCATGGCAACCAGTTTTTGAATGGGTAAGCCAAAACCCCATTTTGGTATAACATCAACTTATGATTTCCCTGTTTACGCAGTTTAGTATATTCAGACTCTGGCTTGACCCCACGTATGCAGACTAGCCTTTGGATCCTCCTAGGGAGGAAGGACTATGAGAGGGAGCTTCTTGTTCCAACTAAGTCTTCTTGAGCTCTGATTACTTCCTTTATCTGTTGGTGCTTACATCTGGCTTGCTTTGTGGTCTCGAGCTTGTTCTTCAGACATAATGTGTTCTTCTGTTCTAATTTCTGGTTTGCTTCCCAATGTCCTCCTAGTCCTTCAGCTCTGGTTTTGTACTGGTTTTGCCCAGGGGCTCCTGATTCCCAACACCCAGTTCAGCTGGGGACTGTGGTCCAGCTCTGAAATAATCACACAGTGATCAAAATCTGGCCAAATAGCATCCTTTTTCATATGCCTGTTCTCAGTCCATTTCTCAGTCTAAGATGTGTGAATACTGAAACACTGTCACTAGGGGCAATCACATGGATGGTTCTCCCCAGCAGTCACTTGAATGGAAGGCTTGGAATAGCCAGCTAAAAGAACCCATTAGCTTGGTCCCACTTACATGGTCCTGCTTCCCAACCATAGTGATGAGCATAGGAATGGGTAGAGGGCAGCCTTCCCTAAGTTAGGCTCCTCTAGATGTGTGGTCTGTAACCTCCATCACAATCATACCTGCTGGGGCATTGCAGTCCAAGACAACTGGAGGACCAAAGGTTGGGAAGGGATGCTTTTGAAGAACATGCAAATCAGGTCATATTTCCCCCTTTTTGGGAGGCTTTTCAAGAAGGGAACTTTAGCAAGCTGAAACAGCCTTTAGCAGACTGTACAAATGGGAAATCAGTATATAATTTTGCGTCTCTATGAAGCACCTTCAGTTCTGAGGTAAAATCAGAACGTTTTCAACAAAGAACAGTACTGCTACTTCTTTGCATTATTCAACCAGCTATGCCAAAGTCTCTCCAACAGCTCTGTGTTTTATCTCCCATATTTCCAGCCCTAACTATACAACAGCGAGCTCATTTAACTCTCACAGTTTGTTCAAATAATCCTGGGAAGTGTCATCTTTTGAAGGTGTTGGCTATTCTCAAGACCAGGGCAGTCCGTTCTTTCCTACACCTAGGGTTGCATGACCACTTTGACATGGAACCCAGGGGTCACACAGTGAACTGCACTTCCATATCAGTAAAGTGCTCATAATATATTTATTGTATTTAACATGCACAATTAATTGACCATTAGATGAGGGCCTGTGATCTCTGCAGCAGCTCCTTTTCTGACCACAGCCCAAACACAATGATCTCTTTTCTGGGATGGCCCATCCCTTTCTTCCCTATTTCTCCCACCTAGAAACCCTCCCATGTGCCCCTCCCTCCCACGGCTCCTCCTTCCTTCTTTGAATTGGAGTACCGAGCATCTTGTACTTCAGCTGACGAACTCTCCGCAGCATCCCCTGCCTGCTTCTACTAGAGACTGCAAAGTAGCTCAGCTCCTGAGCGCCTTTGCACTTGTCAGAGGGAGTGCCATTGGGTATGATGGATGAGCTCTTATGAGGCCACCAGGCTGACCAGCTGTCTTCTTCTCTGAGCCTCAGAAAGCAAGTAGGACAAGAGAACAGCCTCAGGATTGCTTGCCACAGTCATGCCTGTGCCATCTCCTTCCATATGTGCCTGCCAACCCCTTAAGATCTGGGGCAGAGGCCCTTCTCTGGGAGCCCTCCTTGAAGGAGATTAGGAGGGTGACTACCAGGAGAAAGGCCTTCTCTGTGGTGGCACCCCAATTGTGGAATATGCTCCCCAGAGAGGTTTGCCTGGTGCTGTCACTTTATTCTTTTTGGTGCCAGGCTAAACCCTTTTTATTTTCCCAATGTTTTAAGGTTTGACTGTTTTACTATGGGTTTTATTGTTGATTGGTTAAGAATTTGATTAGGATGTTGTGTTTTATTCTATTGTCTTATTGTTAAACTATCCTGAGACCACTGTAAGGGATGGTCTAAAAAAGTTTCAAATCAATCAATCAATCAATCTCTGGGATCTGGACTGGGATGGGAACAGATGGCCTTCAAGCAACCAGAGTGCCTCAGAACAATGATGTTTCACCACCCTGCTCTAGCCTGCCCCTTATCCAAGTGTGGTCCCCAGGGCTCCAGCTTAAATCTTGAGTGTAGGTACACACATTGTCTTCTAGTCAAACTGTGCTTTCCCCAGTCCCAGTATACTTGTGTCTCTCAGTGCTCAAGGCCACTTTGGGTTTTCCTGATGGAGCACACCTTAAAGACTATTAAAACCCATGTCGCTATATACTTCATAGTCTTGGAGGTGCTGCAGGATATTTTGTCATTTAACTTAGAAAAGGTCACCCAGCTATACCCTGCATCTGCATCCCACAGTTGTTTGGACCCTCCACCATGTCCTAAAATGCAGTCCTTCACTGCAGTAATCAGTGAAGATGACGGTGCAACTGAGGTTGCCGAAGAAGAAAAAATAGAATTTGCAGAGCCTGCAAGATGAAATCACAGAATTAACAAAGAAACTGGCAGTTGGGCAAAGGCCAGGATAAAAAACCAAGGGCAAGGCAGTTTCTTCAAAGTCACCGCAAGATTTGTCAATAAAGAGTTTCCTTTCTATATGGAAGGTCAAACATCAAAATACAGATGTCATTGGGAACGATGCGAGGATGTATTGACCCAAAGATGATAGTGTGCTTCTGAGAACATCAGCTGGGCTCACCTGCGACACCTGGTTGCCTGAGGCAGAGCAGCAAATGCACCTCTTTGAGCAAAGGTGCATCATTCTCAGGACTTCGCTAGTTTGGCAGTGAAGGCAGAAAAATCCCTTCCTTTTCCCAGGCAGCAGAAATTTAACAGTAAGTTAAATAGTTATTAATTTACTGCATTTCTACGACACCCCACTGCTATGAGGCAGTCCCCTCTGAGTCCCTATTTCCATGTGCTATAGAAATATGATATATGTAATACAATTTTCTTATGGAACTTCCATCACCTCAAAGTCTGTGGTGCAAGCGCATGCATGCGTGCTATTTCTTTTGTGGAACCTTCCACATGACAGAATTTTACCCCACGTGAGTGTGTCTCACAAGCTGGGAGAATGACTCTTCTCTTGTCTTTTGACAGGTAAAAAATGTCCTTGCAATTGTTTAAGATGTGGTACAGCCCAGAACTGGTACACAGAACTGCATCACTCCAGAATTCAGGTGGAAGGTTGCTTTTTAACATAACAAGACACCAATCTGTTTTGCAGTCTAAGTGGAATGACAGCTTTTCCCTTAGCATGTAATTCTATAAAAGTGCACCTTGAACATTACTAACAGATTGTGGAAAAGAATTTTAAATAATTGGTTATTAAAGAATAATTGGTTAAAACAGCATGGAATTCACTATTTTGTCAGTCATAATGAAGTCGGATTTGTGATAGTAGAGATTTAAAATATTTTAAGATCAGGTATATGAAGATATTTCACAGTTAACAGCAAAATGTGTATGGATAGATTGTTATCTTGTAAACAGTACCAACCCCAGTTTTCACAGAATTATATAGGCCAGACCCATAGATATTAATTATTCTAATTTTGATCTGAAAAAAGCCGTTTTCATGCCCTGTTTTAAAATAAAAGAGAATAGGAAAATGTTTTGCAAAGATTGTCATGTGAGTGTAACAAAAAGCATAGGAAGTTTTCAAAAATGTTCTGAAGGAATATGTGTTCATGAAAAGTTATTTTGAATGATTAATAATGTTATTTCTGTAACTTCCAGTAGCCAGGCTCCCTGGGTAGTATCCAACAGTAGATGTTCATGGTTGATGAAGACTTCAGAAGAGATCCCTGTTTCTGTTCAAATATGAGGATGAGAAGGTAGTGGTGGGGGTCTTCCACCTGAGGAATTGTAAGATCTGAATGCTTAGCAGGAGTGGATGCATTATAGTGAAGACCTTATAGCTGCATAAACCCAGAAAAAGGGGGTGGGGAGGAACCTGGTGGAATGGCAGCATGATAAGTTCCATTGGTGGACAGCAGCCACAGACATTGGTGAACCTGAAGAGAAAGCCTAGGGAGTTGTCAGCACTGACGATGTGCAGTCTGCTGAGAAGGTTGGTATTCCATGCTGTGAAGATGTTCCTTGCCTTCTAAGGGTCTCATTTTTAAGGCTGTTGAGTGAGGGGAAAACTGACCAATTTTATGAGGGTTGAGAAACCCCATATCTGTTAAAAATGCTTTCTCAGAATGGGTTGGCCTATTCTTACTCTTCAAGGCTCTGGGCCAAGCTCAGAACAACCCATCCCTGGTCACTGCTCACTTCTACCCTCAAAATGGCCCTCTCCAGGAGCAATATATGGAATGTTTCCTCTCCTGGGGGAAGCAGAAAATGGCAGCTCTATGGGAGTGTGTGGGAAGGGACTGCTGGAGAGCCATGGGGCAAGGGTCAGAGTGATAAGGAGGAAGGATGGTGGATCTGTGGGTCTGGTGGACAGGGCAGCTATCAGTTTGATCTCTGTTCTTCATGATTCTGAGGTAATACAGCTTTCAAATAAGTAAGGCTTGTGCAAGTTAAGAGATGGTGAAGCCACATCAGAGATCTTGACCGTGCTAAAATGTGCATGTTCATTACTCGTTGACGTTATAGGAAGCCGCTGAACCCTTTGATGTCACGCTGGGTTGTGGGCCAAGTGCATTTGGTTCACCTTCCTTTGTAGCATTGTGGTCGAGGGACTGCTTTGTCGCAACCCATATTTTGCAAATGAGGTGGCAATACAGCCTGAAGCAAGGCTGGCTCTGTAGCTCGAATACTAAGTGAAGAAAATTGCTCCTCTTGCCACATGCCTAGGTCATCTCAGATTCACTGTATCTGCAATGTGTATCCAATTATGCTATAATTCATTTAGCAGCAGGTCTCTTGCTATTTCGAGAGGCAGAGCAGGCATTTCCCAGCTTAAGAGACTTTACATGTCCAAAGTAAGGATTGCCATTATCTCTAAGTGGATGATAATTTACCACATAATTTTTTCCCAGAGCAAAACTACCAGACAGTATTCAAGAAAGTAAAAGAAATAATATAGATTGTGTAACTGAACTAATTAAAACAGCATTTAACACAGCCATTTTGTAGCAATGTTCTCTTCCAGCATTGCAAATATAAAATATTCTCTGTTTTGAAGGTGCTTTGAGACATTCCAGATTACTTCTCTCATATATTTGTGTACATATGCCATTATATAACAAGACTCCACACACTCTTTTATTATGGCTTTGCCAAATGTTCATATTTTTGATGGAGAAAAGTTTGATGATAGGTCTGTCAGCTTTTTACAGTTTCCAGGGCTTTCTTGAAAACTTTTTAATGTTTATGGTCTCATCATGAAACTTTTTTTCATCAAAAATGAGAATGTAAATTCTAGTAATAGCAGAAACATTTATTCAGTTTACATGTCAATGTGAACTGAACAAGTTTCACCATTTTGAACTAACACATCTTGAAAACTAGTTGTCCTTTGAGATTCACATTTTCCTGATTTTTTCAGAGTGAGTATAAACATGCATACTGCATTTTATGTGCGCATAAAATGTTAATGGAATAATATTAGAAAGGCTTTTTTAAGGAAAATTGCTTACAAAAACATGTGTGTGTGTCAAGCAAAATATGTGTAAAAATGCATACATTAGAAAAAATACATTATAAAAAGCATGACAATTTTCATGTAAAGTTAAAAAAACTTTGAAAAGTTCAAAATTCACCAAAATTAAGACTATGAAAATGAGAAAAAAACGTAATTGATTTATTCTTCTGTCTCTAAAGTTTACTAGTATGCATATCCTCAACTCACCAAATTCAGTGTTCCCCTTTTGGCTTGTAAACAGTTCTTTTTCATCCTAATACAGCATCACCCATCATCTGGTTATATGACAATGAAGGCAGATGAAGCTAATTCAGAAAGGTGCCGCTTTCTTGAAAAGACATTAGGACTGTATAGTCATATGTACATAATTTGAATATGTCTGGGGGTGCATGAGCCGAACTCTAGGGAAGTGCAATGTATCTTGGGAAACAGCTTATCTGGGCACCAACTCATAGGCTCAGTCTGTGGAAATTGGGGACCCCATAGTATATATAACTGTTTGATCTCATGAAGAGTAACCACAACACATGCTTCTAAAATACACCGGCTGCTATTTCATTTTGAATTCAATCAAGTTTATGTCTGAATGTTTCCTTTTTAATCTTGGTAATTTAATCAAGAACAGGCCCCACTACATTGCCTATAAATCCAACTGGAGCTCATGCACAGACAAATCGTGTCCCGGCACTCATTGAACAGCAGACTGGTTTCGCGCTGAGATGAGGCAGGAACATGGAAAAGCAGAGGGTTTGCTTTCCTTTGTTCTTATCAAGGAAGCCACAGTGGTGCAGTGATTAAGGGCACAGGACTGGGACTCAGGCGACCTGGGTTCTAGTCCCCGCTCAGCCATGGAGCCAGCAGTGTGACTTTGGGCCAGTCACAGACTTTCAGCCCAACCTACCTCACAGGGCTGTTATTGTGAGGATAAGATTGAGAGGAGGAGGAGAATGCAGGGCTTTTTTTGTCATAGAATGCACCGGAACAGCGTTCCGGCACCATTTTTACAAAGATTGAGAGGAGGAGGAGAATGCAGGGCTTTTTTTGTCATAGAATGCACCGGAACAGCGTTCCGGCACCTTTTTTACAAAGGATTTTTTACAAATGGATTTTACAAAGTGATATTGGCGTAGCAGATCAGCAGCAAACATCATTAACATAGTGCCTGAAGGCTGCTATTGTGTCTTCGATCTGCTATCTGATAGTGAGAGATAACTTCTTGGGATGCTGCTCCGCTGCTCGGCTTGGGATTGGTGTGTGTGCTTACTGCTGGCGGCAACGTGAGTTCTGGCACATTTTTTTTTTTTTTTTTTTACAAAAAAAGCACTGGGAGAATGATACAGGCTGCTCTGAGTTCCTTGGAAGGAAAAAGATGGGATATAAATATAATGAACAAACAAACAACAAAGCAGAGAAAGCCATGCTTAGGTGGAAGCAGTTTTTCAAAACACTCCATTCTGCTGCTGTTTCCTTCCCTCCTAGCTTTACATCCTTTTCCGGTTCTCGATCAACTTTCCATTGCCAGTGGGAATGTTGAGTTCTCATTTGGCTGTTTGGGGTTTCTCTAAAGATATTTTTTGTATTTCTGCAAAACTTGAGCTTCCTTCAAGTCTGCTGACTCCCACTTTTCTCTGTGGATGGTGCTTTTTTGGCTACATAAAAACTGGCACTGAGAGAACTGAGATTTCTATTCGTATAGGTAATCGGTGACTGTTCAGTGTTTAATAGATTGCTTGCTGCAAGCCGGATTATCACAGCTACAGACAAGACAACTGATTTCCTCCTTAATGCTGAACTACACAAACTATACTGATAAAAAATAGGATTTATGCCACCACAGCATTTTGGAGGATTACAACCAACAGGTTTTAGTTCAAAGTCTCAATTTCAGTTTATTGTAAAGGAAAGATCAGTGGGGATTTTGGAACCTGGGAGGAAATGCAGGTCATCGGACAAATCAGATGTCAGAGAATGATTTGCTGCTGAGCCATCAGAAAAGTTGTTTTTGACTTCTCAGAAAGGTTTCTAGGCTTCCATACAACAACTGTGCTATTCCAATGAGCAGTAACATGTCTTTTAAAAACTGGATGCACTTGCAATAGTAAAGGGAGCCTTCAGGTCTGAACTACCAGCTGTGGACTAGTTGCAAACGTTTAGCTTAGTTTTGCAATTCTGGGCCATATGGTATGGGTGTCTGACCACTTTTAGCCCAAGGACCAAATTCCATTTCGGGGAGGCCCTGTGTGTCTGTTGGGAGCTGGGTTCCCGACTTCTTCCTTTCAAACAAGACAAAGCACTTTATTTCCAATATTCAGCCAACAAACTATAGCCAACAGAGGAAGAGTCTCTGAGCATGCACAGAGTGGTTTGTTGACCCAAATGAGAAGTAATCTTTTCAGTAATCCTGGGCTGCAGCCTGCTGGGTGTGCCCCCTGGGAACTTTCTCTCCCTGTGGTGCGTCATGTGGTCAGGAACCAGACTGGGCTCATCTTGCTCCTTTCCCATTTCCCTTCCCTGCACCTCCAAACCTTCTGCTCCCAAAAGTCTGCCTTAACACCTGGAGATGGTGCCCTTGAGAGAAGCTCTTCCTCCTCTGCCATCTCGGTGTCCTCAGACCAGCCCTCACAAACCTCATGCAAAGAGTTGGTGCACCCTGGTCCTGCAAAGCATGTCTCTTTCATTCTCAACAGCATCCATGTTCCAGTGTTGGATTGTTGTTGTTGTTAGCTGCAAAGTCGTGTCCGACCCATCGCGACCCCATGGACAACATTCCTCCAGGCCTTCCTGTCCTCCGCCATCCCCCAGAGTCCACTTAAGCTCACACCGACTGCTTCAGTGACTCCATCTAGCCACCTCATCCTCTGCTGTCCTCTTCTTCTTTTGCCATCTATTGTTCCCAGCTTTAGACTCTTCTCCAGGGAGTCCTTCCTTCTCATTAGATGGCCAAAGTATTTGAGTTTCATCCACAGTATCTGACCTTCTAAAGAGCAGTCAGGGTTGATCTCCTCTAAGACTGACCAGTTTGATCGCCAGTTTGATCCAGCACCACAATTCAAAGGCCTCAGTCCTTCGGCGCTCAGCCTTCCTTATGGTCCAACTTTCACAGCCATACATTGCAACTGGGAAAACCATAGCCTTGACTATACGCACTTTTGTTGACAGGGTGATGTCTCTGCTTTTTAGTATGCTGTCTAGATTTGCCATAGCTTTCCTCCCCAGGAGCAAGCGTCTTTT